>NW_027397095.1:13868294-14020114 GCF_003265705.2 Callorhinus ursinus | reverse complement strand
AGAGAGAGAGAGAGAGAGAGAGAAGTGAGGAGCGGAGGGTGAGGCAGAGGGAGAGAGAGAATCTCCAGCAGACTCCATGCCGAGCACGGAGCCCGACACAGGGCTCAATCCCACGACCCGAAGATCACGATGTGAGCCGAAACCAAGAGTTAGACGCCCCAGGGACTGAGCCCCCCAGGCGCCCCTCACCCACAGTGCTTCTTATGGATGCAGCAACCTAGACCCCACCTTGGACCTGCTGACTCAGACTCTGCACGGGGTAAAGTGCGGGTTTGTAACAAGCCTCCCAGGTGCATCACCGCTGGAGGAGACCCAGTGCATGAATGGTTATTGAGCAGTGGCATGACACAGTGACATCTCTGTCCATACAGGTCACTCGAGTCACCAACCAAAGAACTGATTGAACGAGGGCAAGACGAGGGACCCAAAGGCCAGTTAGGAGGCTATCCCAATAGGTCCAGGCTGGCTTTCTACATTGGGCAAGAGCCAGAACTCAAGAGAAGGCTGGGCTGCCCGCCCACATCATGATGTACTAGTTAATTCTCATACCCTGATCTGTATACACAGGTTTAGACAAATGATACAATTTTGTCTTCCCTCAAACAATTCTTATTTGGCAAAATTAGCCTTCAGTGGTCTTCCCAGAGTCACAGAGTTCATCTAAGATGCAGAATCATGTAAACTGCATCGCCCCCCTTCTATATCTAGGGCACTCACTGCACTAGGCACCAGGAGAGGTATAAAGAAATATAAGGTACGATTTTTGTTCTCATGGAACTGTCTAACTGAGGAGATTCACGATGTGTGCACTGAAAGTCAAGTAGTCAGTTCCAAATGTGCCAGAAGGCAGTATCCAACACGCACCATAGACAATAAATACCAATGCTTTATTTCTTAAACTGGTGGTGGTCACATGAGTGTTTGCTTTATAAATGCTGATATTTGCTGTGTATGCTTTAGGAACTCCTCTGAAGTGTGTTACATTTCACAAGATAAAAAAAAAAAATGGTTTAAAAAGACAAGGGGTGCCTGTCTGGCTCCTGGCTGCTGGAGCGCACGACTCTTGGTCTCGGCATTGTGATTTCGAGTCCCATGTTGGATGTAGAGATTACTTAAAAATATAAAGTCTTTAAAAAAAAAAAACTTTTTTAGGGACGCCTGGGTGGCTCAGGCGGTTAAGCATCTGCCTTCGGCTCAGGTCATGATCCCAGGATCTTGGGATCGAGTCCCGCATCGAGCTCCTTGCTCAGCGGGGAGCCTGCTTCTTCCTCTGCCTGCCGCTCCCCCTGCTTGAGCTCTCTCTATCTCTCTCTGATAAATAAATACATAAAATCTTTAAAAAAAATTTTTTAAAGACAATAAGTTCTGTGATTTGAATGATAATAATCAACAGCCCCTAGACATGGTACAGAATCTAGAGAAACAAGGTCTCTATCCAGTGTCCTTACAGTCCACAGATGAACCACAAGCACTGTGAAAGGTTTGAAATATGAGACAGAGGGGTGCCTGGCTGGCTCAGTTGGTAGAGCATGTGACTCTTGATCTTGGAGCCCCATGTTGGGGGTAGAGTTTGAAAAAAAAAGAGCTGGGAAAAAGGTGGTAATGACACGTTGGATAAAACACTAGCTTCACGGGCGCCTGGGTGGCTCAGTCGGTTAAGCGGCTGCCTTCGGCTCAGGTCATGATCCCAGGATCCTGGAATCGAGCCCCGCATCGGGCTCCATGCTTGGCAGGAGGCCTGCTTCTCCCTCTCCCACTCCCCCTACTCTCTCTCTCTCTCTTTCTCTCGCTGTCTCTCTCTCTGTCAAATAAATAAAATCTTAGAAAAAAAAAACCCCACTAGCTTCACCATCACCACTATCATTGCTTAAGATGAGGTCTTAAAAAAAGGGGGCGGGGCACCTGGGTGGCTCAGCCAGTTAAGTGTCTGACTCTTGATTTTAGCTCAGGTCATGATCTTGTGGTCCTGGAATCGAACCCCACATGGGGCTCTGTGCTCAGTGGGGAGTCTGCTTGAGGATTTCTCTCTCTCCCTCTGCCCCTGCGCACGCACGCACTCTTTCTCTCTCTCTAAAATAAAAAGATAAATCTTAAAAAAAGAAAAGATGAGGTCTTCACTTGTATCAATCTCTCAACACTTTGCATTTAGGTACTGATTTATTTTTGTATGCATATATATGTTCACATACATGTGTGTGCATGTGTGGGCACACACATGCACACGTACACACAGCATCTTATTCCAAAACAGATTTTATGGGTCAATAAACTAGGAATAGAACACCAAGATTAAAAGAGATGATTCACATATCTTATTTATAGAGGGTTGATATGATTACTGTGATTAAGCTTTAAATATGATTCTTAGCTTCCTGGAAGCCTTAATAAAAGGAGAAATACTAGCTGGCCTAGTTTTATGAATTTCCTATACACAAGAATCACTAAGTGAGGGGCGCCTGGGTGGCTCAGTAATTAAGCGTCTGCCTTCGGCTCAGGTCATGATCCCAGGGTCCTGGGATCGAGCCCCGCATCGGGCTCCCTGCTCGGCGGGAAGCCTGCTTCTCCCTCTCCCACTCCCCCTGCTTGTGTCCCCTCTCTCTCTGTGTCTCTCTCTGTCAAATAAATAAATAAAATCTTTAAAATAAAAAAAAGAATCACTAAGTGATTCATTAATCCTGCAAATATTAATTATGTACCTACTGTGTACCATGTCTTAGTCTAGGTGCTAGAGATCAATGATGAGCAAAAACAGACTTAGTCCTTGCCTTCATGGAATTTATGGTCTAGTGGGGAAAACAGAAAATAATCAAATAGTCACACACATAAATGCAAAAATAAAACAGTAATAAGAGCAATTAAGGAGATATTTAATGTACCATGAGAACTTATAATGGCGGGGTGGGGTTGGGGGGATGCAGATTGGATTTAGTCTAGCATGTCAGTATAGGAGGCTTCATGGAGGGAACTGACATTTGAATTGAGATGACAGATTAGCAAGATGCAGGGAGCACAGGAGGGGAGAGAGCATTCCAGGCAACGGGAAGAACATGTGTGAAGGCTCTGTTCAAGAAACCAAAAGAAAAGACCGAATCTTGGTTGAATTTGGCTGTTGATTCCGACGTGGGTGGACGCTAGTCCAGAATGGCTACCCTGATCTTTGTTGATAAGGAAAATGGAGAACCAGGCACCCGTGTGGCTCCCAAGGACGGGCTGAAGCCAGGGGGGTCTAGGCCTCCCGTCAAAGCTTTAGATGGGAGATCTCAGGTTTCAACACCACATGTAGGCAAAATGTTTGATGCTCAAGCAGCCTTACCTAAAGTTGCCAGAAAGGCTTTGGGAACTGTCACCAGAGCCACAGAAAACTCAGTAAAGACTAATGGATCTCTCAAACAAAAGCAGCCGACCTTCTCTGCCAAAAAGGTGACTGAGAAGACCATCAAAGCAAAAAGCTCTGTTCCTGCCTCGGATGACACCTATCCAGAAATAGAAAAATTCTTTCCCTTCAATCCTTTGGATTTTGAGAGTTTTGACCTGCCTGAAGAGCACCAGATTGCACGCCTCCCCTTGAGTGGAGTGCCTCTCATGATCCTTGATGAGGAGAGGGAACTCGAGAAGCTGTTGCACCTGGGCCCCCCTTCACCTCTGAAGATGCCCTCTCCACCATGGGAGTCGAATCTGTTGCGGTCTCCAAGCATTCTGTCAACCCTGGATGTTGAATTGCCACCTGTTTGCTATGACTTAGATATTTAAATTTCTTAGCACTCAGTAGTTTGTATGTATGTTTTGTATTAATAAAGCAATTCTTTAACAGAAAAAAAAAAGAAACCAAAAGAAAGTTGGCGTGCCTGGAGTACAGAGGGACTGGAGTGGTATGAAATGAAGCTGGAGACATGGGCACGGAGCCAGATATTTCAGGGCCCTAGGCCATTGCAAGTTTGTTTTTTTTTTTTTTAATTCTAAGCAATGGGAAACCATTGAGAGGTTTAAGGCAGGAGTGTGACACGATCAGACTCCTGTTTTGAAAAGTTCCCTTGGTGGGGGCGCCTGGGTGGCTCAATTGGTTAAGCATGGGACTCTTGGTTTCAGCTCAGGTCATGATGTCAGGGTGATGAGATCAAGCCCCCCAACAGGCTTTGTGCTCAGCAGGGAGTCTGCTTGAGTTTCTCTCTCCTTCTTCCTCTGTCCCTCTCCCCTGCGTGCACACACTCTATCTCTCTCACTGAAATAAATGAATAAATCTTTAAAAAGAAACGAAAAGAAAAGAAAAGAAAACACTCTTCATTGTGGAGAGCATATCTAAGGGAAGAAAATGGAGGCAGGAAGACCAGTTAGGAGGCTGTCCAGCTGAAAGATCCTGGAGATTTGTACTAGGGCAGTGGAAGTGGACGTGAGAACTTACCTGGGAAGGGGCGCCTGGGTGGCTCAGTTGTTAAGCGTCTGCCTTTGGCTCAGGTCATGATCCCAGGATCCTGGGATCGAGCCCCACATCGGGCTCCCTGCTCAGCGGGAAGCCTGCTTCTCCCTCTCCCACTCCCCCTGCTTGTGTTCCCTCTCTTGCTGTGTCTCTCTCTGTCAAATAAATAAATAAAATCTTTGAAAAAGAGAGGGAGAACTTACCTGGGAAATATTTAGAAGGCAAAGACAACCCAGACTTGTGATGTGGGAGATGAAGACAGAGATGCCAAAGTTGGCCCCTAAGTTTCTGGCTTATATCGTGGTGCATTTTATTGAGATGGGGAACACTAGAGAACCTCTGGTTTGAGGAAAAGAGAGAAAGCCTTTGGCTCCAGTTTGGGATAAGTCGAGTCTGAGATGCTTTTGAGACACTGAGAGGGATACATTGTCAAGTAGGCAATTGGAACTCAGAGGAGAGGCCAGGGCTGGAGATACAGATTTAGTAATCATTTGCATATAAGTCGGTAATGGGGGCACCTGGGTGACTCAGTCGGTTAAGCATCCAACTCTTGGTTTTGGCTCAGGTCATGATCTCAAGATCCAGAGATCAAGCCCCAAGCTGGGCTCCCCACTCAGCAGGGAGTCTGTTTCCCTTCTCTCTCTCCCTCTGCCCCTCCCCCTGCTCATGCTCTCTCTCTCTCTCTCTCTCTCTCTCTAAAATAGATAAATAAATCTTAAAAAAAAATAAAGTCACAGGAATGGATGACATCACCTAAGGAGAGAATAGAGAAGAGAAGACAACTCAAGACTAATCTCTGGAAATCACCAATATTTAAATGCGGGAAATGTAAAGAAGAATCTGAGAAGGGAACTGAAAAGGAGGAGCTAAAAAGGTGGGAGGCAAACCAGGATCATGTATTACACTGAAGCCCAAGGACAAGAAGATTGCAAGAAAGTAATGGTCAACAGAGTTGAATACTGACTGCCAAGAGGCCAGAAAGGTAAGGGAAAACTCTCCATAGAATTTAGGGTTCATGGAGCTCGTTGAGCTGGGCAAGAGCTGTTTCAGGGGAGTGGTGGTGGCAAAAAATGGCTTAAGTGTACTGAAGAATAATTAAGAAATGAGTACATGGATTCAGCAAGTCTAGTCAATTCTTTGAAGAAGTTTGATGTGAAGGAAGACAGAAATGGTATGGCAGCTGGAGAAGAATAAAGTATGGGTAGGGGCTTCTTTAAAGTTGGCAGAGAAGACTTGAGAGTGATTAAAAGTAATTGGAAAGGAACCAGGTGAGAGAGAATGACTGAATATGCACAGTAGTTTGCAGGTAACAACCTGTTCTCCAAGGAAGAAAACCAAACTCTGATACGCAGCACTTGCTGGTTTCCATGGTTGAAATACTCTCATCATGACTGATTTCAAGCCATCAGTATAAGGTCTCAAGCCCTCAATTAGCCTCCAGCATTCCACCAACAAGAGAAAGAAGAATTGAAATGTTACCACCCAACTGTATTTTTTCTTTTATGAATTTCCTGTTCATGTCCTTAGCCACTTTTATATTGAAACACTTATTTTTCTGTTAATTTGTATGAGCTCTTTATATAGTATGGGTATTAATCCTTTGTCATTAATTTTATGATGGATTTTGGTGTAAAGAAATTAAGAATATTTATACAGTCAAAATCAATCAATATTTCCCTTTATGATTTTTCCCTTGGTGTTCTAGATTTCTTTGTAAATTGGTAAATTGGCACTCTGCTTTAATTAATGTGAAATTAGCTACCATGAGTTCATTTTCCTGGTTTGGAGTGTTTTATTTTTTGTTTGTTTTTAAATTTATTATTATTATTATTTAGTCATAGAAAAATATACATAAAATTTACCATTTTA
This sequence comes from Callorhinus ursinus, assembly GCF_003265705.2. Classification (NCBI taxonomy): domain Eukaryota; kingdom Metazoa; phylum Chordata; class Mammalia; order Carnivora; family Otariidae; genus Callorhinus; species Callorhinus ursinus. The sequence continues at coordinate 14,013,831 of NW_027397095.1, read as the reverse complement.
ACCGATTCTTAAGTGCACAATTCACTAGCATTAGGTGCATTCACATTGTTATGCAACCATCACCACCATCCATCTCCAGAACTTTTCTCATTTTCCAAAACTGAAACTCTATACCTATTAAATAATAACTCTCCATCCCTTTTGCCCCCAGCCTTTGGCAACCACCATTCTACTTTCTGTCTCTATGAATGTGACGACTCTAGGACCTCACATAAGTGGAATCATACAGTATTTGTCCTCTGGTAACTGACTTATTTCACTCAGCATAATGTCTTTAAGATTGGTCCATGTTGTAGCATGTGTCAGAATTCCCTTCCTTGCTCAGACTGAATAATATTCCATTGCGTGTATATAGCGCATTTTGTTTATCTAGAGGCTGAAGTGTTTTTTTTTTAAGATTTTATTTATTTATTTGACAGAGAGAGACACAGCGAGAGAGGGAACACAAGCAGGGGCAGTGGGAGAGGGAGAAGCAGGCTTTCCGCTGAGCAGGGAGCCCGATGCGGGGCTCCATCCCAGGACTCTGGGATCATGACCTGAGCCTAAGGCAGATGCTTAATGACTGAGCCACCCAGGCACCCCATAGAAGCTGAAGTGTTTTAAGTTGCAAAGGTGAAGGACAGACCGTGGATTTTAGTAAATTCACCAAGGTACTACCATCCTGTGAGTTCTCCTGGTGGCCAGGTAACTCCTCTGATCTCATCTTTTCTACTAATTAGCTTCAATATTGCAGTAGGTCAGAAAGCACTTGCCAAGAGCCTGCCTACTTCTTTTTAAATTTCTCCTCCAATAATTTGAATCTGCATTCCAATCACCTGGACACATATTTTCCCCTACCACGGCGAATAGTCACGGGGACCTTTAATAGGCTGGTGACATGATTCTATCAACCTGTCAAGAGGTATCTTAAAAGATAATCAGTCATAGTATTTTGCTCCTATTAGAATTAATTAAGATGAAATTGTAAGCAATGACTTCAGCACGTGTTTTCTATACACAATTGGTCAATATTAAATAACTTTTTTTAAAGATTTTATTTATTTATTTGAGAGAGAGAATGAGAGACAGAGAGCACGAGAGGGAAGAGGGTCAGAGGGAGAAGGAGACTCCCCGCCGAGCAGGGAGCCCGATGCGGGACTCGATCCCGGGACTCCAGGATCATGACCTGAGCCGAAGGCGGTCGCTTAACCAACTGAGCCACCCAGGTGCCCAATATTAAATAACTTTAATAAAGTAGGTTCAGTCACCTGGGGGCATACTGACTTGCAGCTAATTCAACCAAGTCAACTCATGGGGAAGTTGTGTTACTTAAAATCAGACATTTCATAGTGTCAATCTCCAGCTAAAAGTTCAAGTCAAGGACACAGGCAGGGTTTAAAGGAGTGGGTGAACACTAGCAACCAGAGATGGGTTGAGAAATGCCAGGCAGTGAACAAAGGCTCAGGAGTGGACTCAAACGGTATGAGTCCATTACCCCGAGCTGGAATCAAAAACTGAAGGTGAGCATGGATGTGTATCTGGGGGGTGGGGGGCGAAGGTTCTAGAATTAAGAACCCTTGGTTCTCCCTGCCGAGACATGGGATATGGGAACTTTGAAGAGACCTCTAAAGTAAGTAAGGCTGAAATCATCATGCCTCAAGTGCAGGTGGGATCTGGTCAGGAAGGACAAGCACCCTTTACCGAAGCACACTTTCATATGGTATGCCCCACCCCCCCTCCCCAAAGGGGCTCTATGCGGTCTTTCCAGAGCTGGAACATTATTGAGGTTATTGGTTAATCCCATGCTTCATATTGTGAAACTCAGGGACTCCATAAAGCACTTTTTGACATGCTGGCAAATAGCCAAGTTTGCTTCCTGAGGAAGATCTGGGCTTCGTTGTAAGTAGCTTCATGGCCCACCTCCAGAGGTCCTATGACCTTCCATTTAGGTGAAACCAGAGGTTCAGCTTCTCAGCTTCCATAACAGAATATCTCCCAACCACCTCCTCTACTGGTTTCCAAAATAAATGGATTAGCCCTCAATAAACAATAGAGAAAAAATACTAGCTCTCTAAGCCCCTTATCACATATTACAGGTTTAAATGACTTCCCATGTAGTTCTGATCACAAATCTAGGCAAGAGAACTGAAATTTCGGTAAAGTTTGTTTAAGGCGGGGCACCACATTTTTTCCATCAGAGGTCACATAATAAAAGATGCAGATATATACAAGCCACATAAATGGATAGTAATAGTGAAATATGGCTTGGTGGCTCTTCAGTGATAGGGACTGTAGGGGCAGAAACCTGAAGGATCCAAAAAAGTTAAATCAACCGTATTCACTCAAAAGTGCACATTTAGGGCGCCTGGGTGGCTCAGTTGGTTAAGCGACTGCCTTCGGCTCAGGTCATGATCCTGGAGTCCCGGGATCGAGTCCCACATCGGGCTCCCTGCTCAGCAGGGAGTCTGCTTCTCCCTCTGACCCTCCCCCCTCTCGTGTGCTCTCTCTCTCTCATTCTCGCTCTCTCAAATAAATAAATAAAATCTTTAAAAAAAAAGTGCACATTTATAGGCCTATTGCTGGTCATTGGTCAATTTCCATTGGTTCAATGAGAATAGAACATTGATATTTACCAAAATGAACTGGAAATGCAGGAGCTATTCAGTCTGGGCCTGTCTCATGCTGACTCCAGAGACAGACCGTCTGGGACTTCAGTTTTGGCAGTTTTCAGAAAGAGAGCACACTTTCAGCTGCATCAGGAAGACCTTAACCTTGTCTAAAGATTGGCTATCCAACTGGAGAGGTTGGGATAATGTTTACCTGCAAAATTCTTGGCGGATCCAGTTCACTGAGCTGAATGCTGGCGCACACTAGTAGTAGTGGGTCTGATAATTTAGCAATAGGCAGGGTATACATAAATAAATGACAGCCTAATATCTGTACTCTCAACACAATCATAAAAATGTCTTTTAAATTATATTTTGTGTGTTTATGAAAATTAAGGACTGTCTGTACTCATCAAAACATATAAGCCAGATGAATTGTGTGGTATGTGAATTATTATAGCTCACTAAAACTGTAATACTGGAGAAAACAAAACCTAGCACCCTCTTCTGACCACCCTGCCCCGGTGCCTTAAATTCAGCTGGGCCCTCTGCATCCTATCAAGGCTGCTACACAAAATGCAGGGCAATCAAGCGTGCTTGGTGCCTGCCAAGCATGGCCCAGGCCTGGAAGTTGGCTCTGATCCTGCTGTTATTGCTCTGGCCTTCTTGACTTGCAGATAGCTGGCTCTGTGTGTCTAGCCCAAGGTAGGAGACTCCCTCCCTCCTCCAGTCCTGGGCTCTCAGGATCCTGTGGTCTAAATGCTCCTCTGCACCCCTCCCCCTGCATCCAGGGAAGAAAATCCTCACACACATTGACTTATTTTCCACCAAATGGAGTGCAGCATTCTTCCAAATCTATGAATGCATTGAACTCGAGATAGCTTGGTAATGGAAAATGAGCGGCTTCCTGTCACCATCTGCCCAATCCACATGTCCAGTTGGAGTCTCCATTTCCTTGAACAAATCAACAGAGCTTTTGTTTGTCCCCTGTAGTTTCAAGTTCAATGTGTTTAGATGTCTTGTCACATCCATATGAAAATATAATCTTGTGAATCACTGGAGGTCTAACAAATTGGATTTGGGAACTCTTATTCCAAAAGCTCTTGATTGGAGATGGCAGCTCGGTAAATCTCCATACTTGAGATCAATCTCTTCTAAATAGCTCATGATTAAAGGCATGAGCACAGATAAAATTCATAATCTTTATTGCTTTCTACAGCACATCATGTGGTGAACCGGACTTGCAAAATTCATGACATGAGGCATGAGGCAATGACAGCTGGACCCACCAAATTTCTCTTGGCTTGAATAAATTGTTTTAACGTGGGTTTAAATTTCAGTATGCCTCTTACTAGCTATGTGATCTGAGGCAAAATGAACCTCTTTGTGCCTTGGTTTCTTCTCTCCCTGTAAAATTCAGATAATGATAATAACAGTACCTATTTTACAGGGCTATTATGAAGATTTAATTAATTGATTGATTGATTTAGAGAGCATGCAAGTGGAGGAAGGGGCAGAGGGAAAGGGAGAGAATCCCAAGCAGACTCCCCATTGAGCATGGAGCCCGACGCAGGGCTTGATCTCACGATCCTAAGATCATAAGCTGAGCCAAAGCCAAGAGTCAGGCACTTAACCAACTGAGCTACCCAGACACCCCTAAATATATCTAAATTTGCAAAATGCTTAGGACAGTACGGGCATACAATAATGTCATATGTCAATTATATCTCAATAAAAAAATAAAAGGTAAAAAAAAAATAGGCAAAGGATCTGAATAGACATGTCTCCAAAGCAGATAGATAGGTGGTCAATACATTTGTGAAAAGAGGCTCGACATCATTAGCCTTCAGAGAACTGTAAATGGAAACCACGAGAAACACCCACTTCACACATACTAGGGTAGCTACAATAAAAATGACATACAATAGCAAGTGTTGGCAAGAAAGCGGAGAAATTGGAACCATCCTTCACAGCTGGCTGTAATGTATAAAGGTGCAGCTGCTTTGGAAAGCAGGCCGGCAGCTCCTAAAATGTTAAGCGTAGTCATTATATGACCCAGGAGAAATGAAAACATAGGTCTCCCCAAAAACTTGTATGTGAAAGCACATAGCAGCATTCATCATAACGACCAAAAAGTGGAAACAACCCAAATGTCCATCAATGGATGGGTGGAGAAATAACAGTGGTACGTCCATACAATGGAATATTATTCTGCCTTAAAAAGGAATGAAGTTCCGATACGTGCTGCAACATGGATGAACCTTGAAAACATGATGCTAAGTGAAAGAAGCCAGTCACCAAAGACCATGTACTGTATAATTCTAATTTTACTAAGTGTCCAGAATAGGGAAGTCTACACTCTGTAGATTCGTATTTGCCTAGAGCTGGAAAGGTTGGGAGGGGGCGGGGGCGTGACTGCCAATGGCTCTGGGGTTTCTTTTGGAAGTGAGGAAAATGTTCTAAAATTAGATTGTGACAATGGTTGGCATATCCGTGAAATGCTAAAAGCCACTGAATTGTACCTTTTAAAAAGGAGAGTTGTATGATTATGTGAATTATATCTCAATAAAGCCATTATTAAGAAAAATCTTTGGGGCGCCTGGGTGGCTCAATCGGTTAAGCGGCTGCCTTCAGCTCAGATCCTGATCCCAGGGTCCTGGGATCAAGTCCCACATCGGGCTCCCTGCTCAGCAGGGAGTCTGCTTCTCCCTCTCCCTCTGCCTCTGCTGTTCCCCCCGTTTGTGCTCTCTCACCCTCGCTGTCTCTCAAATAAATAAAATCCTTAAAAAGAAAGAAAGAAAGGAAGGAAGGAAGGAAGGAAGGAAGGAAGGAAGGAAGGAAGGAAGGAAGGAAGGAAGGAAGGAAGGAAGAAAGAAAGAAAGGAAGAAAGAAAGAAATCTTTGTGGTGACAGGTGCAGAAAAGAAACTGGAGACAGTGAGACCAGAGGCCACAGAAGTGACTGGTGCATGGGTCAGGGCAGGAGAGGATAAGGTCTGAGCTGGAACAGGGTTGATGGAATAGATTCAAGAGAGAGATTCCAGATGGACATAGGCCAGGACTCGGCGCTGATTGGGTTTTGGCTTGATTCTTGGTTGCATAGTATCTGTCCTGACACTACCAGAGTTTGTATCCGTGCATTGCTCTTTGTGTACAAAGCTGCCACATGCTCCAAGCCAGCACCATCATCATTCATCTCAACTACTGCCCTCCTGGATGGCCTGCCTGCATCCACTCGTGCTCCCTGCCAATCTCTTCTCTACACCGGAGCCACGGCAATCTTCTCACGCTGCAAATCTGATCCGTCAGCCTCCTGCTTTCAACTCGCCAATGATTTCCCTTTGCACTTCAGATAAAGACCAAAATCCTTAACCCACTTGACCCTCCTGAATGCCCTAGCCCCTGCCTCTCTCTCTGAACCTGTCCTTCACTCTTTGCGCTCCAAGTCCGCTGACGGCTTTGCAGTGCCTCCCCGTGCTCTCTCCTACCACAGGGTCTTTGCACAGGTTGTTTTCTCTGTGGAATACTTCCTTGCTTTGCTTGATGACTCCAACTCTCCCTTCAGTTACCAACCTCACCATCATTTCCTCCGGGAAGCCTTCCCTGATGTCCTATTTTATGTTCTCAAAGCTCTTGGTGCTTCTCCTTCATGACTCTTATCACAGGGTGTTTATTTGTGGCATCCTTTGATTAACGTCTGTGTCTTTCATTCAATTGTAAGCTTCATTAAGATCGGTATCTATGGCCATTTTTGTTCACCATTGTGTCTCTGGTACCTAATACAGTGTTCAGCACATAGTTGGTCCTGAATTTTATCTGTTGAATAAATAAGCCTCAGGAGCAATTTTATTTTTTTTTATTTTTTTTAAAGATTTTATTTATTTATTCGACAGATAGAGTGCATAAGTAGGCAGAGTGGCAGGCAGAGAGAGAGGGAGAAGTAGGCTCTCCGCTGAGCGGGGAGCCAGACGCGGGGCTCGATCCCAGGACCCCAGGATCATGACCTGAGCCGAAGGCAGCCGCCTAATCGACTGAGCCACCCAGGCGACCCAGGAGCAATTTTAGATGCAATTAAAGCCAACAGTGATCTACCCTATTGTGCCCATAGATTGGCAAAGTTGAAAAAGATTAAAAATACTCACTGTAGGCAAGGATTGAGGAAAATGGGCACCCTCACACCCTGGGTGCTGGGTGGGTAGATTGCTATGTCCTTTGTGGAGGGCAATTGGACCTTCAAATGTTCACACTGTTGGATCCCACAATTCTACCCATGAAAATTTATTCCAAGAAAATGATCACTCGTGTGCATAATGGTATACACAGGAGGATGTTTACCGAAGCACTGTGTGTAATAGAAGAGGGTTGGAAACAACTTAATGTTCAACAATAGGATATTAGTTCAATAAATCATGGTACATTCATACAATGGAATACCGTGCAGCCAAAAAAATACTCATGTGAATTGTATTGACATGATAAGACGTTCGTGATAGAATCTATAGTAAAAATAAGCAGTTAATAGTGTGATAGGAGGATGCAAGGTTTCCTTTTTCAATAGTATGTAAAGCAGATCTCTAAATTTAGAGAAAAACAGCTGAGAGGATAAATGCAAAGCTATTTACTAGAATTGCTTCTGGGGTCTTTCACATTTTACCCTGGATTGTTCTATATTTTGTTGAAAGCTTTTATGAAAATGCACTCATGTACCACTTGCATAATTGAAGAAGTTTCAAATTAAAAAAAAAGAAAAAGAAAGATAGAATACCAAAGGTAAATATCCACATATGACCATATGGATATCTATTTTAGATAAACGTACATATCAAAAGGATCCGAACTCATCACAGAAGTACTAACACACAATCACAAAGGTACTAACAGTGGTTGTTGTGGGTTGTGGGGTTTATGGGTGACCTTTATGCTCTCGTCTTGCTTGTCTGTATCTTCTATAATTAGCATCTATTACTTCTGTAATAAGAAAACCTCATGAAGGGCGCCTGGGTGGCTCAGTCATTGAGCTTCTGCCTTCGGCTCAGGTCATGATCCCAGGGTCCTGGGATCGAGTCCCGCATCGGAGTCCCTGCTCGGCGGGAAGTCTGCTTCTCCCTCTCCCATTCCCCCTGCTTGTGTTCCTGCTCTCGCTGTGTCTCTCTGTCAAATAAATAAATAAAATCTTTAAAAAAAAAAAAAAGAAAAAAGAAAACCTCATGAAATATATTTCATGTTGAAAAAACATTACAATGAGAAATAGAGGCCAAGAGAGAAGGACTATTTATGCAGGCTAGCCAGCCCATTGTGCCCTCTGGGCAGATCTGCGAGAGGGGCCACATTTTAATGAGAAGGTTGCTTAGTGACCATAGAACCAGAGCAAAGGGCTTAGCTGGATGGCTTTAATGTCCAAAAACAGCAAGCAACAGTAGGGTGCTACGTTCACTGCCCCTGCGGTGAGAAACTGCCTGCCATGCCTAGTGCCCCAAGAATCCACCCCAAGATTGTTGGATCGCATTGCACTGGACCTCCTTGCTTGTATATATATATACATGACTTCGCCTCCCCCGACCGTGTCTTAGAGGCCGACAGTAAACTCACAGCTGTACCACTCAGCTTTGCATCCATTTGAGGTCTGGCGTCTGACCCTCTGTTTTGCCCTTGGACTTCTCGAGGCTTCATCTGCAGCCTCTCCCCAGTGGATTTCACTTTGGACTTGCTCCTTGACTTCCCGCTAAGCTTCTCTAGCTTCACAACCCCAATAGGGGCCCTGCCTCTACCTGCCCCCCTCCTGGGGTGGGGGCAGGGCGCGGGGATTCAGACACACACCTGACAAGTGACCCAGACATTTCAAGAAGTTGAGTGAGACCCTCAGACGTGAGGGCACTGGGTGGGCCCTGCCAATTCTTTTTCTAGTTCCCACTTCTTTGTGTCTGGTGTTGACTGCTTCCCTTCTGAGCAACACATCCTCTCTTCAGCTTATACCTCTCTATTAAGTTACAGTCAATTTCTTACTCTCCCTGCTTTGGGCCTGGGAAACATTTTGCCCTTAAAATATTATTTTTAATGTCTGATCTTCTCCATCATATGCTGATTGTATTACTTTGAGGGAGGGATTGCCCTGCTAATCAACAGAAACCAAAGCATATTTTAAATTTCTTATATACCCCTAGCATCTAACACAATGCCAGGCATACAGCAGGTGCTCAGTAATAAATGAGTGAAAGAATGAATTCAATGAAAGGGAATGTGAAATATACGGACAACAGAGTGGGGATGTGGGACAAATCAGCCTTTTAGAGTTTGAGTCTTAAAACATAAGTGCATTATTAATTGCACAGATAATGCATGAATCCAATGTTATAAAAAAGAAAACAAAAGACAAAAGAATAAAGTCAAAGTTCCCCAGGGTGGCTGGCTGGCTGGGTCGGAGGAGCATGCGACTCTTGATCTCAGGGTTGTGAGTTTGAGCCCCACACTGGGTGTAGAGATGACTTAAATAAATAAATCCTTTTTTTAAAAAAAAGTCAAGTTCCCTTTCATCAACTATCCCCAAACCTAATCTCTTCCCTACAGGTAACCACTGTTTGACATGCATCTTCTGAAGCACTTATTTTTTTTTAAGATTTTATTTATTTATTTATTTGACAGAGAGAGAGACGCAGCAAGAGAAGGAACACAAGCAGGGGGGGTGGGAGAGGGAGAAGCAGGCTCCCCGCCGAGCAGGGAGCCCGATGCGGGGCTCGGTCCCAGGACCCCGGGATCATGACCTGAGCTGAAGGCAGACACTTAACAACTGAGCCACCCAGGCGCCCCTTCTGAAGCACTTTATATGTATATCTCTATGTCCACTGACATGGAGTGAACTCAAGGATACATTGTAAAATGAAAAAACATTGGAATACAATAGTTACAATCTGGTGCCACGTTTATTTTTTAAAACTCTCATTAACTGTGACGTTGGTTCTGGAAACAATTCCAATGTGTAGTGGCAGGGCGGGGGGCAGGGGTTCCCCTCACACCAACAAGCAATTATTGGATACCAGCAGGGGGACCGAGGAGTCAACACAATACTGACACTATGTGATAGCGTCAGGTCTCACAGGTCAAGGGTTCAATCTTACAAGACTCTTCCCACCCCCGCCGACCGCCACTTCAGAGACCAATGGCAGGTACAGATTGTTAGGGTTATAAATCAGAGATTCCCACAGCCCCCTCCTCAGGTTCAATTAATTTGCTAGAGTGGCTCATAGAACCCAGGGAACACGTTTACCAGTTTGTTGAACGGTATGATAAGGATGCAGATGGACGGGGCGCCTGGGTGGCTCAGTCAGTAAGCATCTGCCTTCAGCTCAGGTCATGATCCTGGGGTCCTGGGATCGAGCCCTGCATCGGGATCCTTGCTCCGCGGGAAGCCTGCTTCTCCATCTGCCTGCCGCTCCCCCTGCTTGTGCTCTCTCTCTCTCTCTCACACACACAGATAAATAAATAAAACCTTAAAAAAAGGGGGGGGAGGGGGAACGCAAATGAACAGTCAGATGGAAGAGGTGCATAGGGCAAGGCATGTGGAAGGTGCCACAGAGCCTTGAACGTCCTCTCCAGGAAAGCCACTGTGCCCAATCTCCACATGTTCGCCAACCTGGAAGCTCTCTGAACCCCGTACTGGGGGGGCTTTATGGAGGCTCACTCACGTGATCACGACTGATCATTAAGTCCATTTTTCAGCCCTTCTCCCTTCTCAAGGAAATAAGGGGTAGGGCGGAAAATTCCAAGCTTCTAATCAAGGCTTGGTCTTTCTTTCTTTTTTTTTTTTAAGATTTTATTTATTTATTTGACAGAGAGACACAGCCAGAGAGGGAACACAAGCAGGGGGAGTGGGAGAGGGAGAAGCAGGCTTCCCGTGGAGCAGAGAGCCCAATGCGGGGCTCGATCCCAGGACCCTGGGATCATGACCTGAGCCGAAGGCAGCCACTTAACGACTGAGCCACCCAGGCGCCCCAAGGCTTGATCTTTCTGGCGAGCAGTCCTCATCCAAGCATTACCCAAGAACCCACCCAGAGTCGCCTCATTTGTCAGAAAAGGACACTGCTGTCACCCTGAAATGATAAGGGTTTGGGAGTCCTGTGCCAAAACTTGTCAAAAAACCCCAACATTAGAGCAAAAGAGGCTCCTGGTGCTCTGATCGCTTGGGAAATCTCAATGGCTCAAGAGCCCTATGCCAGGAACCGGGCGCAGAGACAGACACATATTTTTATTTCTATTATCTCACAGCCCACCCCCTGGTCCCTGGCCACAGAGCCCTTACAGCAAAATGATACACATGTCAAAAGATAAAGGCTCATTACTAGAACCTCTTGCAGTCATTCATACCCACCCAGTCCATCATCTTATTGTAGGAAAACGTCTCCCAGTGCGAGGCCACTCAGGCGTGCGGGCTTCTACTCGGTCTTGTCCCAAAAGCAAGAGTGGTTTCAGCAAACATATGGCTTCACCACTTCAGGCATCTGGTATAATCAACGAAGAGCCAATATCATCTTTTGCTCGGAGCTCCTTTCGAAGTGTTACTGTAATGTTGGAGTTCCCTTTATTACGTAACCATGTGTTTATTTCCTTACCTTCCATGACTCTTTTTCCTTCTCTCCATTTATACGCAAACGTTTTCACCTCGGGGAGGGACATCAGGTGCTGTCTACTGTGTTGGTCTAGACTGCAGGCAGCTCTATCAGCCCAGCAAATACCCACGCTCGGTCCAGTGCTGTTCACACATGGTACAGGTCACGGGTACAGAGCTAGTGGGCTCTCTTCCCCACCAGGCAGTATATAGCTGCATTTGCTGTTCGTTCCAATTTTGTCAGAGGAGGCGAACATACATCCTGCCCCATTAGGCCCTTAGAAATTCTGTCTGAAATACTGGTCACAATCATAGTTAACGGTGTCTCATTCTGAAATCAGCCCTACTTCCAGCCCCTGTAATTGCAGCCCCGGTCCTATCACCACTGCTCCAAGTAGGGGGAAAAAAAGTTGAGGTGATGTGAGGAAGAAGGAAAAAAAAAGTATAGGGGAGCCTGGGTGGCTCAGTCGGTCAGTTCAGCATCTGCCTTCGGCTCAGGTCATGATCCCGGAGTCCTGGGATCGAGCCCTGCGTCGGTCTCCCTGCTCAGCGGGAAGCCTGCTTCTCCCTCTCCCTCTGCCTGCCCCTCTGCCTGTTTGTGCTCTCTCCCTCTGTCAAATAAATAAAATCTTTTAAAAAAAAGAAAAGTATAGCTGTGATACCTGTGTCTTCCCTTGGCAAGAACTTCATAGTCAACAGTGTATTATGCTAAGTGAAATAAGACAGAGAAAGACAAATACTGTATGATTTCACTTCTATGTGAAATCTAAAATACAAAACAACGGAACAAACAAAACAAAACAGAAACAGGCTCCTAAGTACAGAGAACAAACTGGTGGATGCCAGAGGGGAGAGTGGGGGGATGCATGAGGTAGGTGAAGTGCATCCAAAGGTACCACCTTCCAGTTATACAATCAATAAGTCACAGGGATGTAAAGTACAGCACAGGGACTGTGGTCAGGAATATCATAATGACTTCGTAGGGTGACTACACTTACCACAGCGAGCATTTTGTAATGTATATAATTCTCTAATCACTATGGTGGGTGCCTGAAGCTAATTTTTAAAAGAATTGGATTTTTTAAAGACTTTATTTATTTATTTGAGAGAGAGAGAGATCATGAGCAGGGGGGAAGAATAGAGGGAGAAGCAGCCCCCCCACTGAGCAGGGAGCCCGATGTGGGGCTCGATCCCAGGACCCTGGGATCATGACCTGAGCCGAAGGCAGACGCTTAACCATCTGAGCCACCCAGGTGTCCTGTTCCGGGTCTTTTAGAGCACTCAGAGCACTGGCATCTACCACCCCGTAAGCAACACCCAGGCTAGAGTCAACATCTGTCTATTTGTGTCGGGACCCATTAGTGGCCCCCAGTGCTGCCACAGTCAGTCTCGCTTGCCAGCTACGTTCAGGGCCTTACCACCCTTGGCCACACGGCCATCTGCAGTCTCTGTCTCTCTTGATGGCAGACAGAACCGTTTTTATTGGCATTTTGTGCCTCAGAAGGTGCGGGAGGAACATGTCTACACTCAGCCCATCTCTGCCTTGCTGGAGACCTCCAATGTCCACTTATTTCATGGATCCAGGTGGCCATCTCCAGGGAGCACCCGAGGATATCTGTTTGTAAATTCCTGTCATCTTCCAGACCTGGAAGGGAGCTCTTCTGATGGGCATTGACATGTCCTTCTTCAATGCACCCGTCTAATTTCCATAGAACCAAGCCCCATACAGGCATCCTTTTAACAGGCCAGATTTTCATTGTCCTCCTATCTGACCATACGACCAGGCCATTGGCCACTTCCTATGAGTCGGTAAAAACCCCAACATAAGGGCTCTTTCCACTATTCAATTCTTCCATCACTGCAGGAAAACAGTGTGCGTTTCAGCCCACTGAGCCGATTTGTTTTGACCTTCTTTGATCAGAGTGGTTGGCCATCCAAACAAGATGTTGTCCATTTACCGTGGAGCTGCCACCTACAAATCAAGGGACTCTTTGTTGGGCCATCAAGAGCTGTGTGTAGGGCACTGTCCAAGTTACAGTTGATGCCAACAAGTCCTCATGCAGTTCCAGAGTCAGTCCTAGGGGGGAAAAAAGTCTCCTTGCTCACGAGCATCTCCTCCTCATGATCCCATATAAACCACTTCCATTTTCTTATGGAACACCTCTGGGCGCGGCCATTTCCATTAGAGCTTTGCTCCAACATCACCCAAGACATTGCGAGTATTTCAGGTTTCAAGAACATTTTATGTCCTTCAGTCATCAGAGTAGATTTTTAAAGATTTTATTTTATTTATTTATTTTTGTATTAGAGAGAGAGACACAGCGAGAGAGGAAACACAAGCAGGGGGAGTGGGAGAGGGAGGAGCAGGCTTCCCACCGAGCAGGGAGCCCGATGCGGGGCTCCATCCCAGGACCCTGGGATCATGACCTGAGCCGAAGGCAGACGCCTAAGGACTGAGCCACCCAGGCACCCCCATCGGAGTAGCTTTAATTACTATCCGAAACCAAGGTAGTGAGTGCCCCTCAAATTGAATTCTCTAGTCCAAAGTCCTACTAGTCATTGCTGGGAGGCACTCAAAGACTTTCCCAGAAGTCCCAGTCCATTGTCTACACAGGCCTATTGCCCCAAGAAATGGTCCCTACCAATACTCTAGCTTCTTCTATTCCTCACTGTGTGGGCTCACGTGGTCTTCCTGATTCCCATTCAGCATGCCCAAGTAATATCTCATGAAAGGCCAACTTGCCCGCCTTCTGTTTATAAAACAGAACACTAGGTGGGGGAAACATTCCCCAGTCAGATACAATGTTTATTTCCAAAATACAATCAAGTAATGACCCAAACACTTCACAGAAAGACCATTCACACGTACCAATTCCCCTACAAACTTTTACTGAATTCCATCAACCCTTACATTCCTAACTGTAGCCTCCATTAGGACTTCATCAGCAGGTTTGGGTTTTACAGAACTGGATAGGGAAAGGGTTTGGGGGCCAGACATAATATCCACTCCCATGTAGGGGACGGCTGAGACCTCCCTGTAATAAAAAGACAGATTATTGGGGGGAAAAAAAACATAGAAGTTTAATAACACGTACACCTCCTGTAAACATGGGACATATACCAGGAAAACTAACTTCTAAAAATGGCCCAAGCTACCACCTTAAATATCTCCAGCTAAAGACAAAAGATGGGGGTGGGGGAAGCAGTTATGGGAGGTTCCCAGGCAAAGCACAGTGAAGGAGGATAAGTCTCAGATTTCAGTGTCTGCCTTCTCCATGGATAAAAATTTCTAGAGATTTCTCAGCCATCCTTCTCTTTCTGGTACACCAAAGGAGACACCCTTACAAATGGAGATTTCCCTTATAAACATAAATGTCCCTTACAAAAGGGTTTTTAAGGTTTTATTTATTTATTTGTCAGAGAGAGAGAGAGAGAGAGAGAGCACAAGCAAGGGGAGCTGCAGGTGGAGGGAGAAGCAGGCTCCCCACCAAGCAGGGAGCCCGATGCGGGGCTCGATGCGGGGCTTGATGCGGGGCTCGATCCCAGGACCCTGGGGTCATGACCTGAGCCGAAGGCAGATGCTTAACAACTGAGCCACCCAGGCGCGCCTCAGAAGGGTAACTTCTACTTGTTTTTCAGAGCTTCTCCTGTGTCTGCTGTTTCTTAAAAATAACCAGCTCAAGATAATCCTTAAGCCAAAGAGACTTGTTTGGGGTGGCCGCTTCTGCTCCCCTTTACCCATAAAACATTCAGGGGGCCCAACTTCTTTACACAATGCCTGTTTACACGTTCCAACCTTCACAATCCTATCAACCATTTTAAAATTCTTTTGATCTAATTATAGCCTGAATCAGGGCTTCACCAGTGTTTTGGTACCACAGTGTGTGAGGCTCCCGTATTAATGAGTCCTGGAAACTTCTCTTCTCCATCCCCTGACCATTTTACTCACTTTTGTTCAACGGGTTTGCATCACCATCGAGGGGCCAAGCCAAGGGACCCTGGACCTTTTGTCAGTCTTTACCTTGATTAACCTGCCTAACCATCACCCCCAGTGATTGCTGGTCAACTTTCTCATAGTAATCTCTACCTTCCAGCTTTTTAAAAATTTAACACCAGTGGCGCCTGGGGGGCTCAGTCGGTTAAGTGTCTGCCTTCAGCTCAGGTCATGATCTCACGAGCCCAGCCTCAGGCTCCCTGCTCTGCAGGGAGTCTGCTTCTCCCTTTCTCTCTGCCCTCACCACCACCCCCCACCCCGCTCATGCTCACTCTCTCTCTCAAATAAATAAAATCTTTTAAAAAGAAAGATTCTCTCTCTCCTCCTTCCCCTGCCCCCTCCAATTTTTTTCACCATAAATAAATAAATAAATTAATTAATTAATTAATTAATTAATTTTAACACCAAACAGGGTGTTAAATAGAGTACACTGACTTGGGTCACTTTAATGTTGGGGGAACCAATAAGGAGTCCCTTTGTTCGACACAGCCTTTGGTAATACCAATTAAAACCTTCGTTTTGTTAAGAAGAAAACCACAGGCCCAAAATGGCATTGCTTGGGCCAAGCCAAGTCACCAAACCAGGGCTTCATACCTAACCTAATTGCAGTCTCAACCTCCTCCTAAAATGTAAGTCAACGTGTCAATCAGGAATTTTCTGATAAACATCAGTGAGGTAATCTATCAGGGGGGCCTTCTCCATCGGGCAAAGGAAGATGAGGTGATCTGCATAAGACCCTTGCCCGTCTTCCAAGGGAAGGTGATCCCACCTGAAATAATCCTGGCTTTTCTTTCGCTTATAACTTTCTTGCCCTTACCTACAAAAACCCTTCTTCCATTTTGTTCTTCTGGGAGTGTCCCTCTACTTGCTAGATGAGGTGCTGCCCCATTCATGAATCGCTGAATAAAACCAGCTAGATCTTCAAATTTACTCAGCTGAATTTTGCTTTTCTTTTTTTTTTTTTAAGATTTTTTTTTTTAAATTTATTTGACAGAGAGAGACACAGCGAGAGAGGGAACACAAGCAGGGGGAGTGGGAGAGGGAGAAGCAGGCTTCCCGCGGAGCAGGGAGCCCGATGCGGGGCTCGATCCCAGGACCCTGGGATCATGACCTGAGCCGAAGGCAGACGCTTAACGACTGAGCCACCCAGGCGCCCTTGAATTTTGCTTTTCAACAGATCAAACCCTATCCATGTCCATTTTATTCATCCCACTTCTTAATAACCATCTAAAGACTTCCACCCTGCGGGGGAGAGGCCAGTGACTCTCTCCTTTCTGCTTCCTCTTGGTTTGTCCCCATCAATATTTGCCTTACTCACCGTATTTCTTATTAGCCATTTAAAAATGTTCACCTTAGCTTTTCCACCCGCTCCCCCCTCCCCCCGAGTGCCGCTCCGGCTGCACCGCGCTCGCTCGGAGCTCCCGGCTTCTGCTAAGGTAGTGCCGCGGTCGTCTCTCTCCAGCCGGCGTCATGATCATCTACCGGGACCTCATCAGCCATGATGAGATGTTCTCCGACATCTACAAGATCCGGGAGATCGCGGACGGGCTGTGCCCGGAGGTGGAGGGGAAGATGGTCAGTAGGACAGAGGGTAACATTGATGACTCGCTCACTGGTGGAAATGCCTCCGCTGAAGGCCCAGAGGGCGAAGGTACGGAAAGCGCAGTAATCACTGGTGTTGGTATTGTCATGAACCATCACTTGCAGGAAACCAGCTTCACAAAAGAAGCCTACAAGAAGTACATCAAAGATTACATGAAATCAATCAAAGGCAAACTTGAAGAACAGAGGCCAGAAAGAGTAAAGCCTTTTATGACAGGGGCTGCAGAACAAATTAAGCACATCCTTGCTAAACCAGTTCTTTATTGGTGAAAACATGAATCCAGATGGCATGGTTGCTCTGCTGGACTACCGTGAGGATGGTGTGACCCCATATATGATTTTCTTTAAGGATGGTTTAGAAATGGAGAAATGTTAACGAATTCGGCCGTGACTTTGGATGTGTCACCTGTTGCCGTAACGGGCAGCTCCTCTTCATCCACACGACACCAGGACTTAGACAGATGGGACTAATGGCATCTTGAGCTCTTCATTTGTTTTGACCCTGATTTATATGGAGCAGAGGCATTGTTTTTAAGAAAAAAACATGTCATGTAGGTTGTCTAAAAATAAAATGCATTTAAACTCAAAAAAAAATGTTCACCTTAGGGCCACCTGACGGGCTCAGTTCCTAGAGCATGCCAAGTCTTGATCTCGAGGCCATGAGTTCAAGCCCCACACTGGGTGTAGAGCTTACTTAAACACACACACACAGTTAAAAAAAAAAGTAATTAAAAATTTCCACCTTGATGATAAGAGTTCCACGACTCTCCCCTCAGCCTCTCCCCATTCCCTTGTTAATTAACCTACTGGGGTTTTTGTTTGTTTTTTAAAGATTTTTAAAAAGATTTTATTTATTTATTTGAGAGAGAGAGAGAGAGAGAGACAGTAGGAGCAGGGGCAGAGGGAGAGGGAGAAGCAGGCTCTACTCCTCTTCACCACGAAACGAAACAACTCCTTCACACTATCCCCCCTGGTTTCAATGATTTCTTGGTTTTTGCCCTTCCCCCATGTTGATTACCTCCTTGGGGACCAGAGGTCCTAGAGGTACGTTCTTGTGGCCCCTACATAATTGTTCTCTTTGTAGGTGGCTTTGAGGCTAGTCACTGAAGCTTGGACCAACCCAAATCTGAGCTTAGTTTAGCATCAAGGACAGATCAGGCACTTTCTCTTACTTTCATTTTAGCTTGTTAACTTTCAAAATAAAACTGTCCATTATTTTACCAGCAACAATGGGTTTATTCCGGAATAGCAATTTGGGACAAGAAAGCTACATAAAACCATTGGCCCAGGGGAGCTGGGGGGGCTTTCATAAGCACATTGCTAGGGCCCCAGGGCACCCGTGGTGACCAGGGCAAGAGGATTTGCTTTGCCGGCCCGCTGCTCAGCTTCTGGCATTGCCAGTAAAAAGAGTCACCTTTCCCGGGGCAGGAGCTAATTGCTCCCAAAGTCTTCAGAGAGCTATTTGGATCAGCAAGGTGTGGCCTTGTGCAGACAGAACTCTCCCGGAGAGTCCTCACAAGCTCTCAGAATTTATAGTCTAAATGTCCCTTTGCCGTAGTTGCTTCTTCCTATGTTTTTATTGATGAGCCCCCAGTGGGGCCCCTCAGCAGCTGAGCTACTGAGTTCTTTTTTTTTTTTAAAGATTTATTTATTTATTTGAGAGAGAGAGAGAGTGAGTGTGCACACATGTGTGAGGTGGGGAGGAGCAGAGGGAGAGGGGGAATCTTAAGCAGACTTCGTGCTCAGCGTGGAGCCGGATGCAGGGCTTGATCTCACAGCCCTGAGATCATGACCTGAGCCGACATCAACAATCCGACGCTCAACCGACTGAGCTGCCCAGGCGCCCACTGAGCTACTGAGTTCTCATCGGTGAGAAGACAGGAGAGGACAACATCCTAACACAACTTACTTCATTCTTAGAACAACTTTACCTCCAAAAACAACTTTTTTTGGGGGGGCGCTTTGCCATAAAAAGTAGATTAAAACAACTTCACTTAAGTCAT
The DNA here is from genome assembly GCF_003265705.2 of Callorhinus ursinus. Taxonomy (NCBI): domain Eukaryota; kingdom Metazoa; phylum Chordata; class Mammalia; order Carnivora; family Otariidae; genus Callorhinus; species Callorhinus ursinus. Next base: position 13,995,050 of record NW_027397095.1, on the reverse strand, counting down.
AAACAAGTGGGTTTGAAATCACATCAAGCCAATACACAACAGTCCCTCGGTGGTGTCTGCCTTTACTGGAGCTATCCCTTTCCTGCTCCGGGAACCACTCTGACCCATCAGCAGGATGGGCCCTGCATCGGTTCCCTAGGGCTGCTGTATAGCAAAGTACCACAAACTAGGTGACGAAAACTCCAGAAATGTATTGTCTTACAGTTCTGGGGACTCCGAGTTCAAAATCAGGAGTCATCAGGGCCACACTCAACTCTGCCACCGGCACAGGAATCCTTCCTTGTCTCTTCCTAGCTTCTGGTGGTTTGCCGGGGATCTTTGCTGTTCCTTGGCTTATAGAGGCATTGCCCCGACCCTCCAGGTTCCCATGCCATCCTTACCATCCTCCCTGTGTGTCTCACACCGTCTTTGCTCTGGCCATGTCTCTGTGTTCAAATTCTCCCTTTCCATGAGGACGCCAGCCATATTGGATTGGGGCCCACCTTCTTGACTTCATCTCAACTTGATTACCTCTGTAAAGACCCTCTCTCCAAAGACCCTCTCTCCAAATGAGGTCACATTCTGATGTACCGGGGGTTAGGATTTCAACATATCTTTTTTTGGAGGGACACGGTTCAGCCCATAACAGCCCCCAGGAAACCATGTTAAGATTGCAGTGCTTGCCCTCCTGCCCATGGCTGATTGAACGAGGGTGACTCCAGGTGAATTAGTCGGGCTTTTTCTCTCAAGATTTTGGATCTAGAATCGAAAAACATAATCTTCAGGTGTGAACTGGGAGCTGAAAAGTGCTATTTTGCACTCTGTGGACCAGAAAAGCAGAAAAAGCCAGTCTGTAGAGGGAATATGGAAGCAGATACACACAGAGAAATAGAAGATGAAAATACTTAGAGTCTATGCAATACCCATGTACTGAATACGGCTAATGCGTAAGGTCCGGGCAACTCCTTTCTATCCGTTAGCTGATTGCCTCATCTTAACATGTATTATCTCCATTGTGAAGACGAGAAGAGGGAGGTTCAGAAAGGTTAAGTTGCTTGCCCAAAGCCACCCAGCTATTAAATAACAAAGCAAAGCTTCAAATCTGCCTGGACCCACAGTTCTATACCCTCAGTGCTCACACTAGATCTCTGTCCTGGCTCTAACCCCACCCTGAGGCCCACATACATTTCTGCTCTTGAATTCTAAGACACATTATAATAAAGTACATACATCTTAAGAGCATAGATCAATAAATTTTGACATATTTGGGGGGCACCTGGGTGGCTCAGTCGTTAAGCGTCTGCCTTCGGCTCAGGTCATGATCCCAGGGTCCTGGGATGGAGCCCCACATGGGGCTCCCTGCTCAGTGGGGGAGCCTGCTTCTCCCTCTCCCTCTGCCCCTCCCCCCACTCATGCTCTCGCTGATTCTCTCTCAAATAAATACAATCTTGAAATAAATAAATTTTTACATACTTTTATATACACCCGTGTACATGTACCTAATTCATGATGGAGTACATTTCCGGCACCCCAGAAGCCTCCCTCCTGACACTTCCCAGTCAATTCCCCCCAAAGGTGACCACTTCTCTGATCTCTCTAGCACCACAGACAAAGACGTGGGGTTTTTTTGTTTTGTTTTTTTTTAACCAGCTCTTGTGCTCTTCTCTTACCTACAACCTGAGAGTCCTCTAATTCAGTGTGTTTCATACTAAGTTTCGACCCATTAGTGGCTTTTGAAATCAAGCATTTTCTTTTTAAGGGAAAACATCAGAGTACATCAGACGTAGTAAGGGCATTATTTTGAAACTTGTATGATAATGGCGTGTGCCTGTGTGTATGAGTGTGTGTATACTGAGTCGTGATGGAAAATGCATTTCTCTGTAGGAGTCATACTAAAAAAAAAAAATTTCCAAAACACGCATTAACTCCCACAGGGGGCTGGGGAGAAGGGCGGCCCCTTCTCTGTCCCAGGCCTGGGCGGTGGGGGGGGGGACCCATTCCAGCTGGCTAGCTACCAGGGCCTCAGAAGACACACAGACACAGAACACCTCCCTGAGCCCTGGGTCTCTCTGTGGGGTGACTCTCTCTCACTCCGTGCCGGGCCGTGTGTATCGATCCAACCCCAAGGGGGTGCGTCTGTGCATCAAGAGAGACAGCAACCAGGCTGGCGGCGAGCTAAGTTGTGCCCTTGGATCTGTGGCCCTGACCTTGGGCTGCTCTTGAGTCTGCCTCATGCTGCCTTTCAGATCACGCGGGACAGTCTGCTGTCCCACCCACCTAGTGTGTTATCTTGGGGGCTCGAGGGCCACAGTGGCTGAGAGGAAGGGCAACCTGACGCGCTCAGAAAGGACTGGCGGCGCCCAAGAAACAGAGCCTTTTGAAACGGGAGCTATACGGTGGTTCTGTGCGTCAATCTTGCAGCTTTTCTGGAAGCTAGAACTCATTTCCAAAATAAAACATTTTGATTCGAAACCATTTTAATTGCCTTCTGCAGACTCCTTCCTGTTAGAAACAGCTCAAAGAAGCCAGAATGGTTCTCGCTGGGTCCTAGGTGGTAGGTGCAATGGTAGAGGTTCAGAAAAAATGAAAACATGCATTTTCATTCCTTCGTTCCCTAAATATTCATCAAGAAGCAGCTCTGTACTCAGCACTGGGGACACAGCTGAGGGAAGGACCGCCAGCATCAAGCCCTCATGGAGTTCATAGTCTAGTAGAGGTCAATAATTAAGAATCACATACAGGGGCACCTGGGTGGCTCAGTCGTTAAGCATCCGCCTTTGGCTCAGGTCATGATCCCAGGGTCCTGGGATGGAGCCCCACATGGGGCTCCCTGCTCAGCGGGGAGCCTGCTTCTCCCTCTCCCTCTGCCCCTCTCCCCTGCTCATGCTCTTGCTCTCTGTCTCTCTCCCAAATGAATAAATCAAATCTTTAAAAAAAAAAAAAAAAGAATCACATTACAGGGGCACCTGGCTGGCTCAGTCGGTAGAACATGTGACAATTAATCTCAGGATTGTGAGTTCAAGCCCCATGTTGGGCAAGGAGCCTACTTAAAATTAAAAAAAAAAAATCACATACAGAAGTGCCTGGGTGGTTCAGTTGGTTAAGAGTCTGACTCGGTTTCAGCTCAGGCCATGGTCTCGGGGTCCTGGGATCAAGCCCCGTGTTGGGCCCCCTGCTCAATTGAGACTGCTCAAGGATTCTCTCTCTCCCTCTACCCCTCCCCCTGCTCACTCTCTTTCTCAAATAAATAAATAAACCTTTAAAAAAATTTTTTTTAAATTAAAAATCACATACAGACATGTAAAATTGCAACCATAATCAGGTCCGGGAAGGAGAATTAGGTGAGAACCCATAATCAGAGGAATTCTCAGGCCTTTTCTGAGGCAATGATCATAAAATCAAAAGGATGAATAGGTGTTAACTAGGCAGAGTGGAGGGAAGACTTGTTTCAAAAATGGGGGGGGCAGTATGTGCAAAGGCCCTGTGGTAGAAGAAGGTAGCTGGGCATCCACAAGGAAGTGAAAGCATGCCAGTGACACTAGAGTCATGAGCTCAAGGGGGACCTTGGGGATGAGGAGGCTGGAGAGGAAGCAGAGCCAGACCCCACAGGACCTCAGAGGCCTGGCCAAGGATTGTGACCTTTATTTTAAAGGAAGGGAAGCCATCGAAGCATTTTCGACAGGGGTGAGTAGAAGCAGGGAAACCAGTTAGACGACCGTCCAGGATAACAGTTAGAAAGATGGGTGCGCTGGTGAGAGTGGAGATGGAGAGCCGAAGAAGATCCATAGCCACAGGACTTGGTGGTGGGTTAAATAGAGGGGGTGGAAGAAGAGAGAACAACTATGGAACCCACTGGAAGACAAGAGGGCCAGAGGTCTGGAGGTGAGCGGATCATGTTGAGTTGGCGAGGCCTTTGAAACATTCAGGCCGAGATGTTCGAGAAGCAGCTAGATACGTGGTCTGGAGTTCAGAGGCATGTCTGGGTCAGACGTAGACATTTGGGAGGCAGTGGTGTGCAGATGGTGTGGACGCTGGGCACCGCGGGGAGAGGAGCCAAGAGGGAAGAGGACAGAGACCAGAAGGACCAGAAGAAAAGGCGCTCAGGAATGAGGCTTGAGGTGCACCTCCTTAATGGCCAGGGAAAGCAGGTTGAGCCTGCGAAGGAGACAAAGGAACAGCCAGAGAAGGGGGAGGAAAGCCAAGGGAGGGTGGGCCGCAGAAGCCCAGGATATCAGCCATGTCAAAGTCGGAAAATTCGCAATCTCCAGAAAGGGGCTGAAAAGTGACCTTTGGACTGGGTGACAACGGAGACCCTTCGTGACCTCGCCGATGGCTGTTTCAGCCGAGTGGCCGTGTCAGGAGCCAGGCTGGCGGGGGTGGAGGCAGAGGCGAGCGGGGAAGAAGTGGAGGTAGCCCGTATAGACACCCCAGGTAGTGCGGTTCCGAAGGGGCGGGAGAAATGGCAGCGGCTGGGAGGGGGTGTCGTGCGCTCGGGGCAGGGATGGTGTGTTGTGTTTTACATCAGGATCTTGAGTTGACTTTGAGGCAAACTAGCCTAGAAACAGCAGAGGATGGTCGAAGGAGCTTGGCCTTGACCTCGGGTTGCATCTCATCCGTGCCAGACGGCAGCTAGGCTGCCTCACCTGTAACCCCAGCTCCGCACTCAGACTCCCTGGTGTGACTGTAGGCCAGTTACGTGCTGTGCCTCGGTTGCCCTTTCTGTCAAATGGGTATAGTAACAGTACACCCACTGCATAGGATTGCTGTAAGAAGTGAGGTAATTCCTGCAAAGTGCTTAGAACGGCGAGTGCCCGGTGCAGAGTTAAAGCTTGCTGCGCATTAACTGCTATTATCGTTGCGGGCTAATTGACCTTGGCCGTATCATTTAACTCCCCATCTGTCTTTCAACCTCTCATTTAACTTCTCATCATTCCTCACTTTTGCTCTAAGGCCTCAAAGCACCTGGGACATAATAGGTATTCAATAACAGTTCCCTTCGTTCTTTATACAGTAGTAATAATATTTCACATATGAATCCTTACTATGTGCTGAGCATTTTACCTACTGCCTTAATTATCCGACCATATGAGGAAGGTGTGAGATTGGGAAGCCGGTATCCCTTGTTTCCAGATGAGGAAGCGGAGGGGCGTATACATTGCGACTGGCCCAAGGGCTTATACACAAAGTGGTGGCGCTGCGATTTAAACGATTTACCTTTTGAATATTGATGCTGGAGCGGGAGATGGCCGGTGGTTTGTGAATTCAGTGGCTGGTCCTTTATTGCTATATGGCTTCAGACTGATTTTCCTTACAGGCTGGTGAGGGAAGGCTTCCTAGCCTCCCTCTGAGCAGGAACGCTTTGCTGCCCCCTTGTGACTCATCAAGGTCTTACTTCCAGGTTCGGCTTCATTAAAAAAAAAAAAAGGTTTTATTTATTTATTTGACAGAGAGGGAGAGAGAGCACAAGCAGGGGGAGTGGCAGGCGGAGGGAGAGGGAGAAGCAGACTCCCCGCTGAGCAGGGAGCCCGACGTGGGGCTCAGTCCCAGGACCCTGAGACCATGACCTGAGCCGGAGGCAGACGCTTAACCGACTGAGCCACCAAGGCGCCCCCCATAAGAGACTCTTAATCAGAGGAAACAAACTGAGGGTTGCTGGGGGGGGTGCGGGGATGGGGTCACTGGGGAATGGATATTCGGGAGGGCACGTGATGTAATGAGCACTGGGTGTGACATAAGACTGATGTACCTCTGAAACTAATAATACACTATACGTTAATTAATTGAATTTAAATAAAAATAAATAAAAGCCAAAAAATTCAGTTGAGTAAATTTGAAGATCTAATTGGCTTTATTCAACAATTCGTGGATTGAGCAGCGTCCCACCCAGCAAGTAGAAAGGAGCTCTGAAGAGCTACATAGAATGAAGGGCTTTTATAGACAGAAGGGGGCAGGTAAAAGACATTTCTAGTAAGGAGTGGATTTTTTTAAAGATTTATTATTTGAGAGAGAGAGAAAGAGAGAGAGCATGGGCATGCGTGGGGAGAGGGAGAGAAGCCGACTCCCCAGTAAGCACAGAGCTTGATGTGGGGCTCGATCTCACAGCCCTGAGATCATGACCTGAGCTGAAATCAAGAGTTGGACGACGCTTTTGGGGCGCCTGGGTGGCTCAGTCGTTAAGCGTCTGCCTTCAGCTCAGGTCATGACCCCCGGGTCCTGGGATCGAGCCCCGCATCGGGCTCCCTGCTTGGGGATCAGACTCCCAGGGAGTCTGCTTCTCCCTCTCCCTCTGCCTGCCACTCCCCCTGCTTGTGCTCCCCCCACCTCTCTCTCTCTGTCAGATAAATAAATAAAAATCTTAAAAAAAAAAAAAGAGAGTTGGACGATGCTCAACCAACTGAGCCACCCAGGTGCCCTGAAGAGTGGATTGTTTTAGGCAAGGTCACCTTCCTATAGGGGACAGGAGGGGCTTACCTCACTAGCACTGACCAGGCGATTCCAGACTGACTGGTTCAGGCTGACATTGCTGGGAGAGGCTGAGACTGCAGGTAGGTTAGGTATTAAGTCTTAGTTTGCTGATGTGGGGCTGAGCACAAATGACTCCATTTTGGGCCTGTTGTTTCTTTTTTTTTTAACAGAGAAGATTTTTAAAATTCAAGCTTGTTGTCTCTACAACACATGCTCAAACTTGTCAGAGAGTGGGTCCTCATTCTGGAGTTTGGAAATTAAAGTCATTGTGGCTGAGAGGTTAGCATCTGTTTCTAGAAAGTTTGGGTAAGGGGCAAGGTATTGAGGTCGGTCTGGAAAACAGGGGAACTTCCCTAGTGAGGGGATTCCAGGCACCCTGAGGACACCTACAGGGAAAGAAATGGTTCCCTCTTTCCCCCCTTTCTACTTCTTTCCTCTTCCCTCTTTTCTTTCATTTATTCACTCAGGCAGCAAACCTTTACCAAAATACATAAGGCTGTGCAGGCACTGGATGAGGCCCTGGGGATACGGGGCTGAAAAGACACAGAGCCTGCCCTCGGGAAGCTCACAGTTTCCTGGAGAAGAAAGACAAATTGCACGAGAGGCAGGCATTAACTGAGGTGTGGGCCGTGGGGTCCCTGAGGACCATCTGGCTAACTCTGCCTCGGGACATGGGAGCTTCACAAAGGTGGTGACGGTTGGGTTGGGTCTAGAAGGCTGAGTAAGAGTTTTCCAGGCAGATGAGGAGGAGGAGGAAGGGCCTTCCGAGCAGAGGGAACGGTATCGGCAAAGGCAAGGAGAGTTAGTGGAGCACTGTAGGATTTTAAGCTAGGAGAGCAGCAGGATCAGATTGATTCATTCATGGACTCCATATATGTGCCACGTCCCACTAGGTGCTGAGGGTGATGGTGGTGAAAAAAACCCAGCCCCTAAACTCAGGGAGCCTACGTTCTAGTTGGAGAGATTGACAAGGAGCAAAGGAATAAAAATGAGGGTACGGGGGCACCAGAAGATGCTCTTTTATTTTTTTAAAGATCTTATTTATTTATTTGAGAGAGAGAGAGAGAGAGAGAGAGAGAGAGAGCGCACGAGCAGGGGGAGGGGCAGACAGAGAGAAACAAGCAGAGTCCCTGCTGAGCAGGGAGCCCAATGCGGGGCTCGATCTCAGGACCCCGACATCATGACCCAAGCCGAAGGCAGACACTTAACCCACTGAGCCACCCAGGCGCCCCAGAAGATGCTCTTTTAGACGGGTGGTCAGGGAAGGCCTCCCTGACCAAGTGACATTTGAGCAGCACTGAATGAAGAGAGGGAGCAAGCCTCCTGAATAAATGGGGACAGATACACTAGGCAGCAAGGACTGCAGGTGCAAAGGCCCTGAGGTGGGAGTGTGCTTGGCATGATCAAGGAACAAGCAAGCTGGGTGGGGGAAGACTGGAGCAGCGTGAGGGGATGGGGTGGAGCCGGCAGGAGATGGAACGGGGGAGGTAGAGGAGGACTCGATCATGTAGGGCCTTGTGGGCCACACACGGCGAGGAGTGGAGATCTCACTCTAGGTGGGATGGGAGTTGTGCTGAGACTGCATGTTGGGGCACGAGAGGAAAGTGAGGCATTAGGATGACATGAAGGTTTTCACCCAAGCAATTGGAAGGATAGAGATGCCATTACAGGATGCGGAGGAGACTGGGGGGCAGCTCAGGAGGACTTCAATTTGGACGTGCTAAGTTTGAAAGGCCTATTAGACCTCCAGAGGGAACTGTCCAGGAGGCAGCTGGATCTGTCTGTCTGGTACCCAGAGGAAAGTTCTGGGCAGCAGGTGTCCTTGCAGATAGAGCGTTTAAAGACCTGAAACTAGATGAGGTCCTTGAGGGGGTGAATGTACAGAGAGGTAGTCAAAGGCCGGAGCCCCAGGGCTCTCCAACCTCCAGACTCTAGAGGATGGGGGAAGAGGAGCCGGCAGAAGGCACAGAGAACTGACTGACTGGTGAGATCAGAGATAAATCAGGAGAGCGTGGTGTCCCAGAAACCAAGAGAGCCAAGGGTGGCAAAAACAGGGTGATCAGTTGTGTCAGATGCCACTGAGAAGTCCAGTAAGACGGGGACTTCGAACTCGCCATTGGCTTTGACAGCAGGAAGAGAGGCCATGGATGACCTTGGCACACTCCTGCTTCATAGGCATGCAACCTATGCACTGGGACAGGGTCCCGTTCTCAGCAGGGTCCTGTGCTTAATTTAATGCTCTTCTTCAACCATCTTGACATTCTTAAATAACTTTTTTTTTAAAGATTCGATTTATTTATTTGAGAGAGAGAGAATAAGAGATAGAGAGCACGAGAGGGAAGAGGGTCAGAGGGAGAAGCAGACTCCCCGCTGAGCAGGAAGCCCGATGTGGGACTCGATCCCGGGACTCCAGGATCATGACCCGAGTCGAAGGCAGCTGCCCAACCAACTGAGCCACCCAGGCGCCCTTAAATAACTTTTTATAGTGGGTTGAATGATGGCTCCTCTCCTAAAAGATATGTTCACCCCAAGTGTGACCTTATTTGGAAAAAGGGTCTTTGCAGATGTAATTAAGGTAAAGATCTTGAGATCAGATCAACTTAGGGTGGGCCCTAATTTAACGGCAGGTGTCCTCACAAGAGAAAAGTGGGGGAAAGACACACAGAAGGTGATGGGAGAACAGAGGCTGAGATTGGGGTGATGTATCTACACAAGCCAAGGAATGGACACCGTCAGAAATCAGGAGAGAGGCATGGAACAGGTTCTCTTTCCGAGTCTCCAGAAGGAATCCACCCTGCTGACACCTTGGTTTCCAACTTCGGCCTCCAGAACCGTGAAAGGATAAATTCCTACTGTTTCAAGCCACCCAGTTTGTGGTCGTTTGTGATAATAACTCTTAAGAAACAAAGGCACCTGGGACACCTGGGTGGCTCAGTTCTTAAGCGTCTGCCTTCGGCTCAGGTCGTGATCCCAGGGTCCTGGGATCGAGCCCCGCATCAGGCTCCCTGCTCTGCGGGAAGCCTGCTTCTCCCTCTCCCACTCCCCCTGCTTGTGTTTCCTCTCTAGCTCTCTCTCTCTGTCAAGTAAATGAATAAAATCTTTAAAAAAAAAAAAAAAAAGAAGAAACAAAGGCACCTTTGAACAAGGGGCCTGGCCTCACATTTTTACTTTGCACTGGACCCTGCAAATTATGTAGGCGGTCCTGCTTGGCAAGTGTGGATTCCGAGGTTTGGTGAACTTTATTGGAATGTGTTCGAGAGACAATGACAGGTGAGGAAGTAGAAACTGCCAGAAAAGACAACTCGAATTCCGGAGACGCTTGCTGCAAAGGAGGGCCAGGGAATGAGGTGGTGGGTAGATGGGGATATTGGGTCAAGAAGGTTGTGGGTTTTTTTTAAAGAGAGGAAACATTACAGTATACTTGAATGTGGGTGGCAATGTTCCATTGGGGGGGGGGGAAGGTGTTAATGAGGCAGGAACAGGACCCCTCCTGCACTTGCTCAAGCCAAGTCCTTGAGTACTTGTGAAACTGACTAAAAGAAACCTTATTTAAAATGGAGTTGGGGGGACGCCTGAGTGGCTCAGTCGTTGAGCGTCTGCCTTCTGCTCAGGTCATGATCCCGGAGTCCCGGGATCGAGTCCCGCATCGGGCTCCCCGCTCAGCGGGAAGCCTGCTTCTCCCTCTCCCACTCCCCCTGCCTGTGTTCCCTCTCCCGCTGTGTCTCTCTCTGACAAATAAGTAAATAAATAAAATCTTTTTTAAAAAATAAAATGGAGTCGGGATGGGGTGTCTGGGTGGCTCAGTCGTTAAGCGTCTGCCTTCGGCTCAGGTCATGATCCCAGGGTCCTGGGATCGAGCCCCCATCAGGCTCCCTACTCAGCGGGAAGCCTGCTTCTCCCTCTCCCACTCCCCCTGCTTGTGTTCCCTCTCTCGCTGTCTCTTTCTCTGTCACATAAATAAATAAAATCTTTTTTAAAAATAAAATAAAATAAAATAAAAATGGAGTCGGGAGGCCAGAAGGGGGAGCTCTAATGCCCTACCACCCCTCATCAGTGGCCGACCCAGCAGGGTGAGAGGTGTTGGCCGGCCTCGCCCAGCAACAAGCTCAGCCAATAAGAAAGTAGCACAACCTGGCCAATGAGACACCGCCACCTCCCTGAACTCTCGGTTTCCTCCAATAAACTTTAGTTCATAGCCGCCCCTTCCAACTTCCTCTTTTTCTCTATAAAGTAACGTTCCTCTCCCCTTTGTCTTTTTAAAGATTTTATTTGTAAGTAATTTCTACACCCAAGGTCGGGCTTGAGCTCACAACCCCCAGATCAGGAGGCACACGAGCCACTGAGCCGGCCAGGCGCCCCTCCTCTCCGTTGATCTCCCCGCTTGCCTCTGGTTTTGCCCTCCCTTGCATGCCCTGAATTGCTGTTTCCCTATTTCGAATAAATTCATTTCCCTGGTATAATATCTGGCTGTTTTACTTTTAAGGTCGACATACTTTGGAGGAGAATCAATGGCAGATTTTATCTGTGTACACACACACACACACTTTCCAATCAGTGTTTTTGTGTCTTTTATTTGAAATGCTGTGCCCATACCACACAGTATGCTTACCAAGAGTGTTCCTGTCCAGGATCTCATTTGATCCTCACAAAAAACCTGTGGGGTTAAAAAAAAAAAAGTAGTTCCTTTCATGTCCATTTTTCAGATGAGAAAATAGAGGCTCAGAGAGGTTAAGTCATCACCCAAGGTCACACAGCTGGTGACAGGCAGACAGACCTAGGGCTCCGATCCTAATAAGGTCTTACCCTCTCTCCTTGACTGCCCATTTTTAGCCAGTTTTCAGAGTAGGAGGAGTGTGGGGAGCAAACTCCTGGGGCAAGTCCACTCGCCCGTTTGGAAACCATGTCTCTATGGGGAGTGGTGGCTCCTGCTCTCACAACGGTGATCTGGGCCAGCCCTTGGCAGGACTCCCTCCCTGGAGTTGGCTTCGGAGTTGGCTTCAGAGTCGGCCGGCTGGCAGCCAGCCGGGCTCACAGAGAGGCCCCGAGTGGAGTGAAGAGCCCTGGGAAGGGCAGCGCAGGGACGTGGAGTCCAACGGGCCTAGGCTGTGTGCTTCTGCCCCATGGGAGACAGGGCTGCTGGGGGAGACGGAAGGCACGGGCAAGGGCTGCCTTGAGAAGCACTAGAATCCTCCATGTGGCTGTCGAGAGGGGGTGGGCACGGCGGGGGGAAGAGGGAAGAGTGCCCAGGGGCCGTGGCTGTCGAGCTGAGGCTGGATCGGGATGGCAGTTTGAGGTGCCGGGTGAAGGAGGGAAGTGACAAGCTGAGCTCAGTGGTGGCGGTGGGTAGGAGGGCAGTCCAGGCTCTGGGGGAAAACAGCACATGAACCTTCCTTTGTGACAGTGAACTGAGCAGGAAAATGTCACTTTCAAGGCCTGGACATGGCCAGAGAGGCCTGATGCTGATTCCTGCGACAGCCTCCTTCCCACTCAGGAGCTGGGTCTCTAGGGCAAGGTGGCCGGCCGGGGAGACAAAGAGACTTGGCACTCGGTGTTCAGTCAGCAAAGTCACGATCAGGAGCCCTGAGTCGCATCCCTGGAGGAGCTGCGTGGCCCAGATGCTTTGGGGGGCCCAAGGATGGACAGGGCCAGGTGTAGGGCACCTGTTACAGACCGTCAGGCAGGAGCCAAGGGGAGAGGGGCAGGCTCGAGCCTGCTCTCTGAATGACAGCTGAAGAAAGCAGGCCCCAGGAAAAGGGCAGAGGAGCTCAGGGCAAGCCAGGGAGGTCATAGCTGAATCAGGGTCATAAAACAAAATCAAACCCAATCCAGCTGTCATTAGCTGAGGCTTGCCACATGCCAGGCTTGGTGCTGGATGCTGTCTTCGGAAGAGCTACTTCAATTCTTGGGACCATCTTGGGAGGCAGCCATAATTACTATGACCTCCACTTTATACAGGTGGAAGCTAAAGTACAGAACAGCGAAGTGCCTTACAAAGGTCACATAGTTAAGACTCCAAGTTGAAGTTCAAACCTGGTCTGTCTGACTCCAAAGCCCATTCTGTTCATTCTCCTCCATACAGGGCCACGATAAACATGAAATAAAATAAAATATATTAGTAACAGTAAAAATAACCACCTCCTTGCGTTGAACACCTGCTATGTGCCAGACATTCTTTTTTTTTTAAAGATTTTATTTATTTATTTATTTGAGAGAGAGAGAATGAGAGATAGCGAGCACGAGAGGGAAGAGGGTCAGAGGGAGAAGCAGACTCCCTGCTGAGCAAGGAGCCCGATGCGGGACTCGATCCCGGGACTCCAGGATCATGACCTGAGCCGAAGGCAGTCGCTTAACCAACTGAGCCACCCAGGTGCCCTGCCAGACATTCTTCTAAGAGCTTTTACAGGCAAAAAAAAAAAAAAAAAAAAAGAGCTCATTTAATCATCACTACCAGCCTGGGAGTAGATTTTACCATTGTTGTCACCTTCCTTCTACAAGTGAGGAAACTCATTTGGGGAAAATGAGGCAGAAGGTCTAGTTTTTGCAAATTGCCCAAGGGCTCCCGGATGGCTCCTGGATGAGGGCTGGTCGGAATGACCAAGCCAGGGGCACCTGGCTGGCTCAGTGGGTAGAGCATATGACCCTTGATCTGAGGGTTGTGGGTTCAAGCCCCACGTTGGGTATGGCGATTGCTTAAAAGTAAAATCTTTTGAAAAAGAAAGAAAGAGGGGCACCTGGGTGGCTCAGTCGGTTAAGCAACTCTTATCTTCAGCTCAGGTCATGATCTCAGGATCCTGGGATCGAGCCCTGCATCGGGCTCCCTGCTCAGCAGGGAGCCTGCTTCTCCCTCTCCTTCTGTTGCTCTCCTTGCTTGTGCTCTCTCTCGCTCTCCCTCTCTGTCAAATAAATAAATAAAATCTTAAAAAAAAAAAAAAAGAAAAAAGAAAGAAAGACCAAACCATAATTAGGAGCTTGGAATTTTCAGCCCACCCCCCCCAATCTTCCAGAGAGAAATGAAGTTAATAATCAATTATGCTTGCATAAGGAAGCCTCCATAAAATCCCAATAGTAGGGGGTTTGGAGAGCTTCCAGGCTGGTGAACACATCCACACCAGGAGAGTGACACATCCCAACTTCAAGGGGACAGAAGCTACTGCACTCAGAACCCTCCTGGTCCTTGCCCTATGTACCTCTCTCCCTCTGTGGCTATTCCTTTCATTAAACAACAAAATTTTCAACTGAGTACATTTATTTTTTTTCCATTTTTTAAAGATTTATTTATCTACCTTAAGAAAGAGGGAGAGAGCATGAGTGGGGGGAGGGGCAGAGGGAGAGAATCCTCAAGCAGACTCTCCGTGGGGGAGCCTGACATGGGTTTGAATCCCACGAACCCAAGATCATGACCTGAGCCAAAACCAAGGGTCGGACGCTTAACCGACTGAGCCACCCAGGTGCCCCTCAACTGAGTACATTTAAAGATCAAATTGGCTTTATTCAATGATTCATGAATCGGGCAGCATCCCATCTAACAGATAGAAAGGCGCTCCAAGGAACTGTACAAAATGGAAGGCTTTTACAGGCAGGAGGGGGAAGAGATAAGGAAAGAACAGATTGCCTCACCGTTCTTTGGGGGATAGAAAAGATTTGTGTGGCAGATTCCCTCACCAGTGCTAACCAGGGAATTCCAGATTGACTGGCTAAAGGTCACATTCCTGGGAGACGTTGAAACTGTAACTAGGTTAGGTATTAAGTCTTGGTTTGCTGACATGGGTCTTAGCACAAGTGACTCCATTTTGGGCCTGCTGTCTCCTTTTTAACAATCTGTATCCTCTATCATATCCTTTAATAAACTAGTAAACATAAATGTTTCCCTGAGTTCTGTGAGCTACTCTAGCAAATTAATCTAAACCAAAGAGTTTGCTGGAACCTCTGATCTATAGCCAGTTGGTCAGAAGCACAGGAAATAACCTGGCTTCACAGACTGGCCTCTGAAATGTGTGTGTTTGTTGCGGGGGGTGGGAGTGGAGTCTTGTGGGACCAAGCCCTTAACTTTCTGGGATCTGGTACTATCTCCAGATAGATAGTGTCAGAATTGAGTTAAATTGTAGGACACCCAACTCGTGTCACAGAGAATTGCTTGGTGTGGGGGAAAAACCTCCACACATTTGGGGACCAGAAGTGAAGTGGTTTGTGTGAGCAGCAAGGGAGACTCACAGGGAAGAAACACACAGCAGGGGAAGAACTGGGTTTTGCCCCACATAGTGTGGAGGGAGGAAAAAGAATTTCCCCCTACCCTTCTAGGTACTTGGCCGAGACACCCCTGTAATAAAAAGACATATTAACAGGAGAAAAACAAGCAAAAGTTTAATAACATATATACCTCCTGCATCCGTGGGAGAGACCCAGGAAAACCGAGTAACTCTCCCAAATGGCCCAAACCACCAGCTTAAATATCTCTAGCTAAAGACAAAAGATGCTGGGCGGTGGAGACAGGAGGAAGGAACTACGGAAGAAATGACCATAGCTCCTTTTCCTTCGGTGGAGTGGTGTCTTGACAGTGGGGATTTGAAAGAGGGCGCCAGTTACCTCCATTTTCTTCTTTCCGACGTCTCTCTTAATTCAGGCCAAAGACCCGGTGGGCAAAGCATCCTGGGATGGGAACTGAAACTCCCCCCTCAAACAATAAGGACCGCCCTGAGCCAGCAAGGCCCCGCAGGACCGACCCCAAGACAATGATCGACCTGGCCTTTCCTGCCCACCTGCCTGTACCCACCGACCTTTGTCCCACATTTTCCTTATCAGGAGCCGGAGGGATTTTCAGCACTTTGGAGACCATCTCTGAGTGGCTAGTGCCCTGTCTTCCCGGTGGTGCCCTCACCGACATAAACCCCTTCCTCATCCCACCACTACTCATCTCCGTGCCTTTGGATTTTGGAGTGGCCGAGTCTGGTCTGTTCGGGGCCCCCGGAGCCAGGGGCTCTGGCACCCGCTGTGCCCTGGTTACAAGAAGCTAGGGGGCCTGCTCACCAATGAGAACAAGAGATAAGGGGCAGCAAGAAGCCCCATCCTCCGGGATCTGCAGAATGGAGCCCCCCACAGTCTGCGCCTGGGGTGGGAGTGGGCGAGAACGGCTGAGAAAGATTCCCGGTAGGTTCAATATTTGTTAACTGCAATCCCTGTGAAGGTGTCATTCCATCCGCGAAACCCAGCCACGTGCCAAGTGCGAAGGAGGTGGCTCCTTCGTTCTCTAGGAGGCCAAATTCCCAGGACAAGTCTTCGGAGGCCTGAGCCAGCCTGGCCCAGGACATCAGCCCTCAGGGACACCGTTTCTATAGCTGTAGAAGCCACACCTTCAATTTAACAGAGGCCTGGCTGAGCAGCTGGGGGGCTCTGGCTCCCCCGGCGGGAAGTCAACCCTGGGAGGGAAAAGGCTCTCTCTCGCTTTCTCTATCCCCAGCTCTTAGAGCACCCCAACAAGGGATAGGCGCTGCACAGACAGCATGTGTGAAGTGCAAGGGGTGGGGGGAGGGGTGGGGGCCGGAAGGGGTACAGTCCTGGAGACCAGTCAGCACACCCCAGCCCCAGGATGGCTTTTGGCACTTACTGAGTCCTTCAAACCTTTTCTCTTTACTTCCTGGATACTGTGGCCCCATATAATTTTCTTTTTAAGATTTTATTTATTTGACAGAGAGAGCACAAGCAGAGGGAGAGAGAGGGAGAAGCAGGCTCCCTTGCTGAGCAAGGAGCCCGATGTGGGACTCGATCCCAGGACTCTGGGATCATGACCCGGGCCAAAGGCAGCCGCTTAACCGACTGGGCCACCCAGGTGTCCCACTCTATATAATTTTTAATGGATTTCATTTTTTATTTCTTTTAAATCCCACAAAAGTAATACAGGAATACATTTTCCTTGAAAAAAAACATTACGCATATGACTACAGTCTTCTTTGACACCCCTCCCCCAACCCCGGGTCCACTGGGGACAACCCTAATTATAACCACTGCTATCGCTTGGGTGTGATCCTTCCCGAGCCCATTCCGTGCATTTACATTCATTTGCATATGCATATATGCAGACAGAGATTGGTGCCTTGTGGGCGTTCTTTTACATAAATTAGCTCACACTATTCTTGTTGCGCAGCAACTTGCGTTTGTCACTTACCAGTCCATCTGGGAGATTAACAAACATTTATCGAGCACTTACCCTATGCCAGGCACTGTTCTAGAGGCTGGAGCGACCTCACCACACTGAAGTGTACAACACAACACAAAACTCCCTGCCCTCGTGGAGCTTACGTTGTAATGGGGGGAAGACAGTCCACAATAAACAACATACTTGAGTAAAACATATAGTATGCCAGATGGTGATGAGTGCTAAGGAAAAAATAAAGCAGGGAATGGAGAGTGGGACAGAGGGGCTGGCCGGAGAGAGTGGGGGACGCTGCAATTTTAAGTAGGATGGTCGGGGAAGGCCTCACCAAGAACACCTGAAGGAGGTGGGTGAGCAAGCAGACCAGATATCTGGGGAAAGAGCATTCCAGGCCAGGAGCTTGGCCGGCATCTTGGAAGAATAGCAAGGAGGTCGGCTGATTCCTGGAGCAGGTTAAATGGGGAGAATAGATGGGCGATGAGGACTTTGGCTTTTGCTTTGATTAAGATGGAGCCAGGGGCACCAGGGTGGCTCAGTTGGTTAAACATCTGCCTTTGGCTCAGGTCATGATCCCGGGGTTCTGGGGTCCTGGGGTCCTGGGATCAAGCTCCTCATCAGGCTCCCTGCTCAGTGGGGAGTCTGTTTCTCCCTCTCCCTCTGACCCTCCCCCTCCTCACGCTCTTGCTGGCTTGCTCTCTCTTTCTCAAATGAATAATAATAATAATAAAAAAGATGGAACCATTGGGCAGTTCTGTGCAGAGACGTAACATGATCTGATTTATGTTTTACTGGGAAGTGAAAAGTGGCTGGGTTCTGGATACACGCTGAAGGTAGAGCTGACAGGATTTGCTGATGAACTGGATGGGGGTGGTACAAGATGACCCCAAGGTTTTTAGCCAGAGTGACTGAAAGCATGGAGTTGCCATTTGTGGAGTGAGGTGGATGGTGGGAGGAGCAGGTTCGGGGGTAAGGCGTGGGGGATTTGGTGTGGAGCCTGCCGAATGCGGCGTGGCAATTAAACATCCAGGCGGTGATGTCAAGGTTGATTTATACAGGGATGGAGTTCAAGACAGAGGTCCCGGCTGGAGATGTGAACATGGGAGCTGTCCTGTATATAGAAGCAAAAATGATGTTCAGGGGGCGCCTGGGTGGCTCAGTCGGTTAAGCGTCTGCCTTCGGCTCAGGTCATGATCCCGGGGTCCTGGGATCCCGCCGGGGGAGCCAGAGCCCCCCAGCTGCTCAGCCAGGCCTCTGTTAAATTCAAGGTGTGGCTTCTACGGCTATAGAAACGGTGTCCCTGAGGGCTGATGTCCTGGGCCAGGCTGGCTCAGGCCTCTGAAGACTTGTCCTGGGAATCTGTCCTCGTAGAGAACGAAGGAGCCACCTCCTTCGCACTTGGCACTCTCCCTGCTCGGTGGGGATCCCTCTTCTCCCTCTCCCTCTGCTGCTCTTCCTGCTTGTGCTCTCTCTCTCTCTCTGTGTCAAATAAATAAATAAAATCTTAAAAAAAAAAAAGAATGATGTTCAGTATATATTTAAAGCCCTGGTCTGGACGAGACTGCTAGGAAACACTAGGGAAGAAAAGAGATCTGAGGACACAGCCCTGGGGGCACTCCACCTTTCAGAAGTCAGGAGATGAGGAGGAACCTAAAGGACACTGAAGGCCAGTGAGTTAGGAGAGTGTGGTGCCCTGGAGGGAGGAGGGAGGTCAACTTTATTGATTATGCAGAAGGGACAAGTCAGAGGAAGATGGAGAAAATTGATCCATGGATTTGGCAGCATCTAAACTGTTGGTGATTGTGTAGGGAAAAACCTTGGTTTTAGTCCTTCCAATGTAGGGGCAAACCCAGTTATTTCCTGTGTGTCTCCTTTACCTTCACAGAGAACACTTCACTTCTGACACTTGTGGTCACCAAATGTGGAGGTGTTTCCCCACGCCGACAAGCGATTCGTGGACACCAGCAAGCAATTCGTGGACACCAGCAAGGTGTCCGGGAATTCAACTCCGTTCTGACAGTATTTACCCAGAAATGGCATCAGATTCAGAAGTTAAGAGCTTAGGCCCAGAAGACTGCCACCCAAATTCAGATGCCAGTCACAAGCCCAGGCTCTCCCCTGTGTTTCTGACCTACTGGCTATGGAACAGAAATTCCAATAACCTCTCCCCCTCTTAGGTTCCATGAATTTTCTAGAGCGGCTCACAGAACTCAGGGAAACACTTACGTTTACCAGTTTATTAAAGATATGATAAGGGATACAGATGAACAGCCAGATGAAGAGATACATAGGGCAAGGAGCTCCATGTCCCCATGGAATTGGGGTGCCTCACCCTCCCGTTGTGGATGTGTGTGGATGTGTTCACCAACCCGAAAGCTCTCTGAACCCCCTACTACTGGGGATGTTATGGGGGCCTTCCTCATGTAGGCATAATCCATCATTAGCTCCATTCCCAGCCCCTTTCCCCTTTCTGGAGGATGGGGTTGAGGCTGAAAATTCCAAGCTACTAACCACGGCTTGATCTTTCTGGTGACCAGACCCCGTCCAAGAGCCATCCAGGAACCCACTCACAGTCACTCCAATAGCATAAAAGATGCTCCTAGTGCTCTTATAACTTAGGAAAATACAAGGGTTTTAGGAGCTCTATGCCAGGAACTGGGGGCAGAGGCCAATATATATTTTGTCTATGAACTCACAATGATCTTAAGAACAGCTTTGGTGGAATGGTGGGGGCAAAGGCCAGATTGGAGTTTGTACAGGAGAGGCTTGGAGCGGGGGCGCCTGGGGGGTTAAGCGTCTGCCAGCGGGCTCCCTGCTCAGCGGGGAGCCTGCTTCTCCCTCTCCCTCTGCCCGCCGCTCCCCCTGCTTGTGCTCTCTCTCGTTCTGTCAAATAAATAAATAAATAAATAAATAAAATGTTGTAAAAAGAGAGAGAGAGGCTTGGAGGAGAAGACGAGAGGCAGCAAATGCAGGCAGCTCTTGAACTGTTTAGAAAAAAGGGAAGGAAAGAAATGAGGCAACAGCTAGAGGAAATCAGTTTTCTTTTTCTTCAGCTGGAGACATCAACAGCATATGTGTGTGCGAATAGAAAAGATCCAGTAGAGAAGGAGAAACTGATGATTCAGGAAAGCAGGGCCAACTGCTAGGCAAGGAGTGGCAAGCAGGCGAGAGGGAACGGGACCCAATGCAGAAGTGGAGCCTTATAGTAACAGTTCCTTAGAGTAACAGGACTGTGCAGGAACTCAGTGTAGAATCTTCAACCCAGGGGGCGCCTGGGTGGCTCAGTCGGTTAAGCGACTGCCTTCGGCTCAGGTCATGATCCCGGGGTCCTGGGATCGAGCTCTGCATCGGGCTCCCTGCTCCCCTGGGGAGTCTGCTTCTCCCTCCCTCTCTGCTCCTCTCCCCACCCCCCGCTCCGGCTCATTCTCTCAAAAAATAAATAAATAAATAAATAAATAAATAAATAAATAAATAATCAATCTTCAACCTTAAATGCTGGGAAGGAGCTTAGAAGAGATGCACTCTGGGGTGCCTGGCTGGCTTGGGGTTGTGAGATCGAGACCCATGTTGGGTGTAGAGATTACTTAAATAAATAAAATTAAAAAAAAAGAAGTAATGCACTCCAACTTTATTCCACATGCAGGAATTCCCCCATGCAGCCTTCCAGAAAATACTGGTCCAGCCTCTGCTTGAACATCTCCAGTGATGATGAACTGGCTCCTTCTCAAAGGAGCCGTTTGCGTGTTAAGATCCCTCTGTCGGTTAGGGAGCTCTTGTAATTTTAGGGTGCCAAAGCCGCGTCTCTGTCAGGCCCACCCACTGGACCGCGCTCTGTGCTCCTGCGCCACAGACACTCACAGTAATATAAATTGCCAGGAGTTTTGTAGATTTCAAGCACTCTTTTGTAGACCACCTCTCACTGAATTCTCACACCAGTGAGGAAACTGAGGCTCAGGGAGATTCAGTGACTTACCAAAGGGAGCAGCCTTGGTAAGTTGCAGAGCCACGAATTTGGCTGGGGGTCCTGAGTCCCAAGCCCACTCTACACTCCTCCACTCTGCCTTGAGTCCCCTCCAGCTCTCCTCCCATGGGCCAGCCCTTCGGTTTTTCAAAGGCAGCTGTCATATTCCCCCCTGAGCCTGCCCTTCCTGCAGCTAAACTTTCTCAATTTCTTTCAATCATTTCTCATCGGGAGTCCCTTCACTCCTGGCCACTGCCACAAGTGGGTTCCAAAACCTGAGTACCATATTCCGCGTGGGGTCTGGCCAGTCCCGTGTAGAGCCACCTTCTCGTGCCCTCCCCCCCTTTGCAGCCTGGAATCAAATGCCTGGCTTGGTAATGGAGCCTCTTCAATCTGTTGTCTTACTCATTTTTTCACTCATAAATATGAATAATTTGCATATGTGTTTGGTCTGTTTTGTTCCTTTACAAAATCTCTAGTCCCCAGGAGCCCTGAGAAACAAGTGTTACACAAGCACAGAAGGAGATGCATGAGGCAGCCCCGACATTTAATTATACTTCGAAATGTGTGGAGAAGTGTGAAACCTGCCCTACCCGACTTGCTAGATTGGGCATGTGGGTCTTATCTGTCGTTGGAAGGAGTGTGTCCTCCCTCTGGATCTGGATGAATGAAACCATGTCGAGTTGTTGCATCCGTGTGGATTTCCAGCAGCTCTGAGCGTCTGGCAGACAGGAAACAAATCAAGCAACTCTTCTTCCCAGCCTGCTCTTGCCAAACTGGCAGCCAGGGGACCCCAGCAACAGAGCCCTTGATGGTGCCAGCTGGCCAAACTGGAACGTGGTGGCCAAACTGGGGCAGATTCTTCCTTGTGCCTTAACGGAGCAGCCAAACTCCCCCAAAGAATGGGGTTGACCCCTTAATGGGTAATACTGAGCTGTAGGCTTCAGGGTCCTAGAGCACCCGGCGGGTATTGGACCCTGATCCCTCCACGATCCTGGACCAGGCAGGGTTGTTTCCCTTCAAGGGGTTGACAGCCTGCAGCATGCGTGCCAAAGATGGCAGGCAAATCCATTAGCCATGGCCCTGGGACCCGCTGCCAAGCTCTCTCCCTCTCCCTTCCCCTGCTGTTTGTGGGCACCGTTAGCCATTCACTGCAAGAGCTGACCCACGGACAGTGTCTTCTCTCGAGAGCCCGTGCTGAGCTCGAGGCCCGCCTCGCCCCCCTCTACCAACCTGAACCCAACCCCAGCACATCAGGCAGAGAGCTCATGCTCTTAGCAGACCAGCTGTGAGAGACCGTCCACACCTGCCCTAACCGATAAGTGAAAACAGAGTATGGTTTCCACAAGGCCACGGAATGTACACGTGACAGCCTCAGACTCAGTGCCATCAAAGGCACGGGCCAGGTTTCTTTCTCCCCCCCTTTTTTTTTTTCATATTTTATTTACTTGAGAGAGCGAAAGAGAGCATGGGTGAGGGGAAGGGCAGAGAGAGAGGGAGAAGCAGGTTCCCCGCTGAGCAGGGAGCCCAATGGGGAGCTGGATCCCAGGACCCAGAGATCATGACCTGAGCCGAAGGCAGATGCTCAACCGACTGAGCCACCCAGATGCCCCTCTTTTTTTTTTTTAATCAATTAATTCACATATAGTGTATTATTAGTTTCAGAGACAGGCCCTGTTTCTTAATCTCCAGAGTGAGAACAAATGACAACAAAGTATGACACACCCAAGAATGCTGTATGTTGAGACCTCACCAGATCCTGCCCGCTCGAATCAGAACAATGTTCAAGGAAACTCAACCCTTAACGAGGGCCACTGAAACATTGAGGTCAAGCCTTGGAGGCCTTGAGTCATTTGGGAAGATGCCACAAGCCCAAGCAAGGAGCTATGTTCCCTTGTTTACTTCCCGCAAGAGGCAGGTACGGTCTCCCAGAGAAGCCGCCATGAAACGTAGGACTCGGATGGCAGAGTTGAGTGGGCCTCCATGAAAGGTCTCCAATACCAGAATTCTCTCCCCTGTCAGGCTCTCCCAGGTCTGAGATCTCCACCATTAAAGCCACTCCTTCAGTTTAAGGCATTGAAGGCTCGTTGTGATGATAAGGCAAATATTTCAGAGTATACGCTCTCAGCTAAACATCTGCCCCTGGAGCCACACCACCCGGCATCGAATCCCAGCTCCACCACGTACTAGCTGTGCGATCTTGGGTGAGTCACTTCCCTCTTAACTTCTCTGTGCCTCAATTTCGCCATCTGTAAAATGGAGATAATAATGGACCCGCTGATGAGGCTAGTTTGAGGACTCAATGAGTTAATGCACATAAACATCGGAAGTGCTCACCAGATGTTAACTGTTATCATTACGATGGGGTCAGATCGTGGAGGGCTTTGAATGCCGGGCTAAGGAACAATGCGGGCTCAGGTCCAGCCTAGGACCCAGACCTAACTCCTCCCCACTCCATGACTGGAGCCAGTTTCCAAGGATCAACCAACGCTCTAGCCATGGGCTCAGCCCTGGCCCAGGCTCTAGGCCAGAGGGACATCGGTAGCTCCAGCTGAGCACTCTGAGACTCTGCCTGCGATCACGCTTACTGTTGAGCCAGCCCTGACTTTAGACCTCAGTTCTTTTTTTTTTTTTAAGATTTTATTTATTTATTTGACAGAGACACAGTGAGAGAGGGAACACAAGCAGGGGGAGTGGGAGAGGGAGAAGCAGGCTTCCCGCGGAGCAGGGAGCCCGATGTGGGACTCGATCCCAGGACCCTGGGATCACGACCTGAGCCGAAGGCAGACGCTTAACGACTGAGCCACCCAGGCGCCCCCAGACCTCAGTTCTGGTAACTCGGCAGCCCCCTCGTGTCCCCTTCCATCATGCTTCAGTTCTGGCTGCTAAATTATGGCCTTTTTCCCCTGTGCTTGCTTTGGAGACCTTTCAGCCAGGTGGGAAATTGAGACATAAGTCACTGAGAACCATTCAAGCTACTATATGATAACATGCTGGGTTGGGTGTTCCAGACGGCAGGGATTCTGTGAGGGGGCAAGTGATTAGGATTAGAGCAGTCGGGCAGAGCAGCCTGGAGGGAGCAGAGCTGGGATAGGTAACATTTGCCCTGGCAGAAGGGAAAAACTGGAGTCTGGTCACATGCCTGGACCCTGCGCTTAGCCCCCTAAAAACTCACCTGACAATCCCGCTGCCTGTCCTGTCCCACAGCCGTTAACTGGGTCATGTCCAGCTGTCTCTGGGGAGATGGCAGTGCCTACTAACGCTGAGGACAGCAGTGACGTGTGTGGACCTGGAGGATGGCACATCGATGCCCTCTGTTGATGGCTGGTCATCGGAGCACTACCAAGAGAGCCCTAGAAATAAAAATGACGCTGGATCTTTTTATCATCTAAAGCCAACTGCCTCATCCTCTTTGGAGAACCCCCAAGAGGCACGGGGTCAGGCCCTTATTGTCTCTCACAAATCCTCAGCATCAGGTTCAACTCGGGATGAATCAAGTCATTCCCAGAATCCTTTGAGAACCACTTGCAGGCAGCTCACCACTCCTCTGGCTTGGAGTTGACCACTCCTGCTCTCCAAATGACAGACAAAGCGCATGGATGATGCACAGGATTTGTTTATACTAGTGCTTCTCAAACGATCTGTGGTGAAAGATCAGTTATTTATTTTCTTTTCATTTCCAATCTGTCATGAGCAGATACTTTAGTAAGATTTTTTAAAAAATGAGTCATGGGCTGAGATGCCTCAGTAATATCGAATCTCCAGAAATGCTTCTAAGCTCTCAATTTCCTTTCTTCTCCTGTTGGACTGGCGTCAGTCCACAGACCACACCATTCTAGGCCTCTCTGGATTCCATCTGCTCAGGGAGGAGATGCTGACGGCACCGTTATCGGGCTCCCCAGGACGGGCTGGCTCTACTGAGAGTCTGTCCATTCCCTACCCAAAGCCACGACGGAAGGGACGCCAGCCTGGGAGAAGATCTGCCACTTGCTAGCAGCCCTGTGACCCCCGGACAAGTTGCCTAGCCTCTCTGAGCCTCAGTTTCTGCATCTGTAAAATGGGTTCCTTTCTCGTGAGAGTGTTGTTTGAATTCAATGAGATATAACCCATGGCACACAGCACCGGGCATGTTGCTAAGTCTTACCGGGGGCTTGCTGAAACTGCATTATCTACAAGGCAGACGGTCTAGAGACAATACTACACGTTGGTTAAGAGCCCAGGTTTTGGCGTCATTGCATTTTTGGCGTGGAATTAGGTGGTCACCTAATCCATCTGTCATCTGTGAAACGGCGATAACACTCAGACCCACCTCCTAGGGCTGCACGGGGGATTCGGTGCTCAGCTCTGCGTCTTTCACAGAGTAAGTGCCCAGGGACTGGTAGTTAGATTCCAATTGTGCCCACATCCTCTCTCTAATCCTAACCCCTACTCTGCCATAGACCACCCGGAGGGAAACGTGCCCTCAGCTGAGAAAATAAGATTCAGCGTTCACCATTCTGGTATCTGAAACCAGAAACTATGTCTCGCTGAGTCAGCCAGAATCTTTTGCTCGCAATTGAAGGAGCATGAGCAACGGAGTCAAACAGACCTGTTTGATGCCTCACTCCAGCACCTACTGGCTGTGCGTCCTTGACTCCGTTGCTTCACCTGCCTGTACCTCAGTTGCCTCATTTGTAAAATGGAACCAGTGCAATGAGCCAGTTGTCTCCAAAGTGGGGTGTGTGAGATGACTCACTGAGGTGTGGGAAGAAGATATGAGAACTTCTATGAAAATTTCTCTTGTGACAAAGATACAAGGGAAATTAAAGTGTAACGCACACAACTTGTGGGTTGGTGCCAGCACCCTCATCCGGTCCCTTTGTAAGATAGTCCTGGGTGTCCTGAGGGAGGAACAGGAATTCCACGATGCAGAAAGATGGATGGTGACGCCAGCCCTCTTTCATTTTATTTTTAACTTATTGCAAAGTTCTGCAATTTGTGTGTTGGATTGTGAATTTACAGATTATACCATCTGGTATTAACTAAACCAGTCCTCCCCAAATGGAAAAGTGGCTTGAAAAGATGCCTATAAAACCACAGCCCAAATGAAGATAATATGAAGAATACAAGTACAAATGGGGAGAGGAAAATGGCAGAACTGATTCATCTCCATTCCCAGTGTGAGCTTCTTATCTGCCCCATCACAAAGTAACAGCAACAACAAACACATTGATTCTGATAAGAAATCAGCCAAAAGAAAAAAGAAGAAACAAAAAAGAAAAATATCAAGAAAGCTACTTAAAGTATGATTCACATCCACTTTGTTTTTTTTTTTAAGATTTTATTTATTTATTCATGACAGACAGAGGAAGAGAGAGAGAGAGAAGCAGAGGGAGAAGCAGGCTCCCAAGGAGCAGGGAGCCCGATGCGGGACTCGATCCCAGGACCCTGGGATCATGACCTGAGCCGAAGGCAGACGCTTAACCATCTGAGCCACCCAGGCGCCCCACATCCACTTTGTTAATAACAAACTCACTTTAAGTGTCTACTTTGCCTTGAGATACTGGCTAAAAATAATACGAAGGGATCATGATTAGCAGAATCCATGAGCATAATAAAATGGTTACTTCTCACCACTAAGTTTGGGGGTGATTTGTTACAGAGCAATAGGAACTGAAGGGATAATGAAAGGGTAGGGGCACAAAGGACACTTCTGGATACTATGATGCTCTATTTCTTGATCTGGGTGCTGGTGGTAAATTTGTAAAAATTCGTCAAGCTGTACACTTATGATTTGTGCACTTTTCTGTACGTATGTCCTAATTTTTTTAAAGTTTACCTTTAAAAACTGGGTATCCAGGGGCACCTGGGTGGCTCGGTCGGTTAGACGTCTGCCTTTGGCTCAGGTCGTGGTCCCAGCGTCCTGGGATCAAGCCCCACATCGGGCTCCGTGCTCAGCGGGGAGCCTGCTTCTCCCTCTCCCTCTGCCTGCCTGTCTGCCTACTTATGATCTCTCTCTCTGTCAAATAAATGAATAAAATCTTAAAAAAAAAAAACCTGGGTATCCAGAATATAATGACAAATCTCTGGGGCACCTGGGAGGCGCAGTCGGTTGAGTGTCTGACTCTTGGTTTTGGCACAGGTCATGATCTCAGGGTGCTGAGATCGAGCCCCCCATCAGGCTCTGCACTCAGCAGGAGTCTGCTTGAAGATTCTCTCCCTCTGCCCCTCTCCCCACTCATGTGCTCTCTCTCAAATAAATAAATAAATCTTTTTTAAAAAAGATAAATCTCTACTACTTCTTCAGCAATGTTTAACATCATGTGAGTTTCAATACAGTACTCTATTAAATCTCACTACGTGTAAAGATACATGTTTAGAAGCTTCATTTGGAGTTTCTTGCCAAATAATGAAAAACAAAACAGATCCCTCTGGGAAAACACTTGTTTTTCCTATCATGGTAAAAATGGTCAAAATAGGGGCATCTGGGTGGCTCAGTTGCTTAAACGTCTGCCTTCGGCTCAGGTCATGATCTCAGCGTCCTGAGATAGAGCCCCACGTTGGGCTCCCCGCTCAGTGGGGAGTCTGTTTTCCCTCTCCCCCTGCCCCTCCCCGCCACTTGTGTGCTCTCTGTCTTCCCCCCAAATAAATAAAATTAATAAAAATAAAAATAAAAATGGTCAAAATAAATCCACGCGAAATAATATGGTGACAAACTGAAATTCGTTCTTTTGTCAGCAAATACTGTTGGAAGGGCATCTAGAGAACATTGCTGAAGATTTGAACAAAGAGTATTAGAATAAATGATATAGTGTGGGAAGTTTGCTATACGGCTAGATAAAATGTTTCTAACATTTGCAGCTTTGTATTTGCTAGATTCTGTTTCATTAATGAAATCCACATAAAACAACTTTTTTGTGGGCTACTAAAGGAAAGATATAAAGAAAAAGATGTAATTTGATCAAAACATGACTGGTTTAAAAAATGACTGGTTTAATTATTTTATTTTATTATTCTTTTTAAAGATTTTATTTATTTATTTATTTGAGAGAGAGACAGAGATAACGAAAGAGAGCACAAGCAGGGGGAGTGGGAGAGGGAGAAACGGACTCCTGAGCAGGGAGCCTGACGCAGTGCTCAATCCCAGGACCCTGGGATCATGACCTGAGCCGAAGGCAGACGCTCAACCTACTAAGCCACCCAGACGCCCCTTTATTTTATTATTTAAAAAAATTTTTTAAGTAGGCTCCACACCCAACATGGGGCTTGAACTCACGACCCTGAGATCAAGAGTTGCATGCTCTACCGACTGAGCTGGTCAGGCACCCCCTAATTTTTTTTTAAAGATTTTTTTTTTATTTATTTGACAGAGAGAGAGACAGCGAAAGCAGGAACACAAGCAGGGGGAGTGGGAGAGGGAGAAGCAGGCTTCCCGCCAAGCAGGGAGCCCAATGTGGGACTTGATCCCAGGACCCCGGGATCACGACCCGAGCCGAAGGCAGACGCCTAACGACTGAGCCACCCAGGCGCCCCCTAATTTTTAAAAAATATCTTGTAGAAAAACTGGGAATACAGTAGTGCTGCTTTGACAGGATTTTTTTTCAAAAGGTGGGGGGTGGATTTCAAGGTAAGTTTACTGAGAAAGTTGGCAAGCTGTTTCAGCCAAGAAACTGGAAGCGTGAAATATGCGAAGTGCTATCAGATTAATCCAGTATGGTATAGATACTAGATCTTTTGATACACAGTAAAACTTTTACAATGTTCTATTTTGTAACAAGGTAGAGAATGATACTCCCATGGTCACTTCGGTACCACACAGAGGCTGACTGTTTAGTGGCAAAGTCCTTAAAAGAGTTTCAACCTAAAAAAAAAAAAAAAAAAAAAAAGAGTTTCAACCTAAAAGATACGCTTTCCTTTCCCACAAAGGTGTTTCAAATTTACTGATTTCTTCCATGGTGTCCTATAGCAGTCAGTGAACATTTAAAAAAAAGAAACAACAATTTGGGTGTCTGGGTGGCCCGGTTGGTTAAGCGTCTGCCTTCGGCTCGGGTCATGATCCCAGGGTCCTGGGATCGAGTCCCGCATTGGGCTCCTTGCTCAGTGGGGAGTCTGCTTCTCCCTCTCTCTCTGCCTCTTCCCATCTGTTTGTGCTCTCTCGCTCTCTCAAATAAATAAATAAATCTTTTAAAAAATCAACAATTTCCCGATTAAATGGCAAAAAATGTAGTTTAAAAAAATAAAACAATTATAATAAATACACCCAATCTAGCTATTCAAAGTTAAATTGATATTTTAAGAATGAGTGAGAAAGTAACCGCTTTGGTAGGAAACTCAGTACATGGAGAGAACATTTGGAAAACGAATACATGTGTTTTCACTGTTATGTAATTTTATTGCCAAAAATGACTTAAGTTGCATACCTAGAAAACCTCTCATATCTGCACACTTACAAACCTGGGACTGAAATTTTCTACCCTGGTTTAAAATCTTTCCAGTGTAGAGTTTTTGTGGGTTTTGGAGACATTTGTTGAAAACACAAAAGTGCAACGGGCGCTGACTCGTTGGCAAGAACCAATGACTGACATCAGGAAAGGTGACCGTTTGTTTACCAGCTGAATTTCGTCAAAAACCGTTGCCTAATTGGTGGGTGGAATTGAAAAATGAGAATCATGATGTAGTAAGCCCAGCCAGTGGAATTGGCCTTCTGTTCGTGGCTGGTATCTTTCTCATCTATGACAGCCCCTGAGGCCAAGTGCTGAAATAAACTAAGTTCAGAACCACATCTTTGCATAGCTATATTACAGTGTTAACCTGAGGTTTGGGTTTTTTTTAAGGATTTTATTTATTTATTTTTAGAGAGAATGAGAGAGCACAAGCAGGGGGAGGGGCAGAGGTAGAGGGAGAAGCAGACTCCCTGCTGAGCAGGGAGCCAGACGCGGGACTCGATCCCAGGACCCTGGGATCACGACCTGAGCTGAAGGCAGACACTTAACCCACTGAGCCACCCAGGCGTCCCTAAGCTGAGGTTTTTAAAAAAATGAAGCATGCGCAATCACATTCTCTTCTGAAAAGATTTATTAATGATAACATTGCAGTGACAGTCAAAATCAATTTTGTACTCAAAGTATATAAAAAGTTTAAGTTATTTGAAATCAGTTTATCTCATCCTTGTCTCAGCCATGAAAATGTCCTTTTTGTGTATGCTTTCTAATATACATCATATATTAGTAGAGTAACACATCATTTTGAAATTATAAAACCCTCAAATGTGGGGAATACTGGCTCAAAATATTTTCATTCGAGGGATGTGCAATCAAAAAAGTTGGGAGACCTGGGGCACCTGGGTGGCTCAGTCGGTTAAGCATTGGACTCTTGATTTCGGCTGGCTCGGGCCATGATCTTGGGGTTGTGAGATTGAGCCCCACATTGGGCTCTGTGCTGAGGATAGAGCCTGCTTGGGATTCTCTCTCTCTCTCTCTCCCTCTGCGCCACACCCCCCTCCAGCTTGTGCACACGCACACACTATCTCTTCCTCAAAAAAAAAAAAAAAAAAGTTGGGAGACTACTGCTTTCATAGTATCTACCTTGTTTTAGGCATCAGCAAGATCATGAACGTAATGTGCTTGGCACATAATAATAAGTCCTCAGTGAATATTGGCTCTAACACCGTCCTCTGTCTGAGGGATGCACTAGAGACAGTGTAAGATATGAGCACAGGCACCAAGCCCTCCAGTCAGGCCAGATCGGATGGGTTCCCTTGACACTTACTAGCTAAGTGAACGTGACCACATTATTATTTTCGTTGGGCCTCAATTTCTCACCAGTCGCCATCTCTTAGAGTTGTAAAGATTAAGAGAGAGAATGCTCTTTTTTTGGTGACGGCTTTACTGAAATATAATCCACATACCATATAATTCACCCTTTTAAAGTGTGCACCTCAGTGATTTTTAGTATATTCACACGGTTATGCGACCATCACCATGATCTAATTCCAGAACCTTCTGGACACCCCAGAAAGAAACCTGTACCCATTAGCAGTCATTCTCCAATAGCTCTTTCCTGCCTCCGCCCCACCCCCCAGCCTCGGCAACCGCTAACCTACTTTCTGTCTCTATGGATTTGCCTCTTCTGGACATTTCCTATAAATGGAATCAGACAATATGCGGTCTTTTGTGTCTGGCTTCTTTTACTAAGCCTCGTGCTTTCAGGGTCCCTCCATGTTGTAGCATGTGTCATTATTTCATTCCTTGTTATGACCAAGTAATATTCCACTGCGTGGATACGCCACATTTAGTTTATCCACTCATCGTTGGACATTGGGATCATTTCGACCTTTCGGCTGTTGTGAATACAACTGCTAGGAGCTTTTGGGCACCTGGGTGGCTCAGTCGTTAAGCGTCTGCCTTTGGCTCAGGTCATGATCCCAGGGTCCTGGGATTGAGCCCCACATCAGGCTCGCTGCTCGGCGGGAAGCCTGCTTCTCCCTCTCCCACTCCCCCCGCTTGTGTTCCCTCTTTCGCTGTGTTTCTCTCTGTCAAATAAATAAATAAAATCTTAAAAAAAAAAACACAACTGCTAGGAGATTTCATGTATGATTATGCACGTTTAATGCTTGGCACAGGGCCTGCCAGGTACCCAAAGGCTCAGAACCAGCAGGTAGCTGTCACCCTTATTGCTAAGGAGTACTACATTGGGTGATTTGGGACACGGGATGTCTGGATTAGAAACAGAAGGCAGAAGGCATTCCCATACTGCACAGTGCGGCTGACAAGCTGCCTTGGCCCACCAGACCCGGGTAAGGCAGCATGACACCGAGGCAGGAGCGCAGACCCTGCTCCACCACTTTTGAGCTGTGTGACTCTGGGCAGGTCACTTAACCTCTCTCAGTCTTCTGTGTGAATTGGATATAAATACTGTCTTTGCTACATACCTCACAGGCTTGCTGCCTGGGCCAAAGAGATCATCACAAACTATGAAAGCGCTTTGAAAATCACAAGGGATTATTATTCCAAGCCTTTCATATTACAGAAGCCTACCCCTCTTGAATAAAGTAAGGAAACACTATGTTCTGTTCACCATCTTCCTCTTTCCAGATTGTTCCCATTCTCTTCAGGATGACACCCCGGCCTTCTCCCCACAGGCCCGGATGCTAGCATCTTCTTCTTCGCATCTACTTACGGGCCAAGGGTGAGCCGCCTGGGTCAAAACCTGAATCCACATCGACAAAGGACCTGCAAATGCCTCTTTCCTCCCAGGTTGACACCTGTACGACCTTTCTGGTTTGCTGGAGCTCTACTTGCTTAGAGCGCCCTCGTGTGTCTCCACGTGGTAATAGTTCAGGTCTTCTCCGGGATATCAGTATAATGTGCGCGGGGAATTTTTTTTTTCCTCGTCGCACTTCAGGGCCCATGCTTGACACGTGGAATCCAGTTAAGCCATTGCAGCCCAGGTCTTTTTTTTTTTAACTATTTGCTAATTTTTTTAAGGTTTTTTGTTTATTTAGGGCAACCCTCTCAGGTCCCCTCCCTCCTCTGGAGCTTTGTACTATCACTTCTGTATCACTCAATAAACCTTGCTTTGCTGCCCCCCTCCCCAAAAGATTCTTTATTTATTTATGAGAGAGAGAGAGAGAGGGAGAAAGAGCATGAGCAGAGGGGAGGGGCAGAGGGAGAGGGAGTAGCATATTCCCCGCTGAGCAGGGAGCCTGACGAGGATCCCGGGACCCTGAGATCATGACCTGAGCTGAAGGCAGACGCTTAAACTGACTGAGCCACCCAGGCGCCCTGAAGTGTTTTTAAATGATTTGTTCTATCAGCCAAGGAAAAGGTATTCAGAATGTCAAACCTTTCCCAGGGGTGTCCTTGTGTAAAGCCCTGACCCTTGGAAAGGGGAAAATGACAACCAGAGACAGTTATGCCTGACAGTGTGTGCACACACACGGAAACACACTCAAGCATACCCTCGCACACACAGCCACACACTCTTTTGCTCAGCGGGAAAGGAGCTTTCTCTCGTGGCTTTCTCCTTCATTGAGAATCACGTGATGGTATCAGCACAGGTTTCCAGAAGAAAGAAAATCTATTTTATATCTAGAACCTCAAGAATGTTCCCTGCTCCCTCCATCAGCAAGGATTATAGAAGCTGGAGGGACTTTCCTTCCCATATGCCACATATCCCCCTCTTGCCTGTTTTGCAGCCATGAATTTCTCTAAATCCCTAAGCCTCACTGACACACGCCACTGGGAGCCAAAGATACATGTGCCTTTGGCTTCCCCCCAGGAACATGTTCCTGAAAAGTTGCGTGCAAATTACATTTTTGCAGCTCAATGATCACTCCCCATTGACTTCTAATAAGATACACGAGCCCCTCTCTCTTTTCGTTGAGATTGAGTTTCAATGTATGCCTAACACTTCGGCTTTACGTTTCTCTGCTTCCCGCCACCCCTCCTGACAGTTAAATCACATCTGAAAAATGAAGAAACGACCAACAAAACATGAAGTTCTAGTTCAAATAGTCCAGGATCTGTAAACAAACTGAACAAGTACATCAGAGAGGCTATTTGGAAGAGACACCAGGCATCGCCATTTGAAATGCAAATACCCACCCCGTGTGCACCTTTGGGGGAGTCTATTTCCAAGGGCTTGAGGGATTTCGGCCCCACTCTCTTGGAGGGAGCAGCCACCTCAAGGCGATGGGCATCTTCATTTGGGGAGGGTGGGTCCCGACTGTCCCTTCTGCTTTCTGAATCCTCTACCCCACTCCCAGCTCTGAAATTCCAGAGACCCTCTCTACTGGAATAGAGACGGGGTGCTGTGGCTCTGGGGACCCGTGTGTGCAGCTGGTGGCCTCGGGTAGGAAGTACTTGCTAAGTAAAGAGGGAACGAGTCGTTAGGGAGGTGCCGTGGCTTCGGTCCCTGGCAACAGAGCTAAGCGAGGGCGCGTGCGGCATGGGTGTGCGCAGCCAGTCAGGCAACTGCTTTTGCGGTCTTTGGACTGGAACCGGAGATGTTATTAGTGCTGATAGGGAAGGGACTTGCTTGCTTAGTGGTGAGGGAAATTAATAGTCCAAGCATTCTTCCAACCTGCATTCTCCATGCTGGCATTTTGATTAAAAAAAATATTGCTGCAGCTGTTTGCATATTCTGGAAGTGTGTGTGCACGCGTGTGGTTTGGTGTTTACAGATTTGGGGTTGTGGAGGGGAGTTTCCAGAGCAGCGGAAGTAGCTGCTTGTCAGTCAGGGTTCATTTTGAAAATGAAAGCTTGGGGCCCACGCTGGGCCTGGGCCTGGTCCCTGAGGAGTCAGCAAAGGCCAAGAGGTGGCTTTGGCTAGTTGGCTCAGTGAAGCAACTACGTGATCACTATCTTATTTTCTCCGAACCGATGAAATCTAGGAGCTGTTTTTGATGTCCCGAAGGTGCAGTGTGAGGCAGGGATGTGGGAGTGGGCACGGAGGCTCTGGCTGCAGACGCACCCCCTAACACGCCCGCACACAGCGCCCCCCTCCATGTGCACACACAATCACAGTTTCCCAGGCGGCCAAACCAGAACAAGGCAACAACTGGTTCTCCTGCACCTACTAGGGGCACAAGGATAGTATGACACCTGT
This sequence comes from Callorhinus ursinus, assembly GCF_003265705.2. Classification (NCBI taxonomy): domain Eukaryota; kingdom Metazoa; phylum Chordata; class Mammalia; order Carnivora; family Otariidae; genus Callorhinus; species Callorhinus ursinus. The sequence goes on along the minus strand of NW_027397095.1, from coordinate 13,960,914 downwards.
CATCAAAGAGTCTTCGAGTCTAGCTGGCGTGTCAACACAACACAGGGCAGTCTGTGCTGGGTACCAGAGGAGGAAGACGACCAGCCGGCTGGGGCGGGAGGGCGGGGGGAGCGATCACCCTGGGCTGAGGTCATCAGAGGAGGCACACTGGAGAAGGTGGAAGCTGAGGCCAACCTTGAAGGACAGGGAGAATGTCCCGAGACAGAAGCTCTGAGGGAGGACATTCTAGAAGAGGAGGGCGACTTCAAGATATGCTCAGGTCAAGGCAAGTCCCTCTGCTGGGCTGGAATTTGGGGCTTGTGTGAATGATCTGCAGTTGATAAGCCTGGCTTGAATGCCAGTCCCTGGGTGCCAGGACAAAGGCTATGGTGTCACACAGACCTGCTCAGCCACTTCCTGCTGGGTGACCTTGAGCAAGTGACCTCAACCTCTCTGCAAACTGGGGACAGTAATAATACTTAGCTTTTGATGTGGCTGGGAGGATTAAACGTGTTAACATATATATAAAGCATCTAGCACAGTGTCCGGCACATAATAAATGTTCAAACATTGATTACAAATGCATAGGCTGTCATGAAGGAAAGCTCAAGATATTTAGGGCAAAATATTTGAGGGCCAAGGAGGAAAGCCTCTGATACCTTCCATCACAGGTGGGCCCAGTGGAGTGGGCTGGCTTGGCTTGAACCCCCCATCACCTTTGGCCTAGACTGTTGGAACAGTCTCCTGCCTTCTTGTCTGCCTCTCCCAGAATCATCTTCCCAAACACCACCTTAATCACGGCTGTGTCCCTCTCTGACTCAAGAATCGTCTGAGGGTCCCTGTCGCCCACTAACTGAACTCCCTAACATGGTAGGGGGCAGGAGGCAAGAACTACCATTTACTGAGGGAAAGGAAGAGCAAAGAGAAGGCCACTCTTAGGATGAGGTAAAATATCCTCGAGGAGACAACAGGGACACATCCCTGAAGAGGGCAGGGCATTCCCGTGGCAGCTGACGGATTCACCTGTGCCTGCTTCTTCAAGCCAACTTGGGGAAGGTTAAAGAGAAGAGGGCGGAGGGCCGAGTGGGAACCCGCGGGGAAGAAGGGAACACCTTTTTTTTTTTTTTTTAAGATTTTATTTCTTTATTTTACAGAGAGACACAGCGAGAGAAGGAACACAAGCAGGGGGAGCGGGAGAGGGAGAAGCAGGCTTCCTGCCGAGCAGGGAGCCCGATGCGGGGTTCGGTCCCAGGACCCTGGGACCGTGATCTGAGCTGAAGGCAGACGCTTACTGACTAAGCCACCCAGGCGCGAATATTTTCCCAGTTCCCCCCGCAAGAACTTCTGCCTGGATCCTTGCCTCGGTTCCTCTGCAGGAATCCCGGGCAACTCCAAGATCTGCGGGGAGGGTCAAGGCCATACAAAGGGCAAGGCAGGGGAGCCCGAGTCCCAGGCCGCCTCGCTGAATGCTAGGGGCGGGACAAAGGCTGCTCGGGGACAAAGTGCAGAAGATAAGAAGGAAGGGCGAAGGAGGGGGGCGGGGAGCCAGCGCCCAGGAGCTCAAGGATCGCGCTCCCGGAGGCCTTGGCTGCCGGCCGAGCTCAGCCCGCCGGGGAGGGGGCGCCCTAGAGCCTCTTCACCCCTGCAGCTGCCGGGATGCCGAGAAGCCGGCGGCTGGGGCGCTCGGGGCCCGCTCGCCCCCACCCAGCGCCCGCCCCCCAGTTGCGCGCGGTGCGGGAGGCGGGGCTGCCCCCGCTCACCTGGCCGTTTGAGGCGGGGCCGGCCGCCACCCGGGGACGCGGAGGTGGCGGCGGTCCCCGCGGGGCGCTAGAGGGGCTGGCCCCCGGGCCCGGGCCCGGAGCTCCCACCCCTCCACGCCCCCCACCTCCCGCGCCGGGGCCCTCCCTCGGCTCGCTGGCTCTCTCCCTCCCTCTTCCCTCCTTTGCTCCCTCCCTCCCAGAGCCCAATTGCTCAAGCCGCTTCCTTCCCCAACGCCAGCGCCAGTTCCTCTCCCGGAGGGGCCCGGGAAGGGCAGCGAACGCTCGACACTGGAAGCGCCGCGGCGGCGGCGGCAAGACCATGGCCGAGCCCCGGGGGCCCGCGAGCCCGGGGCCCAAGGCCTCCCTCGCGGCCACCGCGCTGAGCCCGCGGAGCGCCCTGCAGCCCCGCCCCTGGAGAGTGGACGCCGGCACCCTGGGCAGGTACCGGGGCCACACCGCCGCCTCCCGGGACCCCCTCCTCCACGGCTCGCTGATGCTCTCGGGAGCGGGCTCGGGCCGCCGGCGGGGAGCGCTGCGGGAGCTGCTGGGGCTGCAGGGGGCGGCCCCCGCCGGCTGGCTGTCTGAGGAGCGCGCCGAGGAGCAGAGCCCGGCCGGGCCGAACGGTCCGGGCGGCGGCGGGCTGTGCCTGGAGCCCCACGAGCACGCGTGGATCCTGGCGGCCGCCGAGGGCCGCCTGGAGGTGCTGTGGGAGCAGCTGGAAGCCGAGCCCTCCCTGTTGCTGCGCTGCGACCCGATCACGGGCTACACGGTGCTGCACTGGTTGGCCAAGCACGGGTGCCACGAGGAGCTCATCCTGGTGCACGACTTCGCCCAGCGCCGGGGGCTGCAGCTCGACGTGAGCGCCTCGGGCAGCGGCGGCCTCACGCCCCTCCACCTGGCCGCCCTGCAGGGCCACGACATGGTCATCAAGGTGCTGGTGGGCGCCTTAGGGGCTGACCCCTCGCGCCGCGACTACAGCGGCCACCGGGCCTGTCACTACCTGCGGCCCGACGCGCCCCAGAGCCTGCGGGAGCTGTCGGGGGCCGAGGACTGGGAGGCGGCGGGCGGCTGCGAGCGGATCAACGCCAACAACAACAGCAGCGGCGCCGCTGCCCGGGCGCTGCGACAGACCCCGAGCTCGGTGGGCACGACCTCCGTGGAGGCCCCGGCGAGAGCGGGGGCGTCGCCCGGCAAGGAGAAGAACTACACGGGCAGCCGGGTGGCGCAAATTCAGGGCCTCCTCCGCCAGATGTTCCCCTTCTTCCAGGACCGTTGAGGGCGACAGAGACTGGAGAGCGCGGACGGATCGCGACGCTGCGGTCGAGGCCTCGGTCTCGGGTGGTCTCGGGCCCCACCCGAAGGGGCGGCAGCTCCGGCCGCAGCCGAGTGCGCTGGGCCTGCAAGCAGCGGACCACCTCCAGGTTTGTCGCAGGTACCTGTCCCAGGTCTCCTACAGCCACCGGCCAGGAGACCTGGGGACCGGGAAACCCTCACCGAGAGAGAGCGCAAAGACCAAAGCTCTCCTAGCGCAAAACTAGTCCCCAAAACTAGGGGACTAAGGAGTTAGGGGCAGGAGTGTGGTCCTGCTTGGGAGAGGAAAAGTTAGGCTTCCAGAAGCCATTTCTGGGCAGGCAGAAGCTCTGCGTGTATTGGGAAGCACTTGCTAGAAGAATGAGTTAAGACTGGAACCCGCTGATACAGAGGAAGCTCCTAACTGAAGTCTAGACTCGCTGTTTCTGCGGGCAGTCACCCCCCACCCCAAACTGCTCCTGAGACATCCAGACCTTACCGGTACTTTTTCTAATGTATCACGGATGACTTCTTAAGCATATTAAAGCCGGGTATGTTTTCCTTTCACATGACAAAGCTGTCCTTTGAGTGACTTTTTTTTTTCATTAACCACTGAGTGCGGGAAGCTTCCTACATTCGCGGGTGATTCGCGGGGAATCACCAACCCATGGCCATGAGCTAGTGATCCGGGAGGCTCTGGACCTTGTTCCCACAGCAAATGGCCAAGCCGGGCGCTGGAAGGAGCTACATTCACCTTGGTTCTGAGTGGAGACACACAGTTTGCCTGTCTCCCGGACTCTTTTGGCAGCTAGGTCCCACTTCTGGCACAAGTCTCATCCTAGACGAGTTGTCTGTAGGGGGCAGAGGGGTGGTAAAAGGGAAAAATCTCCAAATGTACATCTCTGATGTTTTGTGGTGAGTCATGTAATTTACCTTGACTTCTGCCCTCCTGGGAGACACACACATTGACACTTTTTCCAAGATGGGGCTTTAATCCTCGGCATTGCTTTTTAATTACATCTAATACATAAGTTGTAGTTTGGAAACTGGCTCCCATTCAGAAATTGTATGAAGCCAGTAGAATACAGGAGGGTTGACTTTGGCTGAGAGGAGGGAAAGCAGTTGGTGGCTAGGGATCCATGCTGCCTTAGAGAACAGTGCATTTTCTTTTTTTTTTTTCTTAGATTTTATTTATTTATATGAGAGAGAGAAAGAGCGAGAGAGAGAGAGAGAGAGAGAGAGAGAGAGAGAGAGAGAAAGGGCGTGCATTGGCAGGGGGAGGAGCAGAGGGCGAGGGAGAAGCAGACTCCTGAGCAGGGAGCCTGAATCGGGGCTCAATCCCAGGACGCTGGGATCATGACCTGAGCCGAAGGCAGACGTTTAACTGACTGAGCCACCCAGGTGCCCCAGAGAACAGTGCATTTTCAAAATAGCACTGTATCCCTAGAAGCTTGGGCCGCCCTTGCAATGGACTGTTGCATCCCCAGCCCTCCCCTCCCTGCCCTTGAACACCAGGGAGAAAACAGTCATCACCAAACACAGAAAGCCCAGAAACACTACCCTGAACTCATCCATACAGGTTTCCATCTCCGCCTGGCGGTCCCGTTTGCCCCCCCATTACCTCCTCTGTGCTAGAAATGTTCCGATCTTCCCTTAATAACCCATTGGGTTCTTCTCATCCCTGAAATGATCCAAACCCTCCCTATCAATGTTTTCAGCCTGTCACATGTTTCTAGGAACTACACCTTAAAACAAATTTACACAGTGTGATGTAGCAATAACTTTTTGTTCTCAATGAACTTCTTCAATGTTTGAAAGGAGGAAGGCGAATGGTTCCTGGATTCTGGCAGTTGGCATCAGCATCTGGCATAACTCCCTCCATTCCTGTGCCCATTTTATAGTTTTTTTTAAAGGATTTATTTATTTGAGAGAGAGAGAGCATGAGCCAGCAGGGAGGGGCAGAGGAAGAGGGAAAAGCAGACTCCCCGCTGAGCAGGGCTCCCTCCCAGGACCCCAAGATCACGACCTTGATTGGAAGTCAGACGCTTAAGCTTACCCGACGGAGCCACCCAGGTGCCGCCCCCCCCCCCCAGGCCGCACATGCCCATTTTATAGATGCAGGGCTGCAGGTTCTGCTCCACAGTCGCCCTTGACAGCTGCCAAGGCTGGTGGGGCTTGGTGAAGACTGCCGGGACAGGGCCTTCCTGCCCAATGGCTGGGTCTGCGGGCTCCTGGCTTGGAGGGAAGAGTGGCTTGTGCCTTTGCCCAACATTCAGAGGACACTTAGAATGGTAGTCCCCTCTTCACGGGAAAAGTCTGAACCTAAGCATCTTAACTAGTAGCAGATCTGGGGACCGGAGACAAGCATCTGCCCTGCTTTTTCCAACAAGAAAACCAAGTCAGCTGGAAGGTTCGAGAGCGCTTTCTGTCGTTTCTCCTGCAGTCAGCTATTCTTCCCCCACAGATTTTTCTCATCATGTGATAGTCCCTAGCCTACCTCCTCCATGTAAAATTGAGGTTTGGCTGCAGGGGACAAACTCCCATGCTGAAAACTCTCCCTGCCTAACATCAAGCCATTGGCATTTCTGGTATGCTTTTTGAGGCAAGACTGGTATGCTTACCCCAAGAGAAAGAACAAATTCCCTAAGAAACTGCTTTCCAGGGGAGCAAAACGGAATTAGGCAGATGATGCAAATCTGCTTTCTAGTGGAGCAAGTGCCAAGCAAAGGTGACAGAAGCAGGGCTGTGACAGGTGAGCATGGCAGTTGGGGGGGGGGGGGGGTGCACCAGGGGGGGGCCTGACCCGGGGGAGAGATGCAGGGAAGGCTTTTCAGGGAGGAAGGTAAGGCCTGATCTGAGGCTCTAGGGGTGAGTGGGAGTTGGCCCGTGGAGAAGGGGAGGGGCTTCCTGGCAGGGCGGCCGGGAGTTCGGTATGTCTGGTCTGGTCCATCCGGGAGAAGAGAGCAAGTACCAGGAAATGTAAGTCAGCCGGTTTGGCAGGAAGGTGGAACCTGGGGAGTGATTAAGGGCAAAGCTGGAGAAGTGGATGGGGGCTCAGATCACTAAGGGTCTCATAGATGAGGCTAAAAGAGGAACGGAGATTTTAACCTAAAGGTAGCGGGGAGCCAGAGAAGGTTTCTAAGCAGAGGAGTAACCTGATGGGATTCTAGAGGAGTCCCTCTGGCAGTCACGGGGAGAATGGATGTGTCAGGGAGCAGGGCGACAACAGGGGCTTAGGGGGTAGGGGGTGAGGGGCGCGGGGCAGGGGAGCATCACGCAAGCAGAGCCATTCTGGCTAAACGAAACGCTTCAAGAAAAGTCAGGCTTCAGCTGAGAAGTTCAAAGAACCCTGTGGGGAGCACTGGCTTTCAAACTTTTTTTTTTCCTCCATAGAATTTGCTGTCACGAAGCTTACCTCGAAGCCCCATGTGGGAAAGGCCCAGGCGAACAGAACCCCCACCCCCATCCCCAGCCAGGCTCAAAACCACTGGTGGGCTCTGCGCTCGGCCTGACCCAGGTTCCGATGGGCAGTACCGGTCACTCACCCCTTGGAGTCATGCTTTCCTCATCGGTAAAAGGGGACCGATCCAATCTCCCTCGCAGGGTTCAGAGGGTTTGACATCACGGATCTGCATCCCCCCGCAGCGCGCTGCAGAGAAAATGGGCCGCCGTTTGGAAGAACGGAGAGGTGTTCGGCGGGCTGTTGTGGTGAAGCTGGTTTCTCGGCCCGGGTGGTCCTGGAAGGTCCTTGTGGTTACCTGTGTTAACCTCTCTTTAAAATGCGTGCACACTGATTGCAGGTTCCTGTCTCTCTGCTGTTCCTCAAAGGAGATGGTGCCTCCCTTGCTAATATTCTCCACAACCGACATACTTGGACCTCAGACAGAATGGCAGCGAGCCCACAGCTTGTTCCATGGCCCACACAAGTCAAAGCAGCAAGTTAGGAAGGGCCCACCAAGTACTAAGTAGGCAAGATGCGTTTCTGGAGAAAGTCATAGACTAGAGTCAGGGCTAAACCCGAAGTCCTCTGAGGAGAATAAAAGCATGCAAGTCCTTCATCTCCTGACTCTATTATCTACACAAAAGCCCCCTTCCATCCCCTACCCACCATCCACACCCCACCTCCTAAGGGCTCTTCTTCCCTCTTGCCACTCATTTGAAGGAAGGAGATGCCAGTCTATCCTCTCAAGATGTGACTCCAGCTCTCCACACTGGCTCCTCCGGGCCTAATGCTGTCAATGGTCCCTCTCCGGTATCTCCAAGCTCCCCATCAGTGTGGCTCAGTGTAATAAACATTTATTAAGAAGCCAGGCTCTTGGGGGGACAAACAGGCTTGAGACTCTCCCCTGCGCCCCACCTTCTGGCCCAGTCTCCTGACTCTCCCTCTCCTCTTCACCGCCAAACCTCTCCAAGGGGAGGTCTCCTCCCCTCAGCGTCTCTGTCTCCTCACCTCTTAATCTCTCCTCAGCCCTCTGCATTCTGCTCTCCACTTCCATCATCCCAACCCAGTTGTTTCCACGAGGGTCTCCAGCGATGACCCCCCCCCACGAGGGTCTCCAGCGATGACCCTCCAGCTGCCAAAGGCAAGTCCTTATCTTGATTCATTTCTTGGCCTCACCGGCCAGTGTTGGCTACTTCCTACTCCTTGAAACTCCCTTCTCGAGTCTTCCAAGACCTCCTATAGCTTTAATTGCTGGCGTTTACCAACTTGAAGTCTCAGCAAACCTTTCTTTTCGCTCTACATTCTCTCCCCAAGTCCTTTTCTCCCTTCTCCACTCCCTGCCCTTCTCCCTCCATCCCTCTGCTCCTGCCACACAGTCCTCCTTGCTGTTCCTTAAAGAGCCATGTTCTTCTGACCTCTGGGATTTGTACGTGCTGTTCCCTCTCCAGAAACACTCTTCCTTCTATTCCTTGCCCTTTTCACCTGGCCCACTCCCGCTCATCCTTCAGATGTTAGTCACCACCCTGGGGAGGACTTCCTTGCCCCCTCAGCCTAGGTTAGCCCTTCACTCATTTTGCTCCTTTTCATAGTCCTTATTACACAGGAGGAAGTTATCCCAGCAGTTAGTAGATTGCTCTCTCCCCTGCCACCACTAGACTGACATTCCATGAGGACAGGGACTGAGTCTGTCTCATTTACCACAGTATCCCTAGCTCCTGGTAGACGGAAGGTGCTCAATAAATAGATACTGATTGACAATGGAATCAGAGATTTGAACTCGAAAGCACAGGAAACAAAACAAGAAATAGATAAATGGGACTTCATCAAAATGAAAGACTTTTGGGCCTCCAAGGACAACTATCGGAAAAGTAAAAAGACAACCCACAGAATGGCAGAAAATATTTGCAAACGTATGTCTCATAAGGGTCCAGTATCCAGCGCGCCTGGGTGGCTCAGTCGTTAAGCGTCTGCCTTCGGCTCAGGTCATGGGAGCCCCGCGGCTGGCTCCCTGCTCCGCGGGAGGCCTGCTTCTCCCTCTCCCGCTCCCCCTGCTTGTGTTCCCTCTCTCGCTGTCTCTCTCTCTCTCTCTCTTTCTGTCAAATAAATAAATAAATAAATAAATAAATAAATAAATAAATAAATAAAATCTTCAAAAAAAAAGGGTCCAGTATCCAGAATCTATAAAGAATCCTAAACTCAACAACAAAATAATATAAACAACCTGCCTTACAAATGGGCAAAGGACTTGAACAGACATTTCTCCGAAGAAGATATATATGCAAATCTCCAACAAGCGCATGAAAGGATGCTCAACATCATTAGTCGTTAGGACTTTGTTGTTTTCTTTTGGGGGGGAGGGGCAGAGAGAGAGAGAGAGAGAGAGAGAGAAAATCTTAGCAGGCTCCATGCTCAGCGTGGAGCCCGACATGGGACTTCATCTCATGACCCTATGATCATGACCTGAGCCGAAATCAAGAGTCGGGCACTTAACTGACTGAGTCACCCAGGTGCCCCTGTTCTTTGTTTTTTTAAGTAAGCTCTAGGCCCAAAGTGGGGCTTGAACTCACGAACCCAAGATCAAGAGTTGCGTGCTCTACCGACTGAGCCAGCCAGGTGCCCCAACATCATTAGTCATTAGGGAGATGCAAGTGAAACCCAGGATGAGATACCACTTTATATCCACTAGGATGGCTATAATCAAAAAGTCAGATTATAACAAGCATTGGGCAAGGATGCAGAGAAATGAGAACCCTCATACTCTGCTGGTACGGATGTAAAATGGTGCAGCCACTTTGGAAAGTAGTTCTGAAAAGCTGGCAGCTCCTCAGAAAGTTAAACATAGAGCTACCATATGCAATATTATGATTTATCATAAATATACATTTGGTCTCTGACCCTGTTCCAAGGCACAGAGCTCCTAAAACCCTTGGAACTTCCTGTGATAAGAGTGATCGTGGTGTCTTTTGTTATGTTAAACAGGGTGACTTTTGGAAAGCCCCCCCTTTTTTTTAAACGATTTTTATCCTTTTATTTGAGAGAGAGAGCACGAGCACAAGCAGGGGGGCGGCAGAGCGAGAGGGAGAAGCAGGCTCCCTGATGTGGGACCCGATCCCAGGACCCTGGGATCATGACCTGAGCCGAAGGCAGATGCTTAACTGACTGAGCCACTCAGGCGCCCCTGGAAAGCCCTTAAGACGGGGGCTGGTTGCCAGAGGAATCAACCACGTGATTACAGGAATGGAACTTTCAGTACCTCCCCCAAACCTCCTGGGAGGGAAGAGGGCCTGGAGGTTGAGTCAATGGTCAATGGCCAATGATTTAAATCAATTGTGACTATGTGATGAAGCCTCCACAAAGACCCAAAAGGACAAGGTTCTAAGAGCTTCTGGGCTGGTAAACACACGGAGGTGCTGGGTGAGTGGCACCCTGGAGGGCGTGGGAGCTCTGAGCCCCTGCCCCATGCCTTGCCCTGGGCATCTCTTCCGTCTGTCTCTTCCTGAGTTATAGCCTTTTATAATAAACTAGGGGTCTAATAAGTAAAATGTTTCTCTGATTTCTGTGAGCTGCTCCAGCAAATTAATCGAACCCAAGGAAAAGGGGCCTTGGAACCTGCAATCTACAGCTGGTCGGTCAGCTGCACAGGTGACACCTGGGTTTATGACTGGTATCTAGAGTTGGCAGGGGAGGGGGTGAGTCTTGTAGGACTCCGTCCTCAACCTGTGGAATCTGACGCTACCTCCCGGTAAATAGTGTCAGAATTAAGTGGAATTGAGTTACAATGTAGGATACCCAGCTGGTGTCAAAGAATTTCTCCTTGTTAGTGTGGGGATCTCCCCCAACCGACACACACACACACACACACACACACACACACACACACACACACGTTGGATTTGGTACAAGAACCTGTTTACTATATGACCCAGAAATTCCACTCCTAGGTATCTAGGTATCTACCTAAGAGAAATAAAAGCGCATGTCCACACAAAAACTTCTCCATGAATGTTCATAGCGGCATTATTCATAATAGCCAACAGGTAAAAATAACCCTGATGTCTATCAACAGATGAATGGATAAACAAAATGTGGTGTCGCCATACAATGGAATGTTATTTAGCCGTAAAAAGGAATGAAGTTCTGATACATGCAATAATGTGGATGAACCTTGTAAAGGTTATGATATGTGAAATAAGCCGGTCACAAAATACCACATATTATATGATCCCACTGATATGAGACATCCAGAATGGGCAAATCCATAGAGGTAGAAAGGAGATTAATGGTTGCCTAGGGCTTCGGAGGATGGGAGACTAGAAGGTGATAGCTAAAGGGCAGGGAATTTCTTTTTAAGGTGATGAAAATGTTCTAAAATTCTATGGAGGGGTGCCTGGCTGGGTCAGTTGGAATAGCATGCAACTCTTTTTTTTTTTTTAAAGATTTATTTATTTATTTGAGAGAGAGAGAGAGAGAGAGAGAGAGAGAGCAGGGGGAGGGGCAAAGGGAGAGGGAAAGAGAATCAAGCAGACTCTGAGCTGAGCATGGAGCCAGCGCCTGGCTTGATCTCACAACCCTGAGATCAGGACCTGAGCCAAAATGAAGAGTTGGACCCTTAACCAACTGCGCCACCCAGGCACCCTAAGCGTGCAACTCTTGATCTCGGGATGGTGAGTTCTAGCCCCATGTTGGGGGTAGAGATTACTTAAATAAAACTTAAAAAAATAAAAATAAAATTTTTTTAATTGACTGTGGTAATGGCTGCACATAGCTGTAAATATACTAAAAACCACTAAACTGTACACTTTATTTTTTAAAAGATTTATTTTTCTATTTTAGAGAGAGAAAACACACACATGAACGGGCGTGGGGGCAAAGGGAGAGGGAGAGAGAATCTCAAGCAGACTTTCCACTGAGCGTGGAGCGGGACCCTGGGCTCGATCTCATGACCCTGAGATCATGACACTGGGATGATGACCTGAGCTGAAATCAAGAGTCGGATGCTCAACTGATTGAGCTACCAAGGTGCCCCCACACTTCATTTTTTTTAACTGAAGTATAGTTGACATACAATATTATGTTAGTTTTAAGTGTACAACATAGTAATTTGACAATTATATACATTACAAAATACTCATCATGAGAAGTGTAGTCATTTGTCAACCATACAAAATTTTTATAATATTACTGATTGTATTCCCTGTGCTGTATTTTTCATCCCTGTGATTTATTTTATAACTGAAAGTTTGTACCTCTTTTTTTTTTTTTTTTAAGTAGGCTCCACGCCCAATGTGGGGCTAACTCACAGCCCTGAGATTAAGAGTCGCGGGCTCTACCAACTGAGTCAGCCTTTCCCTCTGGTAACCACCATTTTGTTATCTGTTCTATCTCTTTATGAGTCTTTCTGATTTGTTTGTTCTTTTTGTTTTTTAGATTCCACATATAAGTGAAATACTATGGTATTTGTCTTTCCCTGACTTATTTCACGTGGCATAATACCCTCTAGGTCCATCCACATTGTCATGAATGGCAAGATTTCATTCTGTTTGATGGCTATGATTCCACTGCCTATATATGCCGCAATCTCTTTTACTAATGGACACTTAAGTTGCTTCCATATCTTGGCCATTATAAATAACACTGCAATAAATATAGGTGTGCATATATCTTTTTGAATTAGTGTTTTCAATATCTTTGGGTAAATAACCAGCAGTAGAATTACTGGATCATACGGTATTTGTGTTACTAATTTTTTGAGGAAACTCCATACTGTTTTCCATAGTGGCTACACCAACTTGCATTCTCACCAACAGTGCATGGGGATTCCCTTTTCTCCACATCCTCTTCAACACTTGTGATCGCTTGTCTTTTTGACACTAGCCATTCTGACTGGTGTGAGGCAATATCTCTTTGGGATTTTGATTTGCATTTCCCTGATGATGAGTGATGTTGAGCATCCTTTTATGTGTGTGTTGGTCATCTGTATGTCTTCTTTGGAAAAATGCCTATTCAGGCCCTTTGGCAATTTTTAAATCAGATTAGTTGGATTTTTGTTTGTTTTTTAATGTTGAGTTGTATGAATTCTTTATATATTTTGGATATTAACCCCTCATCAGGTATGTCATTTGCAAATACCTCACGTTCAGTAGGTTGCCTTTTTGTTTTCTTGATGACTTCCTTCACTGTGCAAAAGCTTTTTACTTTGCTGTAGTTGCAATTATTTATTTTTGCTTTTGTTTCCCTTGCCTGAGGAGACAGATCTAGAAAAATATTGCTAAGGCTGTTGTCTAAGAGATTACTGCTTTTTTTTATGTATTTATTTTTAAATAACCCCTTTTTTTTTAAAGATTTTATTTCTTTATTTGACAGAGAGGGTCCGCGAGAGAGGGAACACAATCAGGGGGAGCAGGAGAGGGAGAAGCAGGCTTCCCGCTGAGCAAGGAGCCGGATGCGGGGCTTGATCCCAGGACCCTGGGATCATGACCTGAGCCGAAGGCAGACGCTTAACAACTGAGCCACCAAGGCGCCCCCGATTACTGCTTTTTTAATTAAAGATTTATTTATTTATTTGAGAGAGAGGGAGCGAATGGGAGGGTAGGGGCAGAGGAAGAGGGAGAGAAAGAATCTCTTTTTTAAACATTTTATTTATTTATTTATTTATTTATTTATTTATTTATTTATTTGAGAGAGAGAGCACATGCATGAACTGGGGAGGGGCAGAAGGAGAGGGAGAAAGAGAATCCCAAGCAAGCTCCATGCCCAGCACAGAGCCCCATGCAGGGCTCGATCTACTAACCCTGAGATCATGACCTGAGCCAAAATCAAGAGTCGAAGGCTTAACCCACTGAGCCATACAGGTGTCCCTTTACTTCTTCTTTACCAATTTCAATGCCTTTTATTTTTTTTCTTTCTTTTCTTTTCTTTTTTTTGGCTGATTGCTGTGGCTAGGACGTCCAGTGCTATGCTGGATAAAAGTGGTGAGAGAGGACATCCTAGTCTTGCTCCTGATCTTAGGGAAAAAGCTTTCAGCTTTTCACCATTGAATATGATGTTAGTTGTAGGTTTGTCATATATGGCCTTTATCATGCTGAGGTATGTTTCCTCTAAGTTCACTTTGTCAAGAGTTTTTATCATGGACAGATGTTGAATTTTGTCAAATGTTCTTTCTGCATCTATTGAGATGATCATATGATTTTTATCCTTCATTTTGTCAATGTGGTGTGTCGTGTTGATTGATTTGCAGATATTGAATAATCCCTTGCATCCCTGGAATAAACTGCACTTAATCATGGTGAATGATTTTTTAATGTATTGTTAAATTCGGTTTGCTAATATTTGTTGAGGATTTTTGTATCTATGTACATCAGGGATATTGGCCTGTAATTTTCTTTTTTTTTTTTTTTTTTTTTTTTTTTTGTAGTACCTGATTTGGGTATTTGGGTAATGCTGGCTTCATAGAATGAATTTGGAAGCTATCCTTCATCTTCTCTTTTTTGGAATAGTTTGAGAAGGAGAGGTATTAACTCTTGTTTAAATGTTTGGTAGAATTTACCAGTGAAGCCAATTGGTCCTGGACTTTCATTTGTTGGGAGGTTTTTGATTACCAATTGAATTTTATTACTAGCAATTGGTCTGTTCAGATTTTTTATTTCTTCCTGATTCAGTCTCAGAAGATTGTATGTTTCTAGGAATTTATCCATTTCTTCCTGGTTGTCCAATTTATTGACTTATAATTTTCCTAGTAGTGTCATAATTCTTTGTATTTCCTTGGTGTCAGTTGTAACTTCTCTTTCATTTCTGATTTTATTTATTAGAGCCCTCCCCTTTTTTTTCTCTATGAGTCTGGCTAAAGCATTATCAATTTTGTTTATCTTTTCAAAGAACCACCTCTTGGTTTTATTGATCTTTTCTACTGTTTTTTTTTGTCTCTTTTATCTATTTCCATTCTCATTATTTTCTTCCTTCTATTAACTCTGGGCTTTGTTCTTTTTCTGGTTCCTTTGGGTGTAAGGTTAGATTGTCTATTTGAGACTTTTTTTCTTGTTTCTTGAGGCAGGCTTGTATTGCTATAAACTTCCCTCTTAGGACTGCTTTTTCTGTGTCCCAAAGATTTTGAACTGTTGTGTTTCCATTTTCATTTGCCTCCAGGTATATTTTGATTTCTCCTTTGACTTCTTTGTTGATTCATTAATTGCATAGTAGCATATTGTTTAGCCTCTACATGTTTGTGTTTTTTCCTGTTTTTTTTTTCTTATAATTGATTTCTAGTTTCAAACCGTGTGGTTGGAAAAAATGGTTGATATGATTTCAATCTTAAATTTATTGAGACTTGTTTTGTGACCTAACATGGGATCTATCCTGTAGAATGCTCTATATGCACTTGAAAAGAACATGTATTCTACTGTTTTTGGATGGTATGTTCTGTATGTATATGTTAAGTCCATCTGGTCTAATGTGTCATTCAAAGCCATTTTTTCCTTACTGATTTTCTGTCTGGATGATCTATCCACTGATGTAAGTGGGGTGTTAAAGTTCCCTACTATTATTGCATTACTGTCACTTTCTCCCTTTATATCTGTCAATATCTGCTTTATATATTTAGACACTCCACTATTGTGTACATAGATATTTACAATTGTTATATGCTCTTGTTGGATTGATCCCTTTATCATAATGTAATGTTCTTCTTTGTCTCTTATTACATTATTTCTTTTAAAGTCTATTTTGTTTGATGTAAGTATTGCTAACCCAGCTTTTTTTTTTTTGCTTCCATTTACATGGAGTATATTTTTCCATTCATTCACTTTTTGTTTGTATGTGTCTTTAAGTCTGATGTGAGTTTCTTGTAGGCAGCATATAGATGGGTCTTGTTTTTTTTTTAATCCAGTCAGTCACCCTAGTCTTTTGATTGGAGCATTTAGACCATTTACTTTTAAAGTAATTATTGATGGGCATGTACTTATTGCCAATTTTGCTAATTGTTTTCTGGTTGCTTTTGTAGTTTTCTGTTCCTTTTTTTCTTTTTCTTTTTTTTTAAAGATTTTATTTATTTCATGGACAGAGAGAGAGAGAGAGAGAGAGACAGTGTGAAAGGGAACACAAGCAGGGGGAGTGGGAGAGTGAGAAGCAGGCTTCGAGCCGAGCAGGGAGCCCGATGCGGGGCTCGATCCCAGGACCCCGGGATCATGACCTGAGCCGAAGGCAGTCGCTTAACCAACTGAGCCACACAGGCGCCCCTCTGTTCCTTTTTTTCTTGCCTTGCTCACTTTCCTTGTTGATTGATGACTTTCTTCAGTGTTACCCTTGGATTTCTTTCTCTTTATTTTTTGTGTATCTACTGTAGGTTTTTGGTTTGTGGCTACCATGAGTTTCATATGTAACATCCTAAGTATATGGCAGTCTATATTAAGTTGATGGTCACTTAAGTTCAAACACATTCTAGAAGCACTACATTTTTACTCCTCCTTCTCCACATTCTATGTATATGATGTCATATTTTATATCTTTTTATTTTGTGAATCCCTGAATTAATTTTTTAGATGTAATTAATTTTATTACTTTTGTCTTTTCATATTCATACTAGCTTTATAAGTGACTGACCCATACTACATTTACATGTTTGCTTTTGCCAGTGAAATTTTTTTCATAATTTTTTTACTTCTAGTTATGTTGTTTTCTTTTCCACTGAAAGACCCTTTAACATTTCTTGGAAGGCTGGTTTAGTGGTGATGAACTCCTTTAACTTTTTTTTTAAAGATTATTTATTTATTTATTTTAGAAAGAGAGAGAGAGAGCAGGGGTGAGGAGCAGGGGGTGAGAGAGGGAGGGGAAAGAATCTCAAGCAGACTCCACGCTGAGCACAGAGCCTGACATGGGGCTTGACCTTACCACCTTGAGATCAAGACCTGAGCCGAAACCAAGAGTCGCACACCCAATCAATTCAGCCACCCAGGCACACCATTAACTTTTATTTGTCTTAGAACTCTCTCTCTCCTTTAATTCTGAATGATAACCTTGCTGGATAGAGTATTCTTGGTTGTAGGTTTTTCCTTTCACCACTGTGAATGCATCATGCCACCTTCTTCTGGCCTGCTAACTTTCTGCTGAAAGATTAGCTGATAGCCTTATATGCTTTCCCTTGTCCACAACACACACACACACACACACACACACACACACACACACACACACAGAAAGAGAGAGAGAGAGAGAGAGAGTTACTGAATAAATAAGGAAAGAAAAGTATCAGCTCTTACTTATCCTTGTATCTCTAGTACCCAGTACAGAAATATGAGCATTCATTTTGTATAATGTTTTTGGTCGATCCATTTCATATTTGACACTTGTCTCAACCCCAAGGACAGAGAGACACCTGTAGGATCGACGTTTGGTCCCAGAGCAACCTGTGTGCCCTTGGCTTTCAGCTCCCATCACCCAGCAAAGTTGTTGCGTGTAGTGTGTGGGAGAGTCAGGCTAATGACAGTGAGAAGTGGCAGCCCTTCAGAAAGGAAAGGAGGAAGTCTATCAATAGAAAGCTGACGGAGAAGGGGCACCTGGCTGGCTCAAGCGGAAGAGTGTGCTGCTGACTCTTGATCTCAGGGTCGTGAGTTCAGGCCCTGCATTGGGTGTAGAGATGACTGAAATAAATACATAAACTTTAAAAGAAAGTTGACAGAGGAACTAAAAGACCTGGAGCAACGAGGATCCTGGGCTTGGGGGTAAGTCATCTTCCAGGCCTCAGAGGCCCTGAAGCACCTCTGTGAGCTCAGTTCAGTATGATAAATGATGTTCACATTGGAGACCCTGGGTAATTACAACCAGAGCAAAGTATTCAGTGTTCAGCTGAAGAAGGCAAGAAGTTCATGGGCATCCTGAATACGTAACAGTCTAGGGGGTTACCCGGCTGGCTCGGTTGGGAGAGCATGTGGTTCCCAATCTTGGGGTCTTGAGTTCAAGCCCCAAGTTGGGCATGGAGCTTACTTAAACAAAACAAAACAAAACTCTGTTCTGAATATGTAACAGTCTGAAAGCTTTAGTTAGTTCATAAGGGGGTGATGCGCCCCAAGGTGTGATGGTCTTTTTGATGTGTCAGCTTAGCTAGGCTACAGTCCCCATTTATTCAAACACTAATCTAGGTGTTGCAGTCGGGAGGGGGCAGTATTTTGCAGATGTAATTAAATCTATAGTTCACTTTAAGTAAGGTAAGTTATCCTAGATAACCTGGGTGGGCCCAATTCAATCAGTTGAAAAGCCTTGAGAGCAGGGTTGAAGCTCCCCTGAGAAAAGAAATTCTGGGATGCTTGGGTGGCTCAGTCAGTGAAGCATCTGCCTTTGGCTCAGGTCATGATCCTAGGGTCCTGGGATGGAGCCCCGCATCGGGCTCCCCGCTCATTGGGGAGTCTGCTTGTCCCTCTCCCTTTACCCCTCCCTCCCCACTGCTCATGCTCTCTCTCTCAAATAAATAAATAAAATCTTTTAAAAAAAGAATGAAATCTTGCCATTTGCAACAATGTGGATGGAGCTAGAGTGTATTCTGCTAAGCCAAAAAAGTCAGAGAAAGACGAATACCATATGATTTCACTCATATGTGGAACTTAGGAAACAAAACAGACGAACATGTGGGAAGGGGAAAAAAGAGAAGGAGAGAGGGGGAGGCAAACCATAAGAGACTCTTTACCATAGAGAACAAACTGAGAGTTGATGGAGGGAGATGGGGGGGGATGGGCTAAATGGGGGATGGGTATTAAGGAGGGCACTTGTTGTGATGAGCACTGGTTGTTATATGTAAGTGATGAATCACTAAATTCTATTCCTGAAACCAGTATTGCACTATATGTTAAGTAACTAGAATTTAAATAACAATTTTGAAGGAAAAAAATAGTACAAATTTTTTTAGAAAGTATACCTTTTTTTTAAAAGGTAAGTGCACTCTTAATTCCCTTCACCTACTTCACCCATCCCCCCAACCCAAGAGTCTGAACTCTTAATTCGTAGGCTCTCCTCCTCTGTAAGACAAAGCCCTAGTGCTGTGCTGACCCATCCCGGTTCCCAGCCCTCAGGAGCTTTGATCCATTGACTATTCCTATTGACGCCTCTTGTCTTCCTACTTTTCCTCTCCTGTGTTCTTCCCAACATTATGCAAACAAGCTGTCACTCCTAGGTCAAAACAAAACCCCTCTCCTAACCCACAGCCTCCTCCAGTTCTTCTGACTTGCATACCCACCACCCAACCCTCTGTTGGATATCTTCACCTGGAAGTCTTACCACCGTCCCAAACGAAATAGATGCCAAACTGAACGCTTGATCCCTCCACTTTTCCACCAAAAAACCTATTGTTGCCCTCTCAGTAAATGACACCACCATCCAATCCACCCTGTTGCTCAGACCAGAAACTTGGGCATCATCCTTGCCACCGCCGTCTTCTTCCTCCCGTACACTCGATCGCAAGGCTTGCTGCTCCTACAAAATCTCTCTTATCTGTCCATTTCACTCCATCTCTACTGCCCCTGCCTTAGCACTGTCACCATCATTTCTCACCCAGACTACAAACCACAGCCTCTTACCAGTCCACTCTTAGCCTACCTTGCCCCCCAGTTGACCGGTCCACACAGTAACCCCGATGATTCCTTAAACCCCAACCAGATAGACCACTGTCCAATTTTGAAACTTTCAATGTTTTTCTGGGCCTCAGGATAGAATCCAAACTCCCTCTCAAGACTTAGAGGCTCCCCAAGATCTGACCCTGCTTATGTCTTCAGCCTCATTCCTACTCCTGTCAGCACTCTCTCCAGCCACCACCGAACACGTCCCGTCTGCACTAGCACCACCACACACAGTGACTCTCAGTTCCCTAAAGTCTCCCAGCTTCCTCTTGACTGGGCCTTTTCACGGTCTCTTTCTTCTGCAGAGGATATGAACATGCCACACTCCATTCCCCAGACCTAACTCCTCTTCAGCCGCAGAGCTCAGCTTGCTCTTCCTCAGCCCCTCCCCTGTTGAGGACAGGTACGCAAGGACTTCATGCCTTCCCCACCACAGCACTTAGCATTCGGGGCTGCAACTGTCTGCATGCTCGCCTGTAGACTGTGAACCCGTGAAGATGGGCGCCTGTGGATGTGGTTCACCACTGCAGCCCAGTACCCAGCACTGTGGGTCTGCCTCACAGTCTGTAACGGGTGTTTCGGGAATGAACAAGTGGCAGACGGAGGCAGTTGACCTTGAATTTAGATCCACGGTCCTCCTGATTAAACTAATAATCACTGTTTTGTAGTTCATTTGCCTTCCGTTCCCATGCCTTTCTCCCTTTGGTGAGCCCCGTGGAAACACTTTTTCTAACGAATACTGTATCAGATGTACATTTAGAGAGTTACAAATGCGGCACTAGAGGTTCATGACTTTAGAACCAATTTCCTCATTTCAAGTGGAAGGAAACTGAAGTCCCAAGAGCTGAAGTGGTTTTGAGGGGCAGGCCCGTTGTAGCTATAAAACTGGGACTAGAGCTCAGATTTCTTTTTTTTTTTAAGTTTGTTTATTTATTTAAGTAACCTCTACACCCAATGTGGGGCTCAAACTCATGACCCCGAGATCAAGAGTCACATGTTTTTCTGACTGAGCCGGCCAGGTGCCCCCAGACCTCAGGTTTCTTGATTCTCGCACTCTAACCCCTCTCTTACACCATGCTGTGATGGATTAAAGGTGATCATGAGTTCTTTGACACTCTTCCCAATGGGGGGCTCTATATGCCCTTCCCTTGCATCCCAGTGGATTCTGTAACTGCTTAGACCAAAACAATACAGCAAAAGAGATATACTAGGCAGAGCGCAAACTGAAAATGTAGGATCCCTTCTAAGCATTTATTAAGAATTTCAGGGGCGCCTGGGTGGCTCAGTCGTTGAGCGTCTGCCCTTCGGCTCGGGTCATGATCCCGGGGTCCTGGGATCCAGCCCCGCATCGGGCTCCCTGCCCCGCAGGAGGCCTACTTCTCCCTCTCCCTCCACCTCCCCCCGGCTTGTGTTCGTGCTCTCTATCTCAAATAAATAAAATCTTTAAAAAAAAAAAAAAGAATTTCAATAGGGCGGGCGCCTACTTGGCTCAGTTTGGAAAAGCATGGGACTCTTGACCTTAGGATCATGAGTTCAAGCCCCCACATTGGGTATAGAGATTACTAAAAATAAATAAATAAACTTTAAAAAAATAGAATAATTTAAAAAAAGAATTTCAGGACGGCAGAAAGCAGGGGATCAAACTCAGCGTGGAGCCCTGTGTGGTTACACAGTCTGTACAACCATGAACATGCTCCTGCTGCCAGTTTCAGGGCTCGGGTCAGAAGAGTCTGCCAGCAGCATCCGGTTCCTGTTTCGTGGAACATTCAGTTAAGCCAGGTGCCACATAAGCAGTCAACTAGCCTGAGATCACCACGTTGTGCGAAGCCCAAGCTTCATGGAGAGGCCCTGGAGGATGAGTTGCCATGTGGAGGGAAACAGACCGAGGAGTGCCAAGGTGCTCAGCATGTTAGTGTCGGGGTTCAGAACGATCACCCCAAGATGTGCCACTTTTGCACACAGATTATTTCGAGCTGAAAACAATCAAGGCCCAAAAGACTCGGGAAGAAACTCTGACCCTCCCCTCAACTGCCTAAAAGAATTTGGATAAAGAACCTGCTCCAGAAAGAGAGCTAACACCGTATATAGCTACAGTATAATATGAACTAAGTATGGTAGACAAGGAGGCACCCAGCAAGGCCTGTTTGATCCAAGTTCTGTGTCCCCTTGTTTCTGTGTGGCCCAGCAAACACTGGTTTACCAAACATTTTCTCTTTTCTATCTTCCTGTGGGTTGCTTTCCTTCCCTTTGAAGTCCCAGGTCCCTACCCTCTTCTCCTTGGTTCAGGACAACATATACACCTTGTTTCACTTGTCATTGGAGTCGCTCATGTTTATGTGGATTCCCCATCCATACACAATTAAATTTGATTTTCCCTTGTGAATCTGTCTCATGTCAAGACACTTCTTAGACCAGCCAGAAGAACTTTGAAAGGTAGAGGAGATTTTTCCTTCTCAACATTTAAGTGAAGACGCCATCCTGGGATCCTCCAGTCCCTGTTGCCCTCTACATCCAGCCAAGGCCCCTATACAAGGTCCTGACCCACAAAATGATGATGGAAACAAAATGTTTTAGGCCACTAATTTTGGGGACAGTTTGTCACCCAGCAATAGATAATGGGAAAATGTACTGTCTTTAGTGTGTTTTGAAATGTCAGTGAAAAGCTTTTAAAGCACAAAGCTTTTATTTGAATAAAATGCTACCATGCTGGGACCCCCAAATTCCATACAAAATATATGGTTCTATGCAAATTACAAACATAGGAATGTCACTTTGGTGATTAAAGATAAAAAATGTAAAAATGAAAAAAAAAGATAAAAAAGGCAGCTCACACTAGGGACATATGCTGTTTTGGCACCAGAAAGATAAAAAATGTAAAAATGAAAAAAAAAGATAAAAAAGGCAGCTGACACTAGGGACATATGCTGTTTTGGCACCAGATTTAACCAGACCCTTTAATTTAAAATATGTGAGTTCAGAATACTCCCCTTGGCCCCTAGAAATACCCCTCTGTCGCTGCTCTTTTTTTTTTTAAGATTTTATTTATTTATTTGAGAGAGAGAAAGAGAATGAGAGATAGCACGAGAGGGGAGAGGGTCAGAGGGAGAAGCAGACTCCCTGCTGAGCAGGGAGCCCGATGTGGGACTCGATCCCGGGACCCCAGGTTCATGACCTGAGCCGAAGGCAGTCGCTTAACCAACTGAGCCACCCAGGCGCCCTGTCGCTGCTCTTATAACAGTGTCGGATAATTAACAGTCTGTGTGTCTAACCCCCTGACTAGATCAATGTTTTTCAAACTGTGGATGCAACTTATTAATGGGTTATGAAATGTATTTTTTAACGAAATAGAATAAAATAAAAATGAGTATGTGTTGCACACAAGTGTTAAGTCAAGAAACTTGCAGGTGTGTGTGTGTCTGTGTGTGTCTACTGGACTAGACTGTGAGATCCCAGTACAGTGTCCATGCCTAGCCTGCTCACCACTGTACCCCCAGCAGCCAGCATATGCTATTTGACACATGAGAAAATATTTGTTACTAAAATATTTGTTACATGAGTGAATGTTATTCTTGACATTTCCTATTTGGAGATGAACATCCCCATCTTCTTGGGACCCTTTACTGTTTCCTAATAACGCTGGGCTCCAGGCTTCCACTCCTTCCATAAATTAGGGAGTCTTACAGCAGCTTATTTATTATTCATTCACTTTCAGTCTTTAGTTTTCAGTTTGCTCCTAAATATCCGCACCAGTGTGAGCTTTCTGTTAACTGCCTGCTGAAACAGAAACCGTCCATCCCTCCTCCAAGCCAGTCAAAAGATAAAGAAGGAAGCAAAGGAAGGAAAGGAAGGAAGGAAGAAAGAAAAGGGAAGGGAAGGGGAGGGGAGGGGAAGGGAGGGGAAGGGAAGGGAAGGGGAGAGTGCGGGGGAGGGAAAAGGGAGGAGAAGGGAAGGGAAGGGAAAAGAAGAGAAGAGAAGAGAAGAGAAGAGAAGAGAAGAGAAGAGAAAAGAGAAAGAAGAGGGCGCCTGGGTGGCTCAGTTGGTTAAGCGACTGCCTTTGGCTCAGGTCATGGGCTCAGGTCATGGGCTCAGGTCATGATCCTGGAGTCCCGGGATCGAGTCCCACATCGGGCTCCCCGCTCAGCAGGGAGTCTGCTTCTCCCTCTGACCCTCTTTCCTCTCATGCTCTCTATTTCTCATTCTCTCTCTCTCAAATAAATAAATAAAATCTTTTAAAAAAAAGAGAGAGAAAAGAGAAAGAAGAAAAAATATTGGTACAGATTTACTCCAGAACTCTTAAAGATAAATTGTTACCATTTACTAAGTCCCAACAACAGACCAGGTATTTTTGACATACCATCTCATTTAATTTTCACAGCAAGTCTGTAACACAGCATTAACCTCCACTTCATATGTCCTCAGGGAGGTCAAGTAACTCCCCTAAGTCACCCAGCGGGCCAGTGAAAGGTAGATGATGTAAACCCAGACCTGCCCAGCTCCAAAACTCCATGAACTTTCTGCATTCTTCTGCTGCTCCCACACAATTAACCGAAACACCTACACAGAGGCTTCTACTCAGACCAGACAGCCTACAAATAGTACATTTTGTCTGTCAACCAATGGGGAAACAATCTGTGTAGACACAACCTTAAGATAGGTGTTAATGATGTAGACGTCATCAGTGGACCTCAACAGCTTTGGGTGATTTGTAAACATACCAGGAACTCACTTTCCCATCAGCATGCTTTCTTGAGCACCACACTTTAAAATGCCTGGTTTTTTTAAAAAAAACTTTTTTTTAAGTAATCTCTACATTCAACATGGGGCTCGAACTCACAACCCCGAGATCAAGAGTTGCATGCTCTACCAACTGAGCCAGTCAGGCACCCCTAAAATGCATACTTAATTAATTTCACCCCTAGGCTTAGGTGTTTGGTTGGTTATTTCATTCTATTTTTTTAAAGATTTATTTTTAAGTAATCTCTACCCCCACCGTGGAGATTGAACTCACAATCCTGAGATCAAGAGTTGCATGCTCTACCGACTGGGCCAGCCAGGCACCCCTATTTCATTCTATTTTTAGATAAATGTTTTATTTTCAAATAGTTTTAGATATACAGAAAAGTTGCAAGAATATTACAGAGAGTTCCCATATGTCCCGCATGCAATTTCCCCTATGGTTACTGTATTTTTTAAATGTTTTCAAACAAGGGGGCCTGGGTGGCTCAGTCCATTAAGCGGCTGCCTTTGGCTCAGGTCATGATCCCAGGGTCCTGGGACGGGCTCCCTGCTCAGCGGGGAGTCTGCTTCTCCCATTCCCTCTGCCCCTCCCCCACCCCACTCGGCTCTCTCTCTCTCTCTCTCTCTCTCTCTCTCAAATAAATAAATAAAATCTTTCAAAAAATGCTTTCAAACACAACCACAATAATGAATTGATAGCAATCAAACAAGTTGCCTCTATCATGTGCTGTTTGGAACCCATCAAAATACATGGCTCAGGGGACGCCTGGGTGGCTCAGTCGTTAAGCGACTTCAGCTCAGGTCACAGTCTCAGGGTCCTGGGATTGAGCCCCACGTCGGGCTCCCTGCTCAGCAGGAAGCCTGCTTCTCCCTCTGCCCCTCCCCCTGCTTGTGTGCCCCTCTCTCGCTGTGTCTCTCTCTCTGTCAAATAAATAAATAAAATCTTTAAAAAGAAAATACATGTCTCAGAGGACTCGGATGCCAGGCTGTAGTGTATAAGGCGGCCACGAGGGCTTCTTCCAGAACAAGCAGCTCCAGATAAGAACATGGGACTCATCCCTGAGTCTCTAAAGAGAAGTAACATTTTATTCTAGCTTCAACTTCCAACTGGCCTTGTGGCCCAAACTAAGAATTTGGTCTAAGGTCAAAAGGGTATGTCTTTTTCAAATCCCACAGCTTTCTCTCTTGTTTACTTGACATGTCGTCTTTCCCACATCTCAGTATTCTTGGAAACTTCTGAAAATACACACAGCAAAGCAAACTTAAACAAAAACCAACATAAAGAACTGTAGAAAGCCCTGGGTGAAGAGAAGCAGCCAAAAGAGGACAGAGGCCCAGAGAAGGAAGATATTGCTGGAAGCAACACCAGGCCTCGTGTGCAGGTGTCTTGTTCCCAGCTCGGAGCTGGGGCAGGTCCCCTCTGTTCGTACTGTACTCTCTAGGCACCAGCCCACCCACTGGGCAGTCATGCTTCCATAGGACCCTGCCCTTCATCTATAGTTGACTGATTTTTTTTTTAAGATTTTATTTATTTGACAGAGAGAGCACAAGCAGAGGGAGAGAGAGGGAGAAGCAGGCTCCCCACTGAGCAAGGAGCCCGATGTGGGACTCGATCCCAGGACCCCGGGATCATGACCTGGGCTGAAGGCAGCCGCTTAACCGACTGAGCCACCCAGGCGTCCCTATAGTTGACTGATTCTTGACTGTCAACTCCCTCAGGCTCTTGATCTTGATCAAGATCTCTCTTGATCTTGCTGTTGCGATTCAGAGATTCCCACCCGTTTCTCTCTGGGAAAGAGTGGCTGCCACGTCTGGCTTTGCTCTAAGAGAAACAGGGGAAACAGGTCTGTCAAGAAGGACAAGAGTGAAGTGGACATTCAGAAAGAAGCTGAAAGAAAGGCCCCAGAGGGAGACCAGCCTGGCTTAAGGGCTTTCAAGACCCTGGTTCTCGTTCTTCTCGAAGTCTGGCTGTCCCTTGCCCTTGGGCTCCACAAGACATCTTTGCAGGCTTGTATGAAGGCCCCCACTAAACACACACACAAAAAGGCAACATATGTGAGTGGCTCCATTCTAACCCCGAAAGTTAAGTTTACTTTTCCTGTTCTTTACAAAGAAATTTTTTTCTGATTATAAACACATGTTCCTTGTAGAAATTTTAATTAGCTTTCTTCTCATCATAAAAACATTTTTGTTAGGTCTATACATCCTGAGAAATATAAAATGAAAACTAAATCACTTGTAATGAGATGCATACACATGTTCAACATGTACAGAGATGTTCATAGCAGCTCTATAAAGGCCCAAGCTGGAAACTGTCCAAATGCCTATCAAGAGGAAAATGGGGAAATAAACTGTGTTATAGTCACACGCTGGAACACTTGTGAAAATTGATTAAAGGAAACCTTATCTAAAATGGAGTCAGGGGGGACGCCTGGGTGGCTCAGTCGGTTGAGTGTCTGACTCTTGGTTTCGGCTCAGGTCACGATCTCCCCGTGGTGGGACTAAGCCCCAGGTTGAGCCACACCACGGGCTCTTCGCTCAGGGTGGAGTCCGCTTTGGATCCTTGGTCCTCTCCGTCTCCTTTCCCCTCTGCCCCGCCCTCGTTCTCTCTCTCTCTCAAAATAAATAAACAAAATCTTTAAAAAATAATAAAAATAAAATGGAGTCAGGCGGCCAGAAAGGTGAGCTCCCATGCCCTACCATTCATGGTCAATTGCAGACCCCAACAGGAAGAGATGTACCTTGCATTGCCCACAGGAGGAAGCCTATACTTTACTACCCTAGGAGGAAGAAGAATGATTTTCTCCTTGCCAATGAGCAACTGTCACAACTCAGCCAGTGAAAAGCCACCACACTTTGAATTCCCAGTTTACACCAAAGGACTTTTTGTTTATAACAGCCCCTTCCAACTCTCTCCTTTCCTCTCCAAAAGAGCCTTCATCGTTGTTTGCTGCTTTTGCCTTAGTTTGCATGTCCTGAAATGCAATTCTCTGCTATTCCTGAATAAACTCATTTTTGCTGGTAAAATAAGTTTTATTTTTTTTTAAAGATTTTTATTTATTTACTTGAGAGAGAGAGAGAGCACAAGCGGGGGGAATGGCAGAGGGAGAGGGAGAAGCAGGCTCGCCCTGAGCAGGGAGCCCGATGCAGGGCTCCATCCCAGGACCCCGGGATCATGACCTGAGCTGAAGGCAGACGCTTAACCGACTGAGCCACCCAGGTGCCCCTAACTGAGTTTTATTTTTTTTAAGGTTAATATATTATACAGCAATGAGAATGAATCATCTACAACTGCACGCAATAACAAAATCTCATATGATGGTGAATGAGCAAAAGAAATTAGACACAATAAGGGCAAAGTTAATTATCCCCTTCATATAAAAGGCAAAAATAGGCAAGACTACCCTCTGCCGTTAGATGTTGGGACAGTGGTTACATTCGAGGGTGATTGTGACTGGAAGGGGGCTCAAGGAGGGGCTTCTGGGGGGCGCCTGGGTGGCTCAGTCGTTAAAGCGTCTGCCTTCGGCTCAGGTCATGGTCCCAGGGTCCTGGGGTCGAGCCCCGCATCGGGCTCCCTGCTCGGCGGGAAGCCTGCTTCTCCCTCTCCCACTCCCCCTGCTTGTGTTCCCTCTCTCGCTGTGTCTCTCTCTGTCAAATAAATAAATAAAATCTTTAAAAAAGAAAAAGGAGGGGCTTCTGGGATGCTGATCACGCTCTGTTTCCTGACCTGGATGGTGGTGACACAACTGGATTCACCCTGTGCAAATTCATCAAGCTATACACTTAGAGTAGATACGTGCACCTTTCTTTATGTTATATTTTATTTATTTTTTAAAGATTATTTATTTATTTCAGATTGAGAGTGAGAGAGAGAGAGCATGGGCAGGGGGAGCGGCAGAGAAAGAGGGAGAAGCAGACTCCCTGCTGAGCACAGGGAGCCCGATGCGGGGCTCGATCCCAGGACCCTGAGATCATGACCTGAGCCGAAGGCAGATGTTTCACCGACTGAGCCACCCAGGCGTCCCTGTATATTTTAATAGAATTTTTAAAATAGCCTCTAATTCCAGAATTTTTTTGGGGGGGAGGAAGGCGTTAAATTTTCAACTTTCTCGGGGCGCCTGGGTGGCTCAGTCGTTAAGCGTCATGATCCCGGGGTCCTGGGATCGAGCCCCACATCGGGCTCCTTGCTCCGCGGGGAGCCTGCTTCTCCCTCTCCCGCTCCCCCTGCTTGTGTTCCCTCTCTAGCTGTGTCTCTCTCTGTCAAATAAATAAATAAAATCTTAAAAAAAATTTTTTTTAAACTTTCTCGTTTTCTTTGCTTCTCCTAGGAAATGACTTTGGGTCTGGCCTACGCTGCCCGTCTTTGCTTTTCTAACATTTCCCTCCCTGCTACTTGTTCTGTGCATCTCTGTCTTTCTGGAGCCTCTCTAAACGATCTGTATTATCAGCTCCGCTGGAATCTAAATTATTCAAACTGATCAAGAGAACAGTTGCATTTAAGGGCCGGCTGAGAGCCAAGCCAAGTGCCCGTCTGGCTGCCCCAGCCGGTCTCCGTCAGCAGCCCCAAGTGGCCTCATTAGAGACCGTACTTCAGGTGCCTGCTGGTGTGGCGAAGGAGGGGCTCCTACACGAGGGTGAGTGGTGTGAACCGTGCCATGCCTGATATGCCCCCTTCTCCAGATCCTTTCCCTAGGCCCTCACACTCCAGCTACCTACCCACTGGGCATGTGGGGGGTGGAGCTCACAGTGTGTGCCGCTGGGAACCTGGCTGAGGCCTTCCCCAAGTCCCCTGGCAAGTACTGCCCCATCACTCCTTGTCTACGTGTTAAGGCCCACTGTTTGTACTCCTCTGGCTCACTTGCATGCCTGTTTCCCCCATCATCCACTCACTTGCTCCGTCCGTACATTGCTGGAGCACCTCCTTTGCGTCAGATGCTGGGTTAGGTGAGACAATGAGCAGGGAGCAGGACAGACGCACCCCTATCCTTGCAGAGCCCAGTCTAGTGAGGGAGGCGCATAATGAACCACACACACATTTTCTTCACAGTGACAGTGTGTAGGACACCCACGGGCCGATTTCCGAGGTACTAAGCAGAAGGACCCAGGAGGGGAGAGAGGGGGAGTCAGGGAAGGTCTCTCCGTGGAGTGAGAAGTAGGCTGAGACCTGCAGCACGAATGGGAGTTTCACCAGGTGAAGAGGGAGAACATTCCTTACAGGGAACAGCACGTGGGAAGGCTCTGAGTCAGGGTGGAGCTTGGTGCTCTGGGAGACGAAGAGGCCAGTGTGGCTGGATCCAGCTTAGAGTGAAAAGGGGCTAGGAGCCATGCCATGCTTCTTTGGGGTCGTTTTAAGACTTGCCCCGCGGGTAGTGTGAAGTGGCTCAAAAGGGGAGCGGTGTGCTGAGCAGATCGGTGTCTCAAAAAGCTCACTCTGGCTGGCTGCTGTGCTAGGAAGCCAGGATTTCTCCAACTCGTCGCCCTTGACATTTGGAGTCGGACAATTCTTTGCTTTGGGGGAATGCCCGGTGCGTTGAAGGATGGTTTTTTTGTTTTTAAGATTTTATCTATTTATTTGAGAGAGAGAGCGAGCGAGCACATGAGCAGGGGGAGAGGCAGAGGGAGAAGCAGACTCCCCGCTGAGCAGGGAGCCCGATGCGGGGCTCGATCCCAGGACCCCGAGACCATGACCCGAGCCGAAGGCAGATGCTTAACCAACTGAGCCACCCAGGCACCCCATATTGGAGAATGTTTAGCAGCATCCCTGGCCTCTATCCACTAGCTGTCAGTGGCACCTTCTTTCCCTTTGTCTAAGCAAAGGGGTCTGACATTGTCAAATGTCCTCTGGACAGGGCAGGGAGGGTTCCAGCAGCAAAATCGCTCCCAATGAAGAATGACTGTCAAACCATTTATTTCGGTCAGGCCAATCAGTTTTCTCTGATGAGGGTCTGCCACCGTCCCTCCCTCCGTTCCCAGACATGCACATATGATGGACACAGACACATACACAGGTGCACGTGGCCTTGACCACAGTACTCTTGCAGGTCATACTCGTCTCTGGCTGCCCAAACACCCATCAGGGTTTTGTGTGGGCAGGGGTTTGATGTTCACTTCTCTGGAATGGAACAGGTTCAGTGAAGGGTACGTGGTTAATATTTCACTCTGTTCCATCTGGGTCTCATCGCCACTCCTGCTAACAGCAGCTACCTGGGCAGCTTAAGCACTCAAAATGCTAGTTGCTATTCTTAGCAGGAATGAAAGCTGCAGAGCCTTCTTGAATCTGTACAATGCGAGAACACCTCGTACAACTGATCTTTTACAGACATTTTCAGTCCTTACAAACCCAAGGTAGGTATGATTTTGGCTAAGTCTCCCTCTTCTTTTTGTTTAAAGATTTTATTTATTCATTTGAGACAGAGCACAAGCGGTGGAGAGGGAGAAGCAGGCTGCCTACGGAGCAGGGAGCCCGATGCGGGGCTCGATCCCAGGACCCTGGGATCCTGACCTGAACCGAAGACAGATGCTTAACGACTGAGCCCCCCAGGCGCCCCTCCCCTCTCATTTCTAATACTACCTATGTAAGGTCTGTAGGAAAGCTCCCTCTGCATCAGTGCCACCTTCGCCCTGTGCCAACCTCCCCTGAAGAGTGAGGCTAAGGTATTTTTAAGGCTCCAAAACATCACATCACATGGCTGCCAATTAGACCAAGTCCCTCCGCTTTGGCCCGGGAGAGCATCTATAGCAGGCCAACGCTTACTGCTAGCCACACAGCCGCAGGTCCCAGCTTCCCAGGCTGGCTAGTTGGTATTCTGTAGCCCACTCTTCCGATTTCTGGCCAACCCTGGTCCTTAAGGATTATGGTCATCAGAGCCTGCTAACGGGGTCCTAGGTTAGGGACCCCTGGTGCCATGCCACCCCTACCACTTGCTGCTTCTGCTATGCCCAGCATGGGGTCCCTACAAACTAGATACGGGGTTGCCACCAAACTTGATTCCCCTCCTTTTCTCTTGCTATAGTTTCACCTTCATTCCACAGGTAATTAGGGAACGGTGCCTGACACATCAATGCCCAGTAAATCTAAATTTAGTAAATGCCAAAATGGTCTTTCGATTTCTCTCAACAATTTAAAGATGCAGAAATTTAGTTCACAGGCTCTACAAGACCAGGCAGACCAGTTTGATAACCCCTGGATCAGAGGATTCCTACTTGTATTGAAGACGGGCATTAGTCTGACCCTCGGTCCTGCCGCGTGAGGAGCCCCCTGAGCGGAGCTCTGCGCAGAGACCCGAGCCCAGGCCGCCCCTCCGCAGGTGCCGCGTCCCCAACCCGCGGGCCTTGCACTCACTCCCTGCTCCCTGCGCTCCCGAGGGGCGGCCGGGCCTCAGCATGAACCACAGCCACTGGCACGGGCCGGCCAGCAGCTGCCTGGACACCATGGAGGGGAAGAGCAAGTTTGGAGCTGAATTCACTGGACAGATCAAAACCTGGAAAATTTGGGTTTTACGGATTACTGCGACATGTTCAGAAGATACCCAACATTGACGTTTTAGTAGGCTACACAGACATCCATGGAGACTTACTACCTATAATGATGATAATTATCACAAAGCTCTTTCAATGGCCAATCCACTAGCTTAGGATTTTTATACCAAAAAAAAAAAAAAAAAAGGGAGAAGCAGACTCCAGTGCCTTTGGTACAGACACACTAATAAAGAAGAAAAATGTTTTTAACCAATCTATTGCGTCCTGACAACCATTGAAAAAAGCCACATATAGTCACCAGTATGCCCCAAGACTTCACACCTGTGTCTTCTATTACAGATGTGGATATTCTCCCAGAAACACATCGTAGGGTTCGTCTTTTGACAAATACCGCACTGAGAAACCCTTAGGGTTCTACATCCGGGATGGCTCCACTGTCAGGGTCATACAGCATGGCTTAGAGAAGGTCCCAGGGATTTTTATATGCAGACCAAATCTGGCTCAAAGCACAGGATTATTAGCTGTTAATGATGAAATTTTAGAAGTTAACGGCATAGAAGTTTCAGGGAAGAGTCTTTTTTTTTTTTAAGATTTTATTTATTTATTTGACAGAGAGAGACACAGCGAGAGAGGGAACACAAGCAGGGGGAGTGGGAGAGGGAGAAGCAGGCTTCCCGCCGAGCAGGGAGCCCGATGCGGGGCTCGACCCCAGGACCCTGGGACCATGACCTGAGCCGAAGGCAGATGCTTAACCATCTGAGCCGCCCAGGCGCCCTGTGCTTTTGCTATTTTTGTCTCTAGGGCACTGGATGTTAGCGCACATTCTCATAACTATGAGAGGACCAGATCACTTCCGTTCGAAGTTGCTGTGTATTTAACCTGCTGTGCGGAGCCCAGTTAGCTTTTCCTTTAACTGTATTTTTTAAAAATTCTAATGTGAAGAAGTCTGATTCTGTCCTTTGGTACCTTGGGGACCTCAGCTCCTATGTTCCCTGTATTTTATTTTGATTTTTTAATGTTGTTCCTCTGTTGCTAATTGTTACAAGTAATATTTTCTTTTCTTTTTAAGATTTTATTTATTTGTCAGAGAGAGAGAGAGCACACAAGCAGGGGGAGCGGCAGGCAGAGGGAGAAGCAGACTCCCTGAGTAAGGAGCCTGACGTGGGACTCGATCCCAGGACCCCGGGATCACGACCTGAGCCGAAGGCAGACACTTAACCAAGCCACCCAGGCATCCCACAAGTAATATTTTTAGTGCTGGTTTTTTTTTTTTTTTTCCCCTAGTATCTAAGAAATCAAACCAATTGCCTGTTTGGAGGAGTTGCTTCCTATGTCATAAAGCATTGAAGCCATGCTCCTGAATTAAGAACCTGTAACATTGTTCAAGTTCAAAGCTTGTTCTTCCTATGTCACATTTACAGACTCATTCCATGTGTCTAACTAATGACACAAAAGGCAGTTCCATCAACTGGTAATATGTAAGACTCCCTTAATCTCCTCTAATCCTCATTCCCATCTCATTGGAAATCATGCCTTTTGTTGTTGGTGTGCTTTTATACTCTGCTAATGTATTTGAGTAGTATGAATCATTTTGGATTATAAAACACACCCAGAGACTTTTACACACAGGACAAACTTGGCCACTTTTTTATCGTATTTGGTTTTTCCCTAATGGGATTTCTAGGAACACTGCCTACACTTTATGAAAAAAATATATTCACCTTGGACAGGTAGAGTTTATTGCCATTTATTTTATGAGGCTATTTATTACTTTCCAACGCACCCACTTAGAATTAAGCAAAGGGTAAGGCTGCTTGCTGACTTCTATTCCTCGCCTGATTTCCCTGTACAACATGCACGAGCACTGCAGCAGGCCTAAGTTTCCTGTGGCTTATGGCTACTTCTCGGAGTTACTAATTTCATGGTAGGGCTAGAATGGGTACCTTTTAACA
The DNA here is from genome assembly GCF_003265705.2 of Callorhinus ursinus. NCBI lineage: Eukaryota > Metazoa > Chordata > Mammalia > Carnivora > Otariidae > Callorhinus > Callorhinus ursinus. The sequence goes on along the minus strand of NW_027397095.1, from coordinate 13,927,679 downwards.
GTTGCATGCTACGGAAACAATTAAGTGCTATTTTCTCTCATGGTAAAGATACAAGGAAGTCTTGAAGGTCACTTAGAATACTTTGTTCACGTTACCACTAGATTACCACTGAACTATCAACTGCACGTTATGTAATACAATGTACTTTTTTGTTGAATTCACCAAGTCCTTCCTCTTCTATACCGCTATTCGTTAATGGCATTCCGGCTTTAACCTTGTGAGGTATAGAAATTTGACTCTAGAACGGCAAAATGTTAACACGTAGGTTAAATTTCATTTATTAAGTGGTGCAGGGGTTCAACAGTAAGTAAAAATCCTTTCACATACTACTTTTTGTTTTTTTAACAATGTTTTAACATCTGAACTTTTCTCTTGGGGGTAAAATACTTCAGAGCTTGACTTTTCGTACAAATTTTAACTATAAAAGTACAGATTTGTATGTATTCATGAAAATGAAAATCAAAGCTGCTAGTGCATTTTAGTTATCCTAAGGGTGGATGTCAGTGGTGTTAAAACTAGATCTCTCATTTAAATTATTGGTGAAATAACTGATTACTAGCCATATTGTAAAACCAATAGATCTTGGTATACAATAAAATGTCAGTTCATTGGTAGTCTGAATCAATTATTTCAAGTGTACCTTAACAGAAATGTCAATGGATTCAGTGTAAAACCTTACAGTACTAATGTCAAGCCTGTGAATTTTGTTCTGTATCCTGAGTAAACTTACTGTAACGTTCTCATGAGCTACCAGCAAAATATATATAATTTTGTGAGCTATGAACTTTCTAATTTTACATGCAATGTTTTTACATGAATGATATTGTTTCAACCATCAACTGTATTTTACAATTTTATTATAAACTGTACATTATCACTAAATGAACTTTGATTTTAAAAATCAAATTAGCTTTAGTTGTAGATTTTTTTACAAATATAGACTTGTAAGAAGACTGGCGTTACAGAACAGCAGCTAAAGATGCTATTTAAGAATGTGCTACCCATTATGAACAAACAATGAATCATGGAACACTGCACCAAAAACTAATGATGTAATATATGGTGATTAATATAACAATAAAAAATTAAAAAAAAAAAAAAAAAGAATGTGCTACCCAGAGGTATGAGGACACACATACTCACTTCCCATAAGGTGTTAAGAGCCATTAGCCACAGGGAGCTTCTTAATTAAAATTAAATAAAAATTCAAGTCCGTTCTTTACTCAAACTCACCACACTTTTTTTTTTTTTTTTTTAAGATTTTATTTATTTGAGAAGAGAGAGCTCGAGCCAGGGGAGGGGCAAGCAGATACCCTGCTCAGTGGGGAGCCCCATCTCAGGACCCTAAGATCATGACCTGGGCCTAAGGCACTGAGCCACCCAGGCACCCCCTAGCCACACTTTACATACTTGCTTGTCAAGGGACATTTCTATCACTGCAGGAAGTTCTGACAGTGCTGTGCATGATCTGACAGGTGGGGAATTCAGTACTTTGCAAATCAGAAACACAATAGTAGTAGAGCCGAGAGGTCTCACATTTATTACTGAACCAACCTACTGGTGCAGGGGCATAGTCAAGAGAGAAAAATCATTTCCATGATAAGACAAGTCTATGGCCAGGTAGGAAGGATGTTTACAGAATGACAGAACACATGATCTTCACGCAGCTTAATTAAATATGTATGCCAATTAGGGGTGTCATCTCATGACGTGTGACGCCTTACAGACCCAGCTTGGTTCTTCTCCAGTGCCTCCTTTTGGAGTTGTACCTGCACAGAAAGAAACTGCAGGTTACAAAGGCGGTCTGACCTCAGTTTCGCTGCCTTCATTCACCACAAACTCTGCCTTGTCAGTACCATAAAATCCTTGGAAGGCAAAGGGTCCCATTTTTCCTTCCTTTAACAGGTTTGGAGCTCTCTTTAGAGAGTAAAAAGTGATTTGCTAGATGTGTTTAAGAACTCGTCAAATCAAATTTTTACCTCAAAATGATTCCAGGCTAGGAAAACACACTGGTTCTTAATCGAGACAGGACGGGTGGGGAAGCTCCCTCCCCTCCCAAGAGTACACCCACCTGCTTTTGATTCAACACACCTGGGGGGTAGACCCAGACACATTTCCATTGAACCCCCCCCTTCTAAACTTCATCAAAATCAACCTATCTACATCATGGGTCACACACATATAAAAGCCCCCACACTAAATTTTACAAGAGATTAACACACCCAATCATTTCAAAATCAAAGCAAGAGCTTTGTAGAGCTAAGGCCACCTCAGAATTGTCCATGTCAGTCGGTCACGACTTTACCCTCATTAAGGCAAAATCAAACATGACTGACAGATTTTCTTTCAGCAGGATAATGTCAGTACTTCCACAGAAGGAAGCACTGTAATTGCAACCTGCTTTCAGTAACTTCAAAAAGTTGCAAGACAGCTGAGGTAATAGAAAAATCAATTGTTGCCAGTTCTCCGGGCTGAGTGTATACTCTTCACCATACACTTTCATTGCGCACAATAACCCGGGAACGGTAAGTCCCACCACCAGATGGGGATGTGACACAGAAGCCTATGTTCATGTCAACACATTAAAAAGGGGCATTACTATGATGTCTGAGGTTCTCAAGAGAAACTCATCAAGCTCGTACAAGGGCTGAGCTCCAAAGTAACCATTTTGCCAAGTGACTCAATGCTCTTTTCTCAGTATTGTTATGAGGCAACACCAGGGGTTTTAAGATCTCATTGCACTTCTAACAGTGAGACATCTCCTATACATATTAATATAAATAATAAAAGCCAGTGTTCAGTATAGGATAAACTAAAGGCAGCAACTAACTGGCCTGTAAGGCGACAGCGTGTGGTGATTTTCACCTGTGTTTTTAACTGGCTAAAAGAATTAAGGAAACAGGCCCCCAATTCACATCTTAGTCTTCACACCAGCAAACTAATCCCACTTAGATCTGTAATTCAATCAAATCAAGAGTTCTATACTGGTGTCAGGGTCTTGCACTCCTCAGCTTCAAAGTCTCTATCTTGCAAAAGGGAGCCAATGCTGGGCTGCTGTCCAGAAACACTGAGGAAGCGCGTTAAAAGAACCACCACAGGGCAATCCTCTCGGGTCCCCTCCCTCCTCGGAAGCTTCGTACTATCACTTCGCTATCGCCCGATAAACCTTGCTTTGCTGCCCACCAAAAAATAAATTAATTAATTAAAAAAATAAAGTAGCAACCACAAAAACAAGCAGGTGGTTGTGGGGGTCCTTACCTGATCTTATTACCAGTTTTCATCCGAATCCACTGGGGAATGGGACGATTCTGCTTTTGTTTCTTGGCCAGGAATCGCTTGATTCTGAAAGTCTTGTGAGAAGACTAGGAAGGAAACGTAATCAATTTAGACAGCAGCACCAGAGCTTGCTCCACTGATCCGAAGTCAGGAACGCCCTCAATCCACAAACATTTGAATGCTTCATCTATACCAAGAACAACCTCAATGCCAAACCCATCATGCCCTTTGCTGTTCCTCACAACTTCTGGAGGCAGATACCATAATCCCCATTGTTCGAATAAAAATCAGCGATAAAAGTCAGGCAAGTAAGTAACCTACTACTAATGCGCAGAGCTGGGATTCAAACCCAGGTCATCTATGCTTCCAAGGCTAGGGTACCTTCCCATCTTCCCTTCCCTGCTGTCACCCCAGGACCCAGCGGACCACTGGGGATGGCTGGGGAACTTGGTTTTCACAAAAGAACCCAGCTTTTTGTCAACCAGAACAATCTAGCACTTGCGAGTCAATGAGTCTCGGCGCACTATGTAAAACAGGGGTAGCTAACGACATGGAGAGCGCGTGCGCCAGAGCGAGGGGGAGGGGCAGGAGAGACAGTTCCCCAGCGGAGCCGATTCCTCGTTGAGGGCGGAGCCAGATGCAGGCCTGGATCCCAGGACCCTGAGATCATGACCGGAGCCGAAATCAAAGACTGGGCCGCTTGAACAACCGAGCCACCCAGGCACCCCCATCACTGACCATTTTGGTATAAATTCTCCTGTACTTAAAATATCGTTTTCAAGGACGACTTTCCCAATTTCTCATTTCATTTTTTGGTTTTAAGAACTTGGGTCATCCAAGTCCAACCCCAGCCACTCCCGCTCAAGTTTGGGGGACAACCCAGAAATGGCAGGTAGTCTCAAGCCTGGCCAACGTGGTCCGACACACCCTTGCACCTTGCATAATAGGGGCCCATTACAAAGAAGGCGAAGACTACACTCCTCTCTCCCAGCTCACCGTAGCAGTTGTAAATTTCCTGCCAACTAAAAAAACCAGATACCGATCCTCTCCACACCTAGAAGCATATAGCAATTTTAATTTCTCAGAAAACGATCACAGGTTAAAACCCACGACCATAACTGTCCGCAGCTTGCATTTTACGAAGAACGCCCGAATGGCATATTGATCCACACCGCAGCACCCCTCCTTCCAGGTGCTTCCACGGGGAGATGCCCAAGTCCCTAACAAAGGACTAACAAGTTCTGTAAGCTCATAACGTGGTGTGATCCTGGCCGCCAACTTAAAAAAATCTTCCGAAAACCAGCAGACCCCATTCCCTTCTCGATGCCCGGCGCGCGTGGCGGCCACGGTTTCTGCAGTGGACCCCCCCCCTCCCCGACTTCTCTCCCTGCCCCAGAATCACAGTTCGCTCCAGAAGGGCGAAGGGCAGCGGGAACCCCTGCTAGCCTGGGCGGCGCACAAAGCACCACCCCTCCGACCTCGCACGGCCAGCTCAGCCGGCCCCTCCTCGAACGCCTGCTAGCTCCCCGCTAGGCCCGCGGACCGGAGCGGTGGCCGAACTCGACCTTCCCTGGAAAAAGGCTTCTAAAAGGCGCCCGCACCTCGACGCAGTGTGCGGCGCCAGCGAGCTCGCAGGGGCCTCAGGTCTCGGGAAACCACCCCGGAGCCGATGGTAACGGATGCACTTACCATGGCGAGAAGCAGCCAGCCACGCAGAGCAGGATGGCGGCGAAAAAGAGAGAGGAGGAAGAGGGCGGAAGGACGTATTTAGGAGACGCCGCCGAGGGCGGAGCTTAGAAGATTGTGCCAGAGGCCCAAGGCCGCGGGTGGCGGCCCCCACTCCGCCCCCCGCGCGCGCCCGCGCTCCTGTGGGAACTTGGCAAACCGGACCGTCCGGGAGAAATGGAATTGGCTTTGCAGCGCTTCCGTAAGTGCGTCCCTCAGGAGCCGGTCAGTGTGCCACGGGCGCCGTGCTTCGTGGGTGAGGCACCCAGCCCGCGGTAGATCCCGAAGTGGTAACCCTTCCCGAAGGCAGCGGGAGCCGAGCGGGCGGGGCTGACTCCCAGGACGGGCAGCGGAGACGTCACGTCCGAGTGCAAGGGACTTCGGGCCTGGGCTCCGGAGGGAGTGGCCCGAGGGCTAACCTCCGCAGGGGTGGGCCGGCGGCGCCCGTCTCGGTCCTGTCTCGACCTCGAGAAGTCGTTCCGACCTGGCTGGGCCGTGCTGGACGGGAAGGGATGGTGATGCTGGAGGAAGCAGGAGAGGGCGGCGGGGGCTGCGCTAGGAGGGTCCGGTAAGCCTAGGCAAGAGGTGGCTAATCGAGGTCTAAGCTGAGAAAGTTCGGGACAACCTTTTCCTTGGCTGCTAGGAATCCCAGGCTTCTAGCCCACTTTGCAAAAATGTATAGGAATTAATGGCATACGTTTTGGATGTTAATGATCCCCGTTTTCATGTTTTTCTTCTCCACATTTAAAAACAAAAACCTCTCTGTATCTTTGCAGTCACCTGAAGCAGTTTTTGCACCAGTAGATTAAGGTAAGGGTTTTTAATGGTCCAAATGGTCCATGTATAGAACTCACAGAATACATGAACTTGGATGCGGAAAAAAAATCACAACTTCGTTTTTATCGAACTGTCTGAAATTTAGTGCTCTCTTTATTTACAAACGTAAGCAGCAAACTGTAGTGGCATTAACAGTACCTATGACTTTGTCACCAATAGAAATCAAAGATGGTTTCATATCACACTGCAGTTGACGCAGACGTCTTGAAATATCATTTATACATTCATCACTTCTTTGAAATTACGGTACAGTTGACCCTTGAACAACATGGGTTTGAACTGCATGGGTCCACTTATAGGTGGATTTTTTCGATTAATACAGTACAATATTATAAATGTGTTTTCCTTATGATTTTCTTTTTTTTTTTTTTAAGATTTTATTTATTTATTTGACAGAGAGAGCACAAGCAGGGGGAGCCGCAGAGGGAGAGGGAGAAGCAGGCTCCCCATTGAACAGGGAGCCCAATGTGGGGCTCGATCCCAGGACCATGGGATCATGACCTGAGCGGAAGGCAGATAGATGCTTAACCGACTGAGCCACCCAGGCGCCCCCCCCCTTTTTTTTTTGAGAGAGAGAGCAGGAGAGGGGAGCAGATGTGCAGAGAGAGAAGGAAGGAGAGAGAATCTTAACCAGGCTCCAGGCCCAGCACGGAGCCCATCAGAGGGCTTGATCTCACAAACCTGAGATCATGACCTGAGCCGAAATCAAACTGACTGAGAGCCACCCAGTTGCCCCCTCATGATTTTCTTAATAACCTTTTCTCTAGCTTACTTTGTTGTAAGGATACAGTATATAATATGTATACTGTATAGGATATGTATCAACCAACTGTTTATGTTATCCGTAAGGCTTCCGGTCAGCGGTAGGCTATTAAGTTTTGGGGGAGTCAAAAGTTACATGCAGATTTCCCACTATGCTAGGTTGACACCCCTAACCCCTGTGTTGTTCAAGGGTCAACTGTAGTTATTAGACCCCTAAGGAGAACTGTGTTAAGAAGCTCATAAGTGGGGCACCTGGGTGGCTCAGTTGGTTAAGCAACTGCCTTCGGCTCAGGTCATGATCCAGTCCCGCATCGTGCTCCCTGCTCAGCGGGGAGTCTGCTCCTCCCTCTGACCCTCCCCCCTCTCATGCTCTCTCTCTCTATCTCATTCTCTCTCTCAAATAAATAAATAAAATCTTTAAAAAAAAAAAAGAAGCTCGTAAGTTACTACAGCACACATTCCTTTTAGAAAATATTTTGATAACTGTATTGCAGTGTAATTGTTTTTTTTTTTTTGTAATCCTTTGTACTTTGTTTTATGCGTTTAAAAACATTCTGAAAATAAACTTCATTAGACTGCCAAAGGATTCCATGGCACAAAAATGGTTAGGAATCCCTGTATTGGCATATCGTGACAGATGGTAGAACAAAAAAACTAGTAGGAGACTTTGGAAATAGTCTGGGCAAGAAATGATGGCCCATGGGGCGCCTGGCTGGCTCAATTGGTAGAGCATGCGACTCTTGATCTTGGTGTTGGGAGTTCAAGCCCCACGTTGGGTGGCCCGAAGTCAAGTAGTCCCCAGGATGTTGAATAAGAAGAAATAAAATCAAGAGAAGATTGTGACATTAACAGGACTTGGTCTCCAAGTTTCTGTCTTGAGCAACTGGATGCTGGTGCCTTAGGTCTAGAGAGGAAATATACAAACAATAGGAAGCTTGAGCCCAACTTAATAAGCATTTTTTAACAGCAAATGTTTAGTTACTTTAATCCCATCCAGTTTTTATTTTTTTATTTTTTTTATTTTTTAAAGATTTTATTTATTTGACAGAGAGACACAGCGAGAGAGGAGACACAGCGAGAGAGGGAACACAAGCAGGGGGAGTGGGAGAGGGAGAAGCAGGCTTCCTGCTGAGCAGGGAGCCCGATGCGGGGCTCGATCCCAGGACCCTGGGATCATGACCCGAGCCGAAGGCAGACGCTTAACAACTGAGCCACCCAGGCGCCCCCCCATCCAGTTTTTAAATTCAGACTGTCATCCAGATAAATTTTTTTCATCATCCAGATAATTTTACATTTAATTGAAGTGAGACTTCAGGCTTCTTAACCTAGATTTTTACTGTTTATTTGAGAGCCAATATTTTCTTTTTGGTGGCCCAAAGAGCAGCAGATAAACCTTTAGTTGCTAAATTATCATCATCATCATCATCATCATCATAGCTACTATTTACCTCAAGTTTAAGGTGTGATTGACACTGCTAAGAGCTTATATAAATCATCCTTTTAAAAAAAAAGATTTTATTTATTTGAGAGAGAGAGAGAGCACAAGCTGGGGAAGAGGCAGAGGGAGAGGGAGAAGCAGGCTTCCTGCAGAGCAGGGAGCCCGACGCGGGGCTCGATCCCAGGGCCCTGAGATCATGACCTGAGCCGAAGGTAGATGCTTAACGACTGAGCCACCCAGGCGCCCTTAAATCTTTTTTTTTTTTTTTGCCTTTTTATTTTTTTTTAAAGATTTTAATTTATTCATTTGAGAGAGAGAGAGAACATGCACAAGTGGGGGGGAGGGGCAGAGGGAGAAGTAATAGGAGACCCACAGGAGACATGTAACAAAAGGATTACAACAAGGATACATTGAGAACATGTAAGTTTAGGAAGCAGGTGTGTCTCTTTGTTCACTTCAGGGAACACATCAAGATTCAAGACATAAGGCGAACGTCTTGAATCTTGATGTGTTCATCATGATGGTCACGGTAAGGAGGGTCGGCGCTAACCACCCACAGACTGTGACTGAATTGCTCCCCACCCCCCCTTCAACTTCTCCCTCGGCTGTCTCCCCTTCTCCCCAGTCCTTTCTATATTCTCTTCTCTCATCCTTACCTGTCGCTCTCCAAGCCTCTGAATCAGGGCCCACCCATACTGCAGGCTGGGCTGCCTAACAGGGAACCGCCGACCACTGACTCTAGGCACACAGTATTCACCTAGCTTCCAAAGGGAGGGCCAAGGGCTCTCCTTTATTGGCAACTTGCTCCTTTCCGTCCTTTTGTTTTATTTTGTTTTCTTGGTTGGCATTTTCCACGTTGAGATTTTTTTTACTGTTTGTTACTCTTTGGATGCCATTGGTCCTGAGCCTGCTCCTGCGGTCTCCTCCTCCTGCTCCCAGTTCTTGCCAGGAGTGCACCTCTACGGTACTTAGGTCCACACACCAGCTCCCCTCTGCCTCCTACTCTTTGGCCTGCGCACCCTCAGGGCCACCGGGAACAGGTACTGAGGAGGGGAAATCATCTTTTTAATTCTTACAGCTTTGTAGGGTGCTCTTCGTTCCACCTGGTTTTCCTTCTGCCTTGCACGCTACCCATTCTGAGTTTCTTTTGCTTATTCTTCCTTATCTCAATTCCTTTTTAACATTGGAGAGCCCCAATGTTTCGTTTTGGACTTCTCTTTTCTATATATACTCCCTCCTTTGGCGATTTCATCCAGTATCATGGCTCTAAATACTCTTGGTTGATGATACCCAAACATATATCTGGACCTTCCTTGACTCCTGCCTTCCCAACAGCCACTTGGATGTCTAATAGATACCTCAAACTTAATATGTCCCCAGCAGAGCTCCTGATCTTCCCCCCCCCAACTGGGTCACTCAAAGTCTCCCCATTACAACAAATGGCACCTCCGTTCTTCCCGTGGTTTAGGCCAAAATTTATCTTCCACTCTTCTCTCTCACATCCCGCATCTGGTTTGTCAGCAAATCTGGTCAGCTTGACTTTGAAATTTTATCCAGAATCTGAGGACTTCTCATCACCTCTTCACAGGTCCAAGCCACCCGCTCTCACCTAGATGATCTTAAGGCTCCTCACTGGTCTCTCTGCTTCTGTTCCGGCTCGGAGTGACCCTTTCAAGACCCAAGGCAGATCACCTCACTCCTCTGCTCAACACTCTTCAATGGCTCCCTCTCCCTCTCCTGATAAAAGAAAGTACAGGAATTTGCTGTGGCAAATAAGTAAGGTTGGACTACCTTACTTCTCTGACCCAACCACCTGCTACTCTACCTCTCATTTAGTTTGCTAAAGCCTCACCGACCTCCTTGCCCTTCCTTACATACACTAGACACAGTTCTCTTCACAGTCTTAGTACTAGGTGTTCTCTCTGCCTGGGACTCCCATTTCCCCAGGTAGCCCGTGGCTGGTCTCCTCGCCTCCTACAAGTCAAGGCTCAGATGTCTCCATTTAAGAGAGACCATCCCCCCAACAGTCTGTAGCCCCATTCCCTGCTTTTCTTGGTAATACTTAACACCTCTCATCCTGTCATATCACTTATTTATCATCTAAGTCCACAGTGGAATGAAGCTCAGTGAGGGCAGAGAGAATTTTTTTAACCCTTTATTTTGAAATAATCGGGGATCCGTAAGAACTCCCCCAAATCTACGGAGAAGTCCCGTGCACCTTTCACTCAGCCTTCTCTAGCGTCAGTGTCTTGTGTCACTAACATACAATATCAAAACCAGGAAATTGACGTTGGAACAATCCAAAGAGCTTACTCAGATTTCACCTTGTCTGTGTGTGTGTATGGATGGGTCTATAGAGTTCTATTCCATGTGTAACTTCATGAACTACCACCACGCTAAAATACAGAACTGTACCGTTACCACAAGCCTCCACGAGGGCAGGTTTTGTTTGTGTTTTTGTTTGTTGGATGTGTTTGCTCCTGTATCCCTAGCACCAAGACCTGAGCCTGACACATGGTAGGCCTGGGTGTCCGTTGAACTGAAAAGGGCACTAAATGAAGGCTGGTAGACTGTGAAGCCAGGACAACCTGAGTCCGAATACCAGCAGTGCAAAACACTAGCCACGTGTCCTTGGATCCATCACTGAGCCTGTCTGTGCTTCAGTTCTCTCCTCTGGAAAATGGGGAGAAATCCTATTACCTACCTCATAGTGCTGTGGCAAGGGTTCAGGGTCACTGGTAAGACATGTTAAGCACCTAAGCGGCACCTGGGTGGCTCAGTCGTTAAGTGTCTGCCTTCGGCTCAGGTCATGATCCCAGGGTCCTGGGATCGAGCCTGCATCGGGCTCCCTGCTCAGCGGGAAGCCTGCTTCTCCCTCTCCCACTCCCCCTGCTTGTGTTCCCTCTCTCGCTGTCTCTCTCTCTGTTAAATAAATGAATGAAATCTTAAAAAAAAAAAAAAAGACATGTTAAGCACCTAGTAAGCCCTGCGTCCGGATACGCCTGGCCCATCAGAGCCACCCAGCTCCGTACACAGCAGTCATGATTACTTTCATTCCCTTGTATTGTAACAGGGCAGACAGTGCTCGGAGCCAAATAAACTACTACGAGAATGTGGAAGGGGTGCTGATTGCCAGCTAAGGGGAGGGGGTGGCATTTGAATCCAGCCTTAGAAGGGGAGTGGTGGTGTTACAGGCTGACCTGAGTTCCCCTGTAATTCATACGTGGAAGCCCTAGCCCTCAGGACCTCAGAATGTGACTGTTTGGAGTTAGGGCCTTAACAGAGGTGATTAAGTTAAGATGAGGCTTGCTAGTGTGGGCCCTAGTCCGATCCGACTGGTGTCCCTATCAGAAGCGATTAGGATGCACAGGGAGACCGCAGGGATGCTCAGAGACCACGTGAGAACACAGTGGAAGGTGTCCGGGCATCTGCGAGCCAATCAGAGAGGCCTCAGGAGAAACCAAACCTGCCGATGCCTTGACCTTGGACTTCTAGCCTCCAGAACTGTGAGAAATTTTGGTCATTTGAGGCACCCAGTCTGGCGTTCTGTTATGGCAGCCCTACCAGACGAGTACAGGTAGGAACAGGACGTGGGGAGTTGGGGAGCAGGGCGCTCCAGCCAGAAGGTGCAGCACGCCACAAGAATGGATGTGCAGTACACTGCGATTGGCTGGAGCCAGGAGAGGCAAATTTCAGGGACCAGAATCCAGCAGAGCTGGGTCCCACAGGTGTCAGAAGGGACAAGGGCTGGGAAGAGGCTCCAGGATTTGCCCTCAGGTGTTCCTTGGTGCCCGTGAAAGGTGGGCCACATAGATGGGAAGTGAGGAAGGTGGCAAGAAGGGGAAAGACTGGGTGGTGCGGTGGGGCAGGGCTTGAGGGGAGGAGATGCTTTTAGGACGTCTGAGTGAAGGGAAGGAGCTAAAGAAGGGCCGTAAGAGAGGGTGGTGAGCTCAAGAGTTGGTCTTTTTTGGTAGATCTTGGAGAAGATGGGAAGCAAAGAGATTAAAGATGCAAGGAAATGCAGGTATAGTGGGTCCTGGGGGGGGAGCTCGGAGGACACGTGGGGGCAGGCTGAAGGGCATCCGGAGAGGAGCTTCCCTTGGAGAGGAGAACAGTCGTTTCCTGCAGTGGGAGGGAAGAAGAAAGACATGAAGAGAATGTTTTTTGTAAACTTAGTTTTTAAATTCTGTAAATATTTTACATGGTTCCATCCTATATAACCCTCCCTTTCCTCTCCAAGGTGTTTCTCCAAGAGGAAGGTGAACACATGTGCATCCAAAGGTAGATACTAAACTGCTTGTAGCAGAATTCTTTGTAACAGCTTCAAACTGGAAACGGTCCAAATCTATCACCAGGTAAACAGATACATTGCACATTTACCAAGAGCTGCTAGACAGGAGCAGTTCTCAAAGTGTGATCCACGGACGGCTAGGGAGCGGTCCTTAAGACCCTTTCAGAGGGTCCGCGAGGTCAAAACTATTTTTATAATAATACAAAGAAGCTACTTGCTTCTTTTACTCTCATGCTCTCCTAAGTGTACTGTGGAGTTTTCAAGAGGCTCCACGCCTCAGAATGACTTCCTTGATCTGATGACAATAGAATGCATGCTCGTGTGTTTTAAATATTACTGTTTCAATTTCTAATACAGTATGTGTCCTACAGTATGTATCTGTAGATGTAATCCACACAAAGGTCCTCCGGGGTGCTCAGTGATTTTTTTTTTTTTAAGATTTTATTTTTATTTACTTAACAGAGAGACACAGCGAGAGAGGGAGCACAGGCAGGGGGAGCGGGAGAGGGAGAAGCAGGCTCTCCACCGAGCAGGGAGCCCGATGTGGGGCTCGATCCCAGGACTCTGGGATCATGACCTGAGCTGAAGGCAGACACTTAATGCCTGAGCCACCCAGGTGCCCCTCCTCAGTGATTTTTAAGTGTAAAGGAGGCTTAAGACTAAAACATTTGGGGGCGCCTGGGTGGCTCAGTGGGTTAAGCATCTGCCTTCGGCTCAGGTCACGATCCCAGGGTCCTGGGATCGAGCCCCGCATCAGGCTCCCTGCTCGGCGAGGAGCCACCTTCTCCCTCTCCCTCGGCCTGCCGCTCTGCCTACTTGTGCTCTCTCTCTCAGTCTGTCAAATAAATAAATAAAATCTTAAAAAAAAAAAAAGACAAAAACATTTGCCAACCGTTCCTCTCCAGCAATGAAAATGAATTCCAACTACCCACAGCGGCACGGCTGATCTCATAAACATCCGCAAGAACGTGGTGCAAAGGAAGCCAGACAAAAGCACGCATACCGTACGATTCCATTTACGGAAAGGCCCAAGCCAGGAGAACGGACTCTGTGCCATGTGAAGTCAGGATAGTGGTGATCCTTGCGGGGAGGCGGCGCTGGTCATACTCTGGTCCTCGCTCTGGGTGCTGTTTCCGTGGCTGTGTTCACTTTTGTGATAGTTCATCTGGCTGTACGCTCTGGGTTTGCGCCCTTTTCTGTACGGGGGTTCTGTTTCAGCGTAAAGTTCAGAACACATCTCCCTGGGTCTGCAGACGAGGCTGTAGATGAAACAATTTACAGAGGACTTTCTGCCATCCCAGTCTGCCCCAGCCACCCCATCGGCTAGTTTGTCCCCGTAGGCAGTTTTTCTTGGTTGCCGATTTCTCCTTCCGTTGTTTCTTTTGGAAAATATCTGGATATTTTCTTTTTTTCTTAAGATTTGTTTATTTGAGAGAGAGAGAGAGCATGAGCAGGGAGAGGGGCAGGCAGAAGGAGAGGGAGAGAGAATCTCAAGCAGACTCCCCACTGAGCATGGAGCCTGACCTGGAGCTCCATCCCATGACCCCGAGATCATGACCTGAGCCCCAAACCAAGAGTCAGCTGCCTGACCGATTGAGCCACCCAGGCGCCCCCTGAATATTTTCATTTTCATGTTATTTCAGATATTCATATATTTGTTTGAATAACCCCCGCCCCTGCCTTCCTATGACAAAAGCAGCCTGGCACATACAGGAGAGCCTGTGGTGGATGGAAGGAGGCCGGGGTAGTGCACAGCAGGTGGAGTGGAGTGTAGGAAATGAGGCTCACCAGCCTTCTGCGGGGAGGAAAGGCATCTGGAGGAAGGGGAAAGGATGTGGAATGGCTGCGTGTGTTTACTGGGGAAGTCGAATGCCCTTACTGCGTGCAATAGTGGGATGGACGGTACTGTTATCTGCAGCCCAGTGTAGCCCATGTGCTGAGAGGGACGCATGGGATGCTGGGAGAGCGCAGAGCACCCCCTTCCCCCAGCCCGGGCAGGAGAAGGTCGGGGCAAAGGTCTTCAGAGAAGTGGCTGCTTGAGGGAAATCCTGACGAAGGAATAGGAAGGGGCAGACAAGGGGAGTGAGGGACGGCTTTCTGGCTTTCCAGGAAGAGGGAACTCTATATTTGCAAAGGTCTAGAGACCCGGAGCAGGTATTCTGGGCCTCCCAGGGCAGGCCCAGGAGTCTGAGCTTTATCCTGGAGGCCAACAATCTGCAACTTCTTAAGATTTTTTATTCATTTATTTGACACACAGAGAGCACAAGCAGGGGGAGGGGCAGAGGGAGAGGGAGACGCACGCTCCCCCCTGAGCAGAGAGTCTGATGGGGGCTCGATCCCAGGACCCTGGGATCATGACCTGAGCCGAAGGCAGACACTTAACTGACTAGGTGCCCCTGTGGGTATTTTTTTTTTTTTAAGTTTTTTTTTTGGTAATCTCTACACCCAACATGGGGCTCAAATGTAAATCCTGGGAGGTCTTATGTTTTGTTCACTGCCGTTTTCCCTGAGCCTAGACTAGTGCCACAGAAGGTGCTCAGTAAACATTTGAAGAATGGATGAATGGAGTCTAATACACCAACCAGCCAAAATACAAGAACAGGCTCCTCGGGGCAGTTTACATCTTCACTGCTTGGCCTGGGCACTTCTTGTTTTGAGGAACCCCTGAGGCACTTCGGCCCAGCTAAGAAGGTTCCTCAGTGTAGTTTGAAAATAACTACTGAAGGCAAATGGGAGCCATTGAAAGCTTTGGAAGGGTAAGTGGCAATTATGGAAGTATTTTAGAGAGACCCTATGGGCAGCTGTATGGAGAGCAGATGGGGGCGGAGGCAGGAGTGGAAACAAAGAGACCCATGGGGGGCTAGCGCCACAGCCCCCACGCCACCATGTTCTTTTGTTGCAGTTGCCTAGTGGTCCCTGGGTCTCTCCCTCTCACTCCTTGGCGACTTAGCTCCTGGCTCGCTGGCACTCTCTCGAACACCACTGATGTCCTCATTCTTTTTTTTTTTTTTTTTTAAGATTTTATTTATTTACTTGAGAGAGAGAGGGGGAGAAGCAGACTCCCCGCTGAGCAGGGAGCCCGATGCGGGGCTCGATCCCAGGACCGTGGGATCGTGACCTGAGCCGAAGGCAGACACTTAACGACTGAGCCAGCCTGTCCTAATTCCTGATGAGTGCAATATCCATGAAGATGCTTCCAGCTCCTTGGGCTCCTGTCCTCCGGTGATCTTGTCCTCCCCACACCGCAGCCACTCGATCCCTTGCCATACCTCTGACCTTGGCGTTAGCCCATTCTCGCTCTCCGTGCCGCTCAGCTCCTCGGCCCCCTCAGCGCTAGCCCTACATCCCTTTCATCTAGCCTCGCTTCCCTTCTCCTAGAGCAGTTCTTCTCAAGGTTTCATGCGCAAGCCAGTCACCTGGGGGTCTTGGCAGAATACAGATTCGGAGTCTGCATTTGTGACAACTTCCCGGGTGATACGTGTGACCCTGGGCCGGGGACCCACACTTTGAGTAGCAAGGGCCCAGACCAGAGGCTGGCAAACTTCTTCTGATGGTAAATATTTTAGGCTTTGCGGGCGACCTGCGTCTACTGCAACCGTTCAACTCCGCTGTTGCAGCTAGACAATACGTAAACCGAGGGGTGTGGCCGCGTCCCGATAAAATTTTCGTTAGAGAGGCTAAAATGTGAATTTCAGAGAGTTTGTGATTGTCGCAAGCAGTTCTCCTGATTTTTTTTTAACCATATAAAAATACAAAAACCCTTCTTAGCTTGCAGGCTGTGCACAAATGTGCAGTGGCCAAGTGTGGTCCACAGCCAGCCTGTGGCCTGGATGACAGTTTCAAGCCTCTCGCCTGTCCTCAGACCTGCAGTCCTTCCTCTGTTCTCGCAGTTGATGGCCTTGCTCCCTAGTCCGAGAGGCACCGTAAGCCATCACGGGAGAACTTGCCTAGCTCACCCACCACGTCCCAGCCACGGGCATCTGTGCCCATCTCCCCTGCCTTTGTCCCCCTTCCTACCGATGAAGTGTCCTTGCCACAACCAGCCTCTATTTTAACCCCTGTCACCTATTCGAGAACCTGGCTCTGGCAATTCCTCGCTTTCTGTCCCCACTTCTCATGGCATCGTTCCCATCCACATCTGAATACACAGGGTCACTTCTCCCATCTTAAAAACCTGCCCTTTACCCCAGCTCTCTTTCCAACTACAGCTCTTTCCCTTCCTCCCTTTACAATAACACTGGGAAAGATTTGTCTATAGCTGCCATTCCCGGTCACTCTCTTCCCTTTTTCTCTTTTTTTTTTTTTTTGCGATATAATTTACAGACAATAAAAGTTACCACTTCAGAGTATACAATTCGGTGCTTTTCAGGAGGTTCACAAGGCTTGCAACCATCCCCACTAATTCCAGAATACCTCATTACCCCCAAAAGAAGCCTGTACCTGTTAACAGTCACCCTCCATGCCCCTTCACTGCCCAGCCTTAGGCAACCACTAAGATACTTTCTCTCTATGGCTTTGTAGATTCGGGACATTTCATATACATGGAGCCATACGTTATGTGGCCGTTTGTGTCTGGCTTCTTTCACTTAGCATCATGTTTTCAGGGGGCCTTCACGTTGTAGCATGTTAGTACTTCATTCCTTTTTACAGCTAAATAATATTCTGCTGTATGGACATACCATTTTGTCTATCAGTCAATGGACACGAGGGTGGCTTCCATTTTTTTGGCTCTAGTGAATAATGCCGTAAACACTGGTGTGCAATTATCTGTTTGAGCACCTGTCTTCAGTGATTGGAGGTATATACTTAGCAGTGGAATTGTTGGGTCCCATGATAACTTATCAACTTAATGTTTAACCTTTTGAATAACTCCCAAACTGTTTTTTCCCCACTGTGGTTGCATCATTTTTACATTCCCTCTAGTAATGTAGGAGAGTTCTGATTTCCCACATCCTTGTGAATGCTTGTTATTTTCCATTAAAAAAAAATTTGATAGCCATCCTAGTGGGTGCCCATCCTCTCAGGAACCCACTCGAATCAGGTTTTCACCTAGCACGCAAACTGAAACTGTTCTGAAGATCACCCGTGACCTCTCTGTTGCTAAATCCCAACTTAATTTCTCTGATAGGATCTAATTTGGCATGTCGGCAACATTTGTCTTAGTTGACTTCTTGAAATCAACTTTCCTCACTTGGCTTCCAGGACAGTACACTTGCTTGGTTTGCTTCCCCTCTTGCTGACTGCTCCTTCAGAATCTCTTTCTCTTGGGGGATGCCCGGGTGGCTCAGGGGGTTGGGCGTCTGCCTTCGGCTCAGGTCATGATCCCAGGGTCCTGGGATCGAGCCCCGCATCGGGCTCCCTGCTCGGCGGGAAGCCTGCTTCTCCCTCTCCCTCTGATCCTCCTCCCCGCTTGTGCTGTCTCTCTCTGCCTCAAGTAAATAAATAAAATCTTAAAAAAAAAAAAAAAATCTCTTCCTCTGGTTCTTTATCTTTTTTTTAAGATTTTATTTATTTATTTGAGAGAGAGAAAGCACGAGAGGGAAGAGGGTCAGAGGGAGAAGCAGACTCCCCGCTGAGCAGGGAGCCCGATGTGGGACTCGATCCCAGGACTCCAGGATCATGACCTGAGCCGAAGGCAGTCGCTTAACCAACTGAGCCACCCAGGCGCCCTCTCTGGTTCTTTATCTTATGTCTAAATGCTTGAGCGCTCCAGACCTCAGCCCCAAATCTCTTCCCTTCAGTCTATACTTACTCCCATGATGATCTCCATCTCATGGCTTCACATGTCCACAACCTAGCCCCTGATAACCCCTGCACCACCAAACCAACCACACACACACACACACACACACACACACACACACACACACACACACACCATTTTTCTTGCAGTTTTCCCCATCTGAATCCTTTCTCCATCCTTCCGGTTGCTTAAAAAATCTTTGACTCTCTCACCCCCCCCCATCTGGTCAGTCAGCAAATTCCGGGGGCTCTACCTACAAAGTATGTTCAGAATGTGATCACTTCTGACTATTTCCACTGCCACCATCCGGTCCAGGCGACCATCATTTCTCCACTAGACTATTGCAAGAGCTTATCCTCTCTTTGTCCTTCTTTCCCCTGCGTTGGTCTGTTTTCAACACAGCAGCCGGAGGGATCCGTTTATTTTTAAAGTATTAAGTCAGATTATATCACACCTCTGCTCAAAACTTTGTGGTGGTTCCTATATCATTGGGAAGAAAAGCCCAAGTCCTAACTCTGACCTATAGGATCTTGCCCGTTAGCTCTCCGACTTCACTCCATCCCTTTTGGCTGCCCTCCTCCTTGCTCACTCTACTCCAGCCATTATGGCCTCTTTGCCATTCCTGAGCAGACCAGGCACGCTTCTACCCCAGGGCCTTTTCACATACTTTTTCCTTTGGAGGCTTGTACCCCCAGACGCCCATGGAGCTAGCTCCCTCATTACCTTCTCAAGTCTTTACTCCGAAGTCACCTTCTCATGTAGGCCTTTCTCAACTCCCCAACCATGAACATCATATTCCCTTTCCCTCATTTATTATTTCTCTCAAGCACCTGTCACTTTCTTTTAAATAATCTCTACACCCAACATGGGGCTCGAACTCACAACCCTGAGATCAAGAGTCGCATGCTCTGACTGAGCCAGCCAGGTGCCCCGCAACTGTCACTTTCTAACAATGCTTATTGCGCTTGTTTTATTGACTTTCTCCACTTGAATGTAAGCTCCACGAAGGCAGGAATTTTGTGTTTTAGTCACTGATGTAACTCCAGAGTCTAGAACATAAATGGCACATGGTGTATGCTCAAAAAATAGTGAATGAATGAATGAATAATGGTAACCTGAACAAGGGCAGCGAAGGAATGGAGAGGAGGGAGAGGAATTGGACAAACGATAGTGATTGGCTGTAGGGAGTGAGGATGGAGTCAAGTATGACCCTCAGTGCTGAGTGGATAGGTGGTTGACATCCTCGACAGGAGGGGGAGGAACCTGAGTTGTTTGGGACCAGAAATACTTGTGGGTCATTTGGGTACAGATGTCTAGCAGGCAGCTGCATCTGAGATTAGGGGGGTGGTCAGGGCCGGAGATACGGAAGAGAACCTTAAAGTCTGGAAATATAATCTACCATATATTACAGTTGTAATGAACAATTATGTATTTACCCATGTCTCCATAGTAGGAGCTTGGTAATTACTGATAATTATTTGGTGAATGAATGAACATGAGTTTTCTAAGGATGGCTAATCCTATGTACGTAGCTGTCAATATATACTTTCCAAGGACTCACCACATGTGAACCTATCTTTGCTACCTTGCCTTCCTTAATAATGACGTAAGTGATCATAATAGATTTTTGTGGTATAGAATACGGCCCCAGAGATTATAAAGAAAATTCTGGGCAGGCCCCATAAAAACATAAAACATACACGGAGTTTCTGTATACCAACAAAAGGCTACAAAACTCTTAACCTTTCCCCTATGGAATTAAAGATGGCATCTGTGAATACCACGGAGAGTTAGATCTTCATTTACTACCCGAGTTCAGTTACAGCCTCAGGACTACCTTATGTAGGCCTGCTGGGGAAAGGGGGTGCGGTTTCTGTTTTTGAAGGCCTGAATGCCCAAAGCCATCTGTTTGTCACTGCCCTGAAGGGACCGAATTCCACTGCCCTCGCCCCTTGAATTTTTCCTGCCTGCTTCCCTTAGTGTCACTGTCCACCAGAGCAGCTAGCTCCGCACGGCTGTGAGTATCGTGAGGGCAGGGACCTTGTTCACTACCACAGTGTTGGTGCCAGCACACACGAGATGCTCAGCGAATGTTCCGATACCCCACGTCTCAGCTGTCTCCATCCTGTCGTTGTTCCCAAACAAACCAAACCTTTGTCTGAAGTAGGCAAAAATGGAATGAATGCTTACTTTTGCATTGTTTACAGCAGTTGGTTTTCACTAAGACCATGAAAGGATGAGTTAGGAGGAAGGGGAGCCAACTAGGGAAAGCAAGGCGGCCCTGTGGAAAAGGAAGTGAGCATGGATGTTTTAAATTGCTCAGCAGGACGGAGGGCCCGCCTGTAGTCTCAGCAGCCGATCTTCTTTTGGGATTTTCTCCAGCAACACTTGGCAGCTTAGGGGCGGGAGACTCCCACACCCGGCCAGGCCATCATAGCCCTGCTCACAACGGGGCACCGTGCTCTGGTTATTTCTAGTTGTTTCTTGCCACCACTAGACCATGGTTTCTCAAAGACAGCGACTTGAGTCCTTGACACCCACCCCCGCCCCGGGGCCTGGCACACCGTCAGTGATTAGTAAATGTTGGCTAAAATGAACGTAAATGGAAAAAATATAAGGGGTGCAGGGAAGTGTGGTTACCGAGTCGGACTGGCAAGGCAAGCAGAACGAACGAGGGAGGTGCCGATGGGCAAACAGCCCAGAGAGGGCTGGCTGTGGGTCCCAGGCTGGGGAGGGAGGCAGGCGCTATCAGCTCAGGGCTGCGGGCTGCGGAGCGTCGCCTCTCCACTTCTCCGCAGGCCTGCTGTCCCCTGTGCTGCCCCGCTTTCGCCTGCCTTCCCGGGAGACCTACGCTACTGATGATTGCTTCCCCTGGGGCCTCTCAGAGCTTTCCTTTCAGCTTCCAAGCAGGCTTTAGTAGTTCTATTTAAAACAATCCTTCATATCACCACCATTCACCGGTCTTCATTCTCTCACTGCCAAACTTCTCTCTGTGCTGTTTCCATTCTCAACCTCAGTCTGGCTTCCACGCCCTAGGATTCCAGGTCATCAGAGATTTTAAGTCACTGAAACCTGTGGCCTTTATTTGAGCATCACACTTGACCTTCCAGCAGCATCCAACCCTAATGGCCACTTCCTTCGCCTTCTTCAGTCTTTTCTCCTGGGTTAGGGAATGTCGGAGTCTTCTGGTTTCCCACCTACTCTCTGGCTCCTCCTTTTCTGTCTTTGTAGATACTTTCCTCACCTGTAACCTTAGGGTTCCTCAAGGCTGGGCCCTAGGTCTGCTTGTTCTTTCTTCACTCTCTTTCCCTAAGTGACTAAATCTAGACCCATGGCTTCAATGATCACCTAGAACTAGATGAATTCCAAATCTCTATCTCCAGCCCAGATCTCTTCTCTGAGCTCCAAGGTCCAATTATCCAGCTGCCCCATCTGCATTTCCTACCCGCCACTCACCCCTCACCGTAACATGGTTTCTGCTGCCTCGGCAATTCACTACTGACCTCAGTGCTGCCAAGCCCGGTGAGCGCATCTCAGCTTCCCTGACCGCTCTGTGGCACAGACCACTGCCAGCCATTCTCTTTGAAATTTTCCCTTCCTGTATTTTAGTCCTCTCTCCCAGTTGAGGACCATTCTTTTAGTCATCTTCAGTCCTCTTCACCTGCCTCTTGGGATACCGGTTTCTAAAAGCTGAGTAAAACTAAAGCAGTGGCTTATTAAGTAAAGGCAGACTGACGCCACATTAGGAGAAGCTGTCAGGATGAATATTAAGCAGCAGCTCAAGGATGTTGTCCACACATTTTGGTTCTTGTGGAACAAGAGTAGTGAACCATGATTTGATCTTGGTGGGCAAAATAAAATAATGCTAGTGAAGGCAGAAATAAGCATCCTTCCTCCCCTTTCAAAATACCCAAGGGGTTAATTCAGTATCAAAAGTTTAATGTCTCAAAATGAATAGCTAATTTAGTAAAGTTAATAAATACACTTGGCTTCACACTTGAGTGATGTTGATATTTATTGACATCAATGCAAAACAAGCCAGGACTAAAAGTTGCTATTTGACAGGAACAAATATTGATACGGTTTCCTTCCTGGAGAGGGTATGCACTCAGATCATGAGACCTAAGATTAAAACAAAGACTGGATTGTCAAGAAACAAACAAGGGTTAAATTTTACTTATTAATATAAAAACTGCTAAAGGCAAAAGGAGATGTTTAAAAATACTCTTTATGCTAAGCTCACGTAAGCAAACAAAAAACTAAATCCTAAAATTTTAGGACACAGGATATAGACACGACATGACTTTAAATTTTTGTACAGACGAAAATTTGTTATATCCTCCACTGTCCTTGTACTACAATTACATGCTTGTTGCATCTACACTACACAAAGTCAACAGTTATCATCAACAATGAATGTAACTAGATCTGAACAAGACTTCACAGTGACTCTGTTCCACTCAAATTAAGAAAATTCAATCCAGGATTTAACAAAACCTTGCTTTTAGAACCAGCTGTCTTTTTTTTTCCCCCTTCTCATGTCATACCTAATTAAGTCCTCACCGGACCTTTCCTGCCTGCAAACTGCAATGCATGTCCTCTCCCTCATCTTTGTCTGACACTTGAAAATTAATTTGTAGGAACTGCATAAAAAATGAAATTGAACTTCCAACCTGAACCTGCGATCAGGTTCCTGCTTTGACGCAAAGAAAAAAACATACTCCTCTGCAGTGTACCCCACCAGCACAGCGATCCCCTTTCTCTCTCTCTACTCCTTTGCCCTGAAGGCACTTCTGGATTGCTTAATACATGCTCTTTGGCTGCCTAGACAGTCAGGACACCTAAGGCCTTTTGGACTTATCACTCCTCTCCTCCTTCTTTTCTATGGCTAATACCACTTTCCTGCTTTTTTTCTATTGCTGAATCTCCAGACTTGGTGCTGTCATCAGGCGGACAGAGTCGATTTCGGCTTCGAGCTCCTGGTTGGTAAAGCTGCATTGCTGGGCGATCCTAAAATAAAATTAAATGTTAATGTTACAACACTGCTACTAAACATTTACAGGGGATTTTCAGAGTCATACGTTGTGTATTGATATATACCAAAAACAACTCCTACGAGATCAAAAATGTGAGGGCACAGTCCCTGACAGTGCTGATGGTTAACTTGCCTCTTAACTGCCCACTTCCTTTCCCCTATCTCCAAATAAAAGCAACCATTTTGTAAGTATTATTTTCTAAGCCTACGGTACGTTTTCAGTAATTTTCTTAACCATTTCAAGATGAACTGAATTAGCTTGAATTTCCTTTACTTCAAAACCTCAGCCATTGCCTGTCTCTCTTCCCCATCACTAAATTGACTTTAACATTCGCTGCCACGTAAGAAAATTTTTGGAGTAAAATAGTAAATAAAGAGGGGCGCCTGGATGGCTCAGTCGGTTAAGCGGCTGCCTTTGGCTCAGGTCATTATCCCTGGGTCCTGGGATCCAGCCCCGCGTCCGGCTCTCCACTCAGCGGAGAGCCTGCTTCTCCCTCTCCCTGCCACTCTGCCTACTTGTGCTCTCTCTCTGTCAAATGAATAAATAAAATCTTTAAAAAAAAAATAGTAAATAAAGAATGCAAAGTCTTAAGTGGAGACCTCCCTGAAATTACGAGCTCAGACCCCATGCAACTTGCCACAAACATGATTATTTCTTAATTCATGTATGGCAACTTAACACCCCAGCCTGAGACTCTCTAGGTGGCATTTTAGATCTCAGATTCCTAAATAAGCCCCAATTAAAGTCATCACGTACCTCTCAGTTCAAGTAACGTGTGTGGTTTATGACAGTATGATCCTGGAAAACTTAGATGTATAGGCCCTTTTTAGAATTCAACAAAAAATTACATGAGCCTTCCTGACTCTTTCTCCCTAGTGTATGAAAGTTAGCCGTAGGGCGCCTGGGTGGCTCAGTTGGTTGGGCGACTGCCTTCGGCTCAGGTCATGATCCTGGAGTCCCGGGATCGAGTCCCGCATCGGGCCCCCTGCTCAGCAGGGAGTCTGCTTCTCCCTCTGACCTTCTTCCCTCTCGTGCTCTCTATCTCTCATTCTCTCTCAAATAAATAAATAAAATCTTAAAAAAAAAAAGTTAGCCTTAAAGCATTATTCTCAACTGAATAATTCCAGCAAAATGTTTCACTATTTTTATAAGACAAAATGTTGAAACAGGTAAGATTCCTGCATAGTATTTAAAGAAATGGATGATGGGGCTCCCACTGTGCAAAGATGGGACAATGTAAACCTCAACAAGGACAA
Organism: Callorhinus ursinus; assembly: GCF_003265705.2. NCBI lineage: Eukaryota > Metazoa > Chordata > Mammalia > Carnivora > Otariidae > Callorhinus > Callorhinus ursinus. The sequence goes on along the minus strand of NW_027397095.1, from coordinate 13,903,315 downwards.
TAACTGATAATAACAAGTTGGAATACACCAAATATTTCTAAATCCACAAATTATTACAGACAAAACAAAACACTGATTACCTAGAAGCGGCTGGGATACCAACTCATTACTCTGAATGCTGGTACATAAAGGGAAAGTGTTTATCCCGCCTTTCCTATATAAACTGAATTTCAGGCTAAAAATGTTTTATAGTAGATGGATCAGGCTTACAATACCTGAACCTACTGATCAATGGTTTTTTCAACTTTATCACCTTGAGAAATTTTAAATCTATAGAAATGTAAGTTGCAGACATCATGACCTTTCATCCCTAAATATTTCACCTTGTATATCCGAAAAACAAGGACATCCTGTTCCATAACCACAATACAATTGCTATTGATCAGAACATTACACTAGAAAGACACCCTTTTATGTCCCATGCCTCCTGATATGATGCAATAGGAAGTACACAACACAATCTTCGAAGTATTCTCTTTTTAAGATTTTATTTTTAAGTAATCTCTACACCCAATGTGGGGCTTGAACTCACAACCCTGAGATTAAGAGTCGCATGCTCTACTGACTAAGCCAGTCAGGCGCCCCTCTATCTATGAAGTATTCTTTGTTTTTTAAGATTTATTTATTTATTTGAGAGAGAGACAGTACATGGGGAGGGGCAGGGAGAGAAGCAGACTCCACTAAGCGCAGAGCCTGATGGTGGGGCCTAAACCCACGACCCTGAGATCATGACCCAAGCTGAAATCAAGAGTCAGACGCTCAACTGACTGAGCCACCCAGGTGCCCCAATCTATGAAGTATTTTTGCCAAAAATTGAGCCTGAATATATTCAGGCCTGTAGGTGAGGAGCCACCTGTTTTTATGAATAAAGTCTGATTGGCCCACAGCCATACTCATTCTTTTACATATTTATGCCTGCTTTCCTTCAGAGCTTAGTGGTTCTAATAGAGACCATATGGCCCACAAGGCCTAAAATATTTACCATCTGGCCCTTTACAGAAAAAATCTGCTGACCCCTGCCCTAGGTATAACTACTAGTTTTCAAAGAAACAGAGAAGATAGAGAAACATGTTAAATGGTACCACAGGGATATAATTAGCCCAACCAATTTAGAGCCGATAGCTCCTCAGGACAAACTACAGGTTTCTGTAGCAAATAAATGGCAGGATAACGAAAGAAGGGGGGATTGTTTAGATTAAAAGACACTTAAGGATACAAGACCATGTTTAGAGCCTATAAAGAAGTTATTAGTGAGACAATTGCAAAAAACAACACAGAAGGTAGGGCATTAAGGAATTATTATTAGGGTTTTTTGGGGGGGTATGAAAATGCTATTGGGGTTGTATTAAGAAAAAGAATCTGGGGCGCCTGGGTAGCTCAGATGGTTAAGCATCTGCCTTCGGCTCAGGTCATGGTCTCAGGGTCCTGGGATCGAGTCCCACATCGGGCTCCCTGCTCTGCGGGGAGCCTCCTTCTTCCTCTCCCCCTGCCTCTCCCCCTGCTTGTGCTCTCTCTCTCTCTCTCTCTCAAAAGAATAAGTAAAATCTTAAAAAAAAAAAAGAATCTGTCTCTAATATTGATGTATTTAAAGAAGATGGTATGTCTAGGATTTGCTTAAAAATAATCCAGGGGCGCCTGGGTGGCGCAGTCAGTTAAGCGTCTGACTCTTGATTTCAGCCCAGGTCCAGATCTCCGGGTTGTGAGATCGAGCCCCGCATCGGGCTCTGCACTCAGTGTGGCGTCTACTTGAGATTCTCTCTCCCTCTCCCTCTGCCCCTCCTGCTTGTGCTCACTCTCTCTCGAATAAATAAATCTAACTATCTATCTATCTATCTATCTTTAAAAACTCTGTTCTACTTTTGTGTCCTTTTGAAATTTCCACAATGTTAATGAAAGGACCCAACCGAGACTGAAAAAAAGTTGCAGACAGTTCAACTTGCCCTTTACAAAGTCTGTCATAAACGGGGAGCTAGCCCTTTCCTTTACACTTGCAGGGGGGAAAAAAAGTCCTCACGAAAACAGAACGAAAAGCAGCACCTTGTTTCTTATGCGATCTCTCTTAACCACTTCCTCTTTCTTTTCAGTTTTTTCGGAGCCGCCTACTGCTTCTGTACTTTCAGTCTTCTTTCCTTTATCCCGGACCGCTTCTTTCTCTTTCTTCAGCTCTTCCTCCTTCCTTTTAAAAGCCTTCTCCTTCTCGTAGCGCTCCTTCTGCCTGCGGCGCTCCTCCTCCTGCCGCTTCAGCCTCTCCCTCTCCCGCAGGACGCGCTCCGGGTCTCGCTCGTAGTCCCGCTCCCGCTCGCGGTAGTCTCTGCCACTCTCCTCTTCGGGCCTGCGTGGGAAACAGAGCTGAGCGGGCCCTCAGAGCCCATCTAGTCGCACACGCACCAGTGCTCTGATTAGCACCTGGCTGCTACAGTGAGGCGGCACTGTTGGAGCCGAGTCAAAAACTACTAGCGTTTTGAAAACCAGTAAAAAAAAAAAAAACAAAAAAAAAAAACAAACAAACCAAAAAGTGCACACCAGAAGTCATTCACCCAGGTTAAGATGCTAGAGTATTTGAAACCTTTCCTCCTCATCCCCCCACCCCTCATAATTCAGGCACGCGTCCAGGACAGGGCAGGAAAAGTAGCACGTAGAAACATGTTGAAAACAAGTGTACCAAAGAGCCCTCAGCTACCGACCTCTTAGGCTTTTCATCTTTAGGTTCACCATCAGAGCGCTTGGGCAGTGTACAGCTCTGCCCACTGGCTCTTTCATCATTCAGATTCTCTTTGTCCAGTTTCTTTGCTTTTTCTCTTTTATCTAATTCTTTTTCGTCTCCCTTTTCTGGCTTCTTGAGTAGCTTTAAAGAGAACAAATTTATTATTTTGAAGGGTGGGACATTCTCTTCTGATTCTATAAAGAAAACAATATACTAAATATTTTAAATCTAGGCTGTAGAAGGCCTCTTTCTGCAGGTACTCTTCAACTTACAGGTGAATAGTGCACAAGAGCAGTGATTGACTAAAAGGATGCTATTAATGTGAAAGTGTTATCCACTCAAAGTGGTTTAGTCACTTGTGGCAACAGGATCAAGACTCCTTTGGCTTTAGATGGGTCAACCTTTCAGTGAACCAGTGCCCACTTCCAAGTACGCCTTCTGTAGCCAACTAGCATACTGATATAACTTGATGAGAAAATTGGCCACAATTTAAAATTCTAGGCAGATTACTGTTGGACCGTTTTCTTGTAGTACTTGGAATGACAAATACCTTTGTCACCAAAGGAGAGATCCATTGCAAGAATAACTTTGCCTTGAGCCTGAGAATAACACACTTATGATGGTACAATCACAGTTTTCATTATTTGATTTAAAAATCCAAATACCTCACAGAACAGTGAAGTTCCATCTCTACTGAGTAGGAACTCTGCTCAATGTCACTATGTATATACACATATATATATGTATACACACATACATATATATACATATATATGAGATACACACATATATATGACAGAATGGAATTCTAAAATAAACGTGCTTTATAAAGTCCAAATTGCTATCAAAATAGTTTGTCACCACTGCCACAAACCTCTCTAGAATACCCCCAAGCGTTGGATATTCAGAGAGATTCTTAGGCAAAATAGAAGAATTTCAAGTCTCAGAGTGAAGGCATCATACAAAGTTTCATCTCAGGGTGAAGGCATCACACAAGTCACCAAGCAAAAGGCAAAGCACCACAAGACTTAAGCATGAAGTATTTCAGCACACAGCCACTGCAAATGGCGAGTCCAGACTGGACACTGAGGAGGCACCAATGTAAAGTGAGGCAGGTTTCACTGGAAGTGTTTTTTTCTAATGAACATCTTTGTTGGAAGCCAGGATGTTCATTACTCTATTAAGAACATTAGTGCATGTTTCTAGTATGGCTGGCTCTACCTTCTGCCTTGCTGATAGGAATAGCCAGTCAGGTCACTTGTGGCATGGCAGAGAGAGAGATCACTAGAAGGAATTAAGATGGGAACCTTTCCACCCCACTACCAAGCTCCTTATCGCCAATAATGAGCCCGGGAGAGCCTTGGGGGAACAGGCCCTGGCCACGTAAAGTGCTTAATTTTGAGGAGGTAAAAGGAGACCCTGCCACCATTTCTGTGAGATTTTTTTCTGACTTTCTCTGAAGTACTAGGTACTAGTACTTCCCCAAGAGGTTTGTGGGAGCAGAAGCTGCCTAAGCCATGCCCTCAGAAGGGAAGCAGTAAGGCTGGGATTTTTCTACAAGTTTTCCTCTTCCTACATGCAGTGTGTTAATCAGAATCTGCCGCTCACAGATTCCCAGGTAGATGAGAGAAGGTAGGGAGAATCATGTGAGAGGGGAAGCATGGGATACAGGATATTTATCCCTAATATTCCCATAAGGCAGCCCGTTAGGAGAGGCACAGGAAGAGAAAGAGCTATTTAGGCACAGTTATCCTCTAGCTGTATACTGTTGAAGCTTCTGGGTACCCAGCAGAGCATCAGGAAGTCATCTGGGCTTCCTTCTAAAGTAGGAATTTAAAATGGCTCAGATTTTAATAAGACTCAAGTCAGTCTGAAGGAGTTTTCTACAGGTATCACTACCACCACCACCGAAAGGACTTATTATTAACTAAGACCTGTGTGTGTGACATGATACTAGGTGCTCTGTATCATGTACTTGGTCCTTACATTTTTCTGATTCACAGCTTGTAACAGAAACCTGTGTACCTGAAGACAGTGGAAAACAAACAGATGAGGCAACTTCATGTATCAAATATGAAGGAAAAGCTGCATAAAACCCATAATTCATGCCAGCCAGCCCTAAGCCCTTACTTATGAAGAACTGAGAGAATAATAATCCAAACATTGAACATTCTCAATGATAAAAATAACGCAGATATTCACTGAAGAAATATGTAAGTTATGTAATCTGTTTAAATTATCAAGAATTTTAAAAAATAATACTATTAGCATTATAGTAAAGATTCCTATTGGTTCACCTCCCCCCCAAAAAAGACAACAAAACCAAAAAATTGTATTTACACCAACACAAGATGCATGCATATTTAAAGAAGTAGATACATGCAATTTTTAGCAACATGCAGTCTATTTAAGTGATTTTCCATACCTTAATCTTTGGTTCATCCTTTATTTTTTCCCTTTCTGGAACTCGGTCTATCTTCTTTAGCTTTTCTATATCTTTCCTTTTTCGTTTTTCTTCTTCTTTCCATTTCCTCCTCTCTTCTTCTCTTTGTCTTTTCCTTTCTATTTCTCGTCTCCTTCTTTCTTCTCTTTTTTCTTCTCTCATTCTCTGGAAAGAAACATCAACATAAGGCTGCAAACAAGATAATCATCACCAAAAACTTAATCCCAAAGGTATAGTGAGAACCCACTAAATTGGATCGTCCTTCCTTCCTACTTTCTACAAAGTGGCATCCTATCTCTTTAACCCCCTTCCCCATCCCATTATGAATATGAGAATAAAGACCAGAGCCTGCGAGTATCAGAGTCTCCCACTGTTGCCTTGCTATATTTCCAGAGGCTTTCTGAAAATCAAGGGAGTGTCTCTGGAACAAGCTAAAGACTCTCTGGGTTTGCAGAGTGAATCCTTGGCCCAACAACCAGACTGAAGGAGAGGGCCAGAGAGTGAGGCCAATGAGCTAAATCTTTAAAGAATAATGGTGGAAGAAGCAGCTATTTCTCCTCTAGGAACCCAATGCTCGTATGTTTACAGACTATGAACCAATGAAATAAAAGTACTGAGAGAACTATAAAAACAAAAGGTTTACCTGCTTGTTTTTCAGGAAGCTCAAAAGTGGGGTTGTCTTTTTAGCTACATAAATGTAAACAGATTATTAATAATACTTATCAACCCCTAGAAAGGATTCCATTTTCTGACATTCCCTGCCAACCACCCAAGGTGGGGAAAGTATACCCCTTAAAACAGTTCACAAGTACGTTATCAGAAAGAAGTTTCACGATATTCTACTTCAATTCTGAAGGTTTAAAATACTTTTTAAAAAGTGAAGAAATTCAAATTAAAACAATTTCTTAAAACAGTAATTCCCAGTGTTGGTGAGAATTGAGTGCAAAGGACATTCTCTTGTTTTACAGATGGGAATATAAATTTGTTCAACTGGGAAGAAATTGGAGGAAGGAGCTAAAAACATCTAATCTTTCTGACCCTACAATTCCACTTCTGGGAATTTATTCTAAGGAAATCATCAGAGATGGGCTTATACTCTGCATCTATTAATAAAAACCATTTTAGGGGCACCTGGGTGGCTCAGTTGGTTAAGCGTCTGCCTTTGGCTCAGGTCATGATCTCGGGGTCCTCAGATTGGACCCTATGGGCTCCCTGTTCATTGAGGAGTCTGCTTCTCCCTCCCTCTCCCCCTCCCTCCACCCCTCCCACCGCTCGTGCTCTCTTTCACACTCTCTCTCAAATAAATGAATAAAATATTAAAAAAAAAAGTTTTAGAATATGTAATTTTCAATATCCTGAATAATGCTATCTAGTCTTGTAAATAGTTTTTTTTTAATGTTTTGGGGTGTTTTGTTTTGTTTTTAGAGAGAGAGAGAATGGGGAGGGGCAGAGGGAGGGGAGAGAATCTTACGCAGGCTCCATGCTCAGTGTGGAGCCCGGCGCAGGGCTTGATCTCATGACCCTGAGGATCATGACCTGAGCCTAAATCAAGAGTCGGGATGCTTAACTGACTGACCGACCCAGGAACCCCGCCTTATAGTTAGGTTTTTGAAAGCATACTTCCTTTGGATAAATTCCTAGGAGTGGAAATCTTGGGTCAGGGGCTTTGCTTATGTTTAGAGCTGATAGAGGAGTGACCATTTATTACTAGAAGAGTGACAATTTACTACTAGAACATCCAAACTAGACTTTCTCAAAAAGTTTTCAATTTTGCAGTAACTAATTTCACCTTTTGGTATTTTCAAATTTTTTTCAGCAATGTGAGCTGCTTGTTACTAGAAAATACCAGTTGATCTTCAAAGGCTTACCAACATCTAAAGGTCCCATGAGTCTTTAAACTTTTTCTACTTATATTTATGTGGCATTAAAACAGGTCACAGAGAATTTTTCCCATCTTATCAATGCATTTACATAACCCTGTGAGGGAGGTACTATATGCATTTTACAGCAAAAGAAACAGAGTCTCAGAGAAGTAAATGCCTTCCCCATGGTCACACAGCAAGTGCCAGAAGTGGGAGTCAGACAAGTCTTCTGAGGAAAAAGCCATTGTCCTTAATTCCTGTTGCCCACTTACCTATTAATTCTCTATTTTTTGCTTCTATTTCCTCTAGCAGTGTCTCTGGAGTAGATGTCATTTTCTCATTATCTGCAGCATAACTTTCCAAAAATTTTCTATATTCTGGATCTAAACCATTGTTTAAGTAAACAGAAAATATAGACCTTAAAAAAACTTTCTACATCATGGAAGATTAAAAATAAACCTAAACATACCCACTAGACTATTTAGGGCTTTATCGGTCCCTTACTCTCAGAACTCCTATTCCCTATATGCACTAAGGGAGTCTGGTATAATACGGAGTCAGGGATAATCAGACACCACAGGAATGTTCAGTAGTTTGCTTTAAAAGTCACTGCTCTAACCAACCCAAAGTCACACTTATGTGAGAATTGAAAGTTATAATTATGGGACCTTCACAGTATTATAGATAGCATGTAAGCAATTCCTGTATGGGTACACCTCGCTTTAAGTAAACCGAACGTCTGAAAATCAGGTGTTCCAGAAAGATAAATTGAGGTCCTAGATGTTGCACTGGAGCTTATGGTAATTCCTGGAGTTGTTTTTTAGATGCATCCGACATCAGAAAGGGTAACACATCTGAGTCATTCCATTGCTTGTACTTGTGGAGTTTCTGCACACTGTGGAGCATGTCACTGATCTAGTCTCCCATATCTGAATTTTGATACAATCAGTAAGTACCTGTGTGGTGAAATCTTTTCCATGTTTTCTTTATAAAATACCCACTATAATAAATAATGGAAATCAAACTAGATGATTCCAAAGTGTCAATCAGATATAAAATATTACAGCTAAGTCTTATCCAACATAACCTTACAGAGCTCAAAATCTGGATCCAGTTTACCCTACATGGCAATTATTCTAGTTTTTCAGTTCCTCTATGCCAGTTCAATGTAATTACTATGTGTGCAGTTAGCCGCATATTTAAAGCCTAAAAAAAAAATAGGCCACTTCAGCTACTTTATATTGTTACTTGAGTTACTGAAGTATAGAAATTTTTCCATCCCACCTCTCAGTGATAAACCTCCCCTCTTTCAAAAATGGAAACCAAAAAAATCGTCATAAAATAGTATGAGACCTTAAGGAGTTGTTGTACTTTGATACATCTCATTTTTCCCCATTGTCTTCTAATCAACAAACCAAAGGTAATTTACTGCTCAACAGTCAACAATACATTGCTTGATGCTGGAGGAATGAAATGGCAGTAGTTGGAAGAGTGGGACTTCCACAGGAAACCCACTTCCATTCTAACAATTAAACAAAGCTTTCATCAGTGAATTACATTTCTCGTGAACCTTATTCTCTATGTTTTCCTATTAGAAGATTGGAATCCAATTAAATCCCACAAAGATAATATTTTTTAATGGCAATAGCATTACATAACTAGAGCTATACTGTACCATCATCGATAGTCCCAACTTTGGTATCTCTTTTCTTAGTCTTCTTTTTTGCAGCTTTTTGAAAAGGTGCAAATTCTACTATAGCAGGATATTCCTGACCTGTTTAGAAAAAATACCACACTTGCTATAACATAAAAAAGTCAAAAAGTGGATACAAGAGAGTCAACCCACCGCTCTCTAGGCCTTTGATGGGAGTCATCGGAATAGGGCCTCTCAATGGGCATAAATCACATGAGCACAAATCACATGGGCACAACTAAAATCGATGTGTTACCAAAGGAGCCCCAAATTCACATAATGAAAAAGATACGGCAGGGAAGTAAAATATTCATTTAAATTCAACTTGTAAAGTGTGATATTTTGATTTGTGGGGAAAAAACAATCTACAAATCAATTTTCATTCAAAAATACATCATGAATCTCTAGACTAGGCAAATCTATAAAGATACAAAGAAGATCAGTGATTGCCTAGAGCTGGGGCATAGTTGGGGGAGAGTGGGGAATGACAACTAATGAATATGGGGTTTCTTTGGAGTGCTAGATGTATTCTAAAATTAGATTGTGGTGATAGCTGCACAACTCTATGAATATACTAAAAACCACTTTAAAAGGGTGAATTTTATGGCATCTGAATTATATCTCAATAAAGCTCTTTTTACACCAGGAGACACCAAAAGCACAGGCAATAAAAGTGAAAAATAGATAAATTGAACTACATCAAAATTAAGAACTTCTGTGCATCTAAGGACAAAACTGAGTAAAAAGGCAACCTACAGAATGGAAGAAAATATTTGCAAATCATTTATCTGATTAAGGGCCAATATACAGAATATATAAAGAACTCCTACAACTCAGTAACAAAAAAACCCAATTAAAAAATGTTCAAAGGACTTGAATAGACATTTCTACTAAGATGATATACAAATGGCCAACACGCATATGAAAAGATTAAAATATTACCTCACTAATCATTAGGGAAATGCAAATCAAAAGCACAATGAGGTATCACCTCACACCCATTAGAATGGTAGCTATTAAAGGAAAAAAAAACAGAATAACAAGTGTTGGCAAGGACATGGAGAACTCAGAACCCTCGTGCATTACTGGTAGGAATGTAAAATGGTGCAGCTGCTTGGAAAACAATATGGTGGTTCCTCAAGAAATTAAAAATAGAATTACCATATGACCCAGCAATTCCACCTTTGGGTAGATATTCAAAAGAAGTGAAAGCAGAGACTTGAACAGATATTTGTACACCCACATTCATAGGAGCATTATTTATAATAGCCAAAAGGTGGAAGCAATTCAGATGTCCCTCAACAGATAAATGGATAAATAAAATGCAGTGTGTGTATATACACACAATGGAGTATTACTCTGGCTTAAAAAGGAATTTCTGACACACCCTACAACATGGATCAACCTTGAGGACATTATGCTAAATAAATAAGCCAATCTCAAAAAGTCAAAAAGTATATGATTCCACTCATATGAGGTACCTAGAATGGTCAACTTTATACAGAATGATGGTTCACAGAGACAGAATGGTAGTTGCCAGGGGCTGGGAGGAGGGAGAAATGGGGATATGGGGATTTACTGGGTAAATTTAATCTAATGGGTATAGAGTTTCAGTCTTGCAAGATAAACAAGTTCTAGAGATTGGTTGCACAACAGTGTGAATGTACTCAACACTACTGAACTATACACTTAAAATGGTTAAGATGGTAAATTTTATTTATGTGTATTTTACCACATTTAAAAATGTAAACAAAAAAAAGAAATCAGGTAATATATGCAATAACACAGATGAATCTTGAAAACATGCTAAGTAAAAGAGGCAGTCACAAAGGCTACATATTATATGACTTGTCCAGAAGAGGGAGAAGGGGAAATGATTGCTAACGGTTATAGGATTCTTTTTGGAATAATGAAAACATTCTGGAATCACATAGTGGTGATGGTTGTACAACTTTGTGAATATACTAAAAACCACTGAATTTTATGGTATGTAAGTTATATCTCAATACAAAAGACCAAGTGACTGCGGGAAAAAGAAAATACACCAGATCCCTGCTATAGAATAATGTCATAAAGGGTATAAAATACTATCATTGGCACATAGATGTAAGCCAGAATAGAATAAGCAGAAGTGACCAGAAGGCATCACAAAGCGGTCAGGGAGAAAACATGATTTTGGAAATCCTAGTGAATGCAGAATCAGATTAGCTTATTAACTGATCTATTTGAGAAGGAACAGATAAACCAGACTGAAGCAGAAGGAACTGTGGAAGAGAGGCTGAAAAAAACAAAAACAAACAAAAAACCAGCAGTGAGGCGAGGCTCTGAAGGACTCTGACTACCAGGCTAAGGAATTTGGACCTTTTTCCCCTGCAACTGCTATCTTAAATCACTATTTTCAAAAACATTAATTTCATGGCAATATAACAGACTGAGTTAGACAAAAATGAAAAAAAAGGAAAATTCTGTAAGTTTAGAGACAATGGTTGTCTAAGCATTAGGAGGGAAGGACACAGTGTTAGAGTATAAATAGATGAGCGAGATATTTAAAAACAATAAATTGACAAGATTCATCACGTGTTTAAATATAAGGGATAAGAAAGATCAGAAAAAGTTAAAACACAACTCAGATTTCCAGGAACACACTGCTATCTACTGGAATAAAGTTGGAGTACAGAAGTAACTGCTTTTGGTGGGGGAAGGGGGGGCGGAGATTAATAAAAGCTGGTCAAACCCGGTGGCAATTCTTCAACTTTTACTGGCATATTCCCTGACAAAGATTTCATTTTTACCTAATTTGACACTGAGAAACAGCCCAACAAAAAGACACGTCATTTACCTATGATCACAAAGCCAAAAGAAAAGTGGTAAATGGCAGCTTGGACATTCTCTGGCTAAATGTTGCAAGGGGCAGATAATAAATAGAGTTAAGGCTGAAGTTTTTCTTCTCTATAGACTCCTGGATACAAAGTGGGAAATCATCAAGTTCGATGTTTTAAGTACAAATACAAATTAGAAAGTTGAACAGTATTCCAACTGGCTTAAAGGATTTACATTAAAATAAATCAATGTTGGTCCTTGAAGCAAGATGACAAGTAAGTATTTAAAATGTGTCATACAAGTTCAAAGAGTCATTTATCAGTATTACTGCTCCAACTAGTAAATAGTCAAAACAACAGATCATCTAATCCAGGGCAAAAAAATTTGCCACAGGAAGAGAAAATAGTGGCAATTTCATTCAGCTGATCAAACTACAGAAGTAACAGGTTAATAAAAATACCCAAGGGCTGTGAAAAGTCACACATCTGTTTATAAGACTACAGTAAGCTCAGCAAATGTGTAAAACTTTATCACCCAGAATTTTAGAAAAGCTACGAAGGCATTGAGAAAACAGCGATACACACATTGTCTTAAACATACAAATGACAAAGAAACTCCCCTTCAGTTATAAGGACTCACCTTTATTGTCAAGGAATACATAACCATCAAAGCGATCCCTGAACAAAATAATGTCCTCTTGGTTTTTAAAGTTGATGTATGCTCTGGCATACATATGAGGATACAGACTGCAGAGAGGAAAGCAATTATGTAAATGTGCTTGCAGGTGTCTGGCTGAATTACAAGTATGCATATATTAAAGAGACAGGTTCAAAAATCAAATGGAAAACAGTAGGATAAAAAAGAATGGAAGAAAATTTTTCATTTACCCCCGCCCTCTTTTATTTATTCATTTTACCTAGTATCATTAGAAAAAAACTCAAAATAATCATGCTCCGGCATAGGCTGAAGATGTTCCTGAAGCTGCTCCTTGGTCAAAGTGGGAGGTAATCTCCGAATTACCACCTTAAGAAATGAATAAGGAAAATAAAATTAGAACAGATCAATTTTCTGTCATACCCGAAAGACTCACTGTCTCTGAAAATAGATGGTCTTTAAAAGATGAGCTCACTTATAAAAACCCGGAGAATATTATTCTAATGCTGAGAATTAGTCAAACAAAATATTAATTTTTTTAATAAACTCTTAGAAATGAGAACTGCAAGGAGCAAGGAAAATCTCAGGTTCTGTTAAACGGAAGCCCCGCAGTTCACTTGGTTTTCGCCATCATTTTCTAGCACCCATTTTTCAATAGATATATTAGCAAGAAATTAGTAGGCTAACCCTGATCTTTGTAGGTGCCACGAACATTTGACTTATTATCGCCCTACCACATCCGACACATCCTAAAACAAAATCCTTCCTCATTCGGCGTAAAGAATTCAAAACTCCACGGAATACTCAAAGTTCCCTCGTTGCTCCCCAGATAGGGTGAAACTGACCTGGCCCCCCGACCATTAATCCCCCCACTCTTGCTCAACTCGCCTCCATTAATACTCTTTATCACAAACTACTCCCACCCCTGCTGGCCCCTTCACTATTTAGTAATTCCCCCCAATCAACCTTTTAATTCCTCATTCTCTTTACTATCGCTCCCCCTCCCACTATCATCTCACGGCTCTGACCTAAACCTTCTCGTCTGGGAATCCCCTCCTTTTCCCTCACTCGCACCCCGGGGCTTGGCCGAAAGGGGCTCTCCCCCCGCCCCCATCTCGGACGAATGGATGAAGAGAAGGTGACGCGATTTTCACTCAGGTGAAGAAACAGAAGCGCGGACTGGGGGAGGAAGAGGGCAGCCCCATTCCCAACCATCCTCGCGGGTGGCGGACCCGTCCCGCCCTCTCCCGGGCCAACCGCCGGCCAGGCACCTTGCTCAGCGCCTCTTTCTTCTCCTTATTTCGATCCTGCTTATCTTCCCCTTTGGTGCTGTCCCCCGAAGCCCCACCGCCGCTGCCTGTGGCCCCCGGGGGAGTCAACAGGGTTACTCGCTTCTCCTTAGGCCTATGCTCCTTCTCCTCCTTCATGGCCACGGCTTCGCTCCTCACAGCGGCTGCCGGGCCTAAACGCCGCTACGCCGGGCACCTACGACGCCCGGCCCACTCCCGTCGAGCTCCGCCCCCAACAAACGCCCCTAGTGATAAGCCGGGCCCCACGTTCCATTGGGCCCCTCCAGGATCTCGCGAGACTTCAGGGCGCCAGGCTTCCTTTGATGGAAAGGTTTTAGCACCTGGTCTTAACTTCCCGCCTATCGAATCCCTGCACCGCCCAATCCCCTCGCGGCCCATACTCCCTCGGGGCCGCTCTTCTCGCGTCTTTAACAACTCCGCCATCTTGGCTAGAACGACTCTTTCGCGGACTACAAATCCCGGCATACAAAGTGGTTAGCCGCTTCTGGCCGGGCTTTCTGGAGCCTTAGCTCAGTGTCTCTATTTGTAGTAAATAGAATCTTTACTATTCAAAGTTTAGTGTTTGGGACGCTTGCGTGGCTCAGTCAGTTAAGTGTCTGCCTTCAGCTCTGGTCATGATCCTAGTCCCCCATCGGGCTCCTTGCTCGGCGGGAAGCCTACTGCTCCCCCTGCTTGTATTCACTTGCTTTCTCTCTCTCTGAAAAATAAATAAGTAAAATGAAAAAAAAAAAAAGTTCAGTGATTTTCAGATCAAAAGATAGGTTTTGCAAAAAAAAAAAAGTAAGAAAGAAAGCAAGCTAGGTTCTGTAGGCTTCGTTTTCCTCAGGTAACCCAATGTTATCCAAAGTTTACCTCGCTGGGGGAAAGACTTGTGTTTTTTTTTTCTTTCTTTCTTTTTAGATTTCTATTATCGACTCTAAATGTACTTTCAGAAAATTTGGAATTTCTTTTCCTTACATTGATTAGGATTCACAGTTACTTACCATTCACTGATATTTAAAGGAGTGATATGACCAAAATGTATGAGATTTGTTTTCCTTATCCTTTTTTAAGTAAAAGGATGCTATCATGGTACTAACACCTCACGGGGAGAAGAAAATAAAATATAACCCAACTTGCTTTAGATGGGTTTACCCTTTTTCCCGCTTTGAAAAAGGCTAATTATTCATTTTTTAAAGGATTTTATTTATGAGAGAATGGGAGAGAGAGCATGAGAGGGGGGAGGGTCCGAGGGAGAAGCAGACTCCCTGCTCAGCAGGGAGCCTGATGTGGGACTCGATCCCGGGACTCCAGGATCATGACCTGAGCCAAAGGCAGTCGCTTAACCAACTGAGCCACCCAGGCATCCCCTAATTATTCATTTTTTGTAATAGCGGCAAACTGGAAACAATTCAAACATCTCAACTGGCGAATGGATAAACAAAATGTGATACATCCATAGAATGAAATAATACTCAGCAATAAAAATGAACTGATACATCTAACAACATGAATGAATTTCAGAATGATTATGCTGAGTGAAAAAATCCAGACACAGAGAGTACATGCCATACAATCTCATTTATATGAAATTCTAGAAAAGGCAAAACTAGTAATAGAAGGCAGATCAATGATTGCCAGGGGACAGGGGTAGGGAGAAGGGATTGACTGCAGAGAGACTCCAGGAAACATTTTAGAATGATAAAAATGCTCTTTATCATGGTTGTGGTGGTTGCATGACAGCACACATTTGTGTAAACTTGTTGAATTGTACACTTAAAGTTGGTGACTTATTTTAAGTAAATTAAAACTTCCAAGTTCACCCCTCAGGTTTAAAAAAATGCAAAATTTGAAAAGTATTTCCCTAAATGATAGAGCATTTGTATTTCATGGAGTCAAAGGTACCATTTGAATCTAAGACCACCAGGGACTCCTGGGTCACTCAGTTGGTTAAACATCTGCCTTCAGCTCAGGTCATGATCCCAGGGTCCTGGGATTGAGTCCCTCATCAGGCTCCCTGCTCAGTGGGGAGCCTGCTTCTCCCTCTGCCTGCCACTCCCCCTGCTTGTGTGTGCTCTCTCTCTCCCTCTCCCTGACAAATTAAAAAAACCTTAAAAAAAATCTTTAAAGGGCACCTGGGTGGCTCAGTTGGTTAAGCAACTGCCTTCGGCTCAGGTCATGATCCTGGAGTCCCGGGATCGAGTCCCACATGGGGCTCCCTGCTCAGCGGGGAATCTGCTTCTCCCTTGGACCCTCCCCCCTCTCATGCTCTCTCTCTCTATCTCATTCTCTCTCTCAAATAAATAAATAAAAAATCTTAAAAAAAATCTTTAAAAAGAAAAAAAAAACAAAAAAAAATCTTAAAAAAAAACCACCATTATTTTACATAGCAAGAAAGAAAAAAATGCCCATTGAACTATGACACACCATCAATTTTAAGATTCATCCTGATTTTGGAGGTGTTAAAATATGGGGGGGATGGGCGCCTGGGTGGCTCAGTTGGTTAAGCGACTGCCTTCGGCTCAGGTCATGATCCTGGAGTCCCTGGATCGAGTCCTGCATCGGGCTCCCTGCTGGGCTGGGAGTCCGCTTCTCCCTCTGACCCTCCCTCCCCTCATGTGCTTTCTCTCTCTCTCATTCTCTCTCTCTCAAATAAATAAAATCTTTAAAAAAAATAAACAACAAAATTCAGCCAAATAAATTTGAAGATCTAATTGGCTTTATTAAGGGGTTCTTGAATTGGGCAGTATCCCTTCTAGCAAATAGAGAAATGCTCAGAAGAGCTGTACAAAATGGAAGGTTTTTATAGATAGGAGGGTGGGGCAAGGAAGTTATTAGCAAAAGGAAAGAAATGATCGTTTGAGGCCAGGACATCTTTCTGAGAGGAAAAGAAAGGTAGGGTGTTTATCATGCAGATTACCTCACTAGTGCTGATCAGGAAATTTCACCTTGACTGTTAAAAGGTCACATTCCTGGGATATGTTGAAACTGGAATTAAATCTTGGTTTGCTCTGTTGGGGGGGGGCAAGTGACTCCATATCAGGGTTTGTTTTTTTTTAAACACTTAACATAGTCATAGCTTCTAGGGATTAGGGTGTAGACAACTTTGGGGGGCATTATATTGTCTACCACACACTGTAAAGTTTCTTTTTTTTAAAAAAGATTTTATTTATTTATTTGACAGCACAAGCAGGGGGAGTGGCAGGCAGAGGGAGAGGGAGATGCAGGCTTCCCACTGAGCAAGGAGCCTGGTGCAGGGTTCAATCCCAGGACCCCGGGATCATGACCTGAGCCGAAGGCAGACGCTTAACCGACTAAGCCACCCAGGCGCCCCATGTAAAGTTTCTTTTTAATTAAACTTTTAATTAAGGTATAATACATGTACAGACAAGTGCACAAATAATAAATGTACAACTTGATAAATTTTCAGAGTGAACACACTCATGTAACTAGCACTGAGAGCAAGAAACAGTATTGCCAGCAATCTAGATGCCCCCTTTGTTTCCCTTCCAGGTCACTTCCTCTACCAAGAATACCACCCTCCTGACTTCTAACACCATTGGTTAATTTTCCCTGCTTAGAAGTTTATGTAAACTAAACTATATGGTGTGTATTCTTTATGTCTGGCTTCTTTCTCTTAACATTTATGACTAAGGGATTTGTTTATATTCTCATGTGTAGCTTTGAATTGTTCATTTTCATTGCTGTATAATATTCCATTGCATGAATCTACCACAGTGTATCCATTTCACTATTTGGGGTGCTGCTCTGAATATTCCAATACATATCATTTGGTGATCATATGTATGCATTTATATCAGATACATACCTAGCATTGGAATTGCTGGATCATAGAGTAAGCATATGTTCCATTTTAATAGAGGAAAAATTTTACTTGACCTGTTAAGATTCTTCTAGCTGACCTAAGAATTAAATTGACATAAGACAGAGTAATAGGAGAAAAAAGCCAGAGTTTTTTACATGTGCACAGAGGCCTAATAATAAAATTGAGACCCAAAGAAATGACCAAGACAGACAGCTTTTTTACTTTTTTGGCAAACAAATCTGTGAGGAATTGACAGGACAGTGAAAACTTATGTTTGGGGTGCCTGGGTGGCTCAATCAGTTAAGCAGCCTTCGGCTCAGGTCATGATCCCAGGGTCCTGGGATCGAGCCCCACATCGGCTCCCTGCTCAGCGGGGAGTCGGCTTCTCCCTCTCCCTCCTCGTCCCTGCTCATTCTCTCTGTGTCTCTCTCTCTCTGTGTCTCTCTCAAATGAATAAATAAAATCTTTAAAAAAAACTTATGCTTGGGGCGCCTGGGTGGCTCAGTCGGTTAAGCGGCTGCCTTCGGCTCAGGTCATGATCCTGGGGTCCTGGGACCGAGCCCCGCATCGGGCTCCCTGCTCAGCGGTGAGCCTGCTTCTCCCTCTCTGCCTGCCTCTCTGCTTACTTGTGCTGTCTCTCTATCTCTCTGTCAAATAAATAAAATAAAATCTTTAAAAAAACAAGCTTATGTTTGGGAGCTTCGATTAGTAAGGAATTCTAAACAGAATTTGGGTTGGGGCAGTAAACTTGTAAAAGTAACAAGACTTGTTTATACAACCTTCTTGTCTATGAAGTCTTTATTTCTGATGATAAGGATGTCTCTTTGCCTCCAGGTACAGGGAGGGTACCTTTCACATGGGAGATTTATTCCCTGCTTTCTGGAGAGAAAGGGAAGTCAGAATGTTCCTTGCACTGACTCTTTCTTAAGTAATTTTAATTCTAAATAGTCACTATGCCAAAGTGACACATCTGATGCAGCCTGCCCTTGGCTTGCACACTGCCAAAGAGCTTTCCAATGTGTTTGTACCATTTTACATTCTTTTTTTCCTAAATGTTTTATTTATTTATTTGACAGAGAGAGACAGCAAGAGAGGGAACACAAACAGGAGGAATGGGAGAGGGAGAAGCAGGCTTCCCGCGGAGCAGGGAGCCCGATGCGGGGCTCGATCCCAGGACCCTGGGATCGTGACCTGAGCTGAAGGCAGACGCTTAACGACTGAGCCACCCCGGCGCCCCATGTACCATTTTACATTCTTAATAGCCGTGTGTCAGTCCCAGTTGCTTCATACCCTTGCCAAAACTGGATAAGCATATAGTGGTAGCCCATTGTTGTTGTTGTTGTTGTTGTTAAGATTTTATTTATTTATTTGCCCGAGAGAGAGCAAGTTCACAAGCAGGGGGAACAACAAGCAGAGAGAGAAGCAGAGTCCCTGCTGAACAAGGAGCCTGATGCGGGACTCAATCCCAGGACCCTGGCATCATGACTTGAGTTGAAGGCAAACGCTTAACAGACTGAGCCACCCAGGAGTCCCCCATTGTAGTTTTACTCGGCATTTCTCTGATGATTAATGAAGTTGCCCATCTTTTCATATATTTTTCATTGTGTATCTTTTTAATCTTTTGGTTATTGCACCATGTTAATACATTATTTATTCCAAAGAAAAAGAAAAAACAAAACCCGGGGGTAGAGTGTGGTACGGCCCCTTTTCACCAGTTAAAGGGGAGAATAAAAGACAGAAAGAGAGAGAGGGAGAGAACTCTCCCGAAGTTCCTTACACCATTGATTGTCACTGTTTCATTGTATAGTCCAAGAGCCTTCTTTCCACTTCCCAAGCTGAGCAATATCATGGTTGGGGTTGTCCACCCACCCCGAAAAGCAGAAGAGAATATGTCTGTATACACACAGAAAAACCTTACTGTTTTTCTTCTGAAATTCTACTGAAATTCTTCCCTGGCCTTCATTGAGCAGGCCATTTTTTATAAGTTGTATTGCCCCTTTCATATTAACTCCTTTCACAAATAAAACTTGTGGGAATCATGTGGGACTGCTTGGTGTTCAACTTCACCCAGCATAATGGGAACTGTAAGACTAACACTGTTTCAAGATCAAAATGACCTTCATTTAAACATTTTTGTATTCACTGTTGTTTGTAATTAATTCTTGACCCAGACCAGCTCTGAAATTACCCAGATCCCAAACAGACTATTAGGAAAGGAGTTGGATAATTTGTAAAGTACAGAAAATTATTTCACACAAATACTTGCTGATTTTAATGTTATCTGTAAAGGAAAGGATAATATTTCATTTTATATATTAGCCAAGTTAAAGGTATTTTTTAAAAAGAGTTTATTTATTTATTTGACGGAGAGAGACACAGCGAGAGCAGGAGCACAAGCAGGGGGAGTGGGAGAGGGAGAAGCAGGCTTCCCGCCGAGCAGGGAACCCGATGTGGGGCTCGATCCCAGGACCCTGGGATCATGACCTGAGTTGAAGGCAGACGCTTAACGACTGAGCCACCCAGATGCCCCTCAGGTGCCCCTTTTGGGGACTTTGGACTCCAACATAAAAAGGAGGCTTACAAAGTATAATTATTTGAAGTACCTTACCATCAGCTAAGGATTATAACAAAAGATGTTAAGCAGCCATTCACTATGTCTGCTGATGACATAAAACAAGAGGTAGTCGGGCACCTGGGTGGCTCAGTTGGTTAAGTGACTGCCTTCGGCTCGGGTCATGATCCTGGAGTCCCTAGATCGAGTCCCGCATCGGGCTCCCTGCTCGGCGGGGAGTCTGCTTCTCCCTCTGACCCTCCCCCCCCCATGTACTTTCTCTCTCTCTCTTCTCTCTCTCTCTTAAATAAAATCTTAAAAAAAAAAAAAACAAGAGGTAGTAGATGATATGACATAAAGAATTCATTCACTTTCAGGGCACCTGGGTGGCTCAGTTAGTTAAGTGTCTGACTCTTGGTTTCAGCTCAGGTCATGATCTCAGGGTTGTGAGATCAACCCCTGAGTAGGGCTCTACACTGAGCATGGAGCCTGCTTGGGACTCTCTCCCTCTCCCTCTGCCCCTCCCCTCCCATTTGTGCACTCCCTAAATAAATAAATAAATGATGATATTTATTAATGGAATATTACTCAGCCATAAAAAAGAATGAAATCTTGCCATTTGCAACAACATGGTTGGATCTAGAGGGTATAATGCAAAGCAAAATAAGTCAGTCAGAGGAAGACAAATACCATAAGATTTCACTCATATGTGGTATTTAAGAAACAAAACAAAGGAAAAAAGAGACAAAAAACCAGATAGACTCTTAAATATAGAGAACTGTTGGGTACCAGAGGGGAGGCGGGTGGGGGATGGGTGAAACAGGTGATGGGGATTAAGAGTACACCTACCATGATGAGCACTGAGTAATGTATATAATTGTTGACACTGTATTGTACACCTATAATACAATATAATACTATATGTTAATTATACTGAAATTAAAATATTTTAAAAATTAAAGGAAAAGATGTTTATATTAGATTACAAAAACATGAAGAGATTTCATGTCAAATATTAAACAAGTACTGTAACACATTCTATAGGTATAGAAGTAAAGGAAGACAGTTAGATAAATAACAGAATGTAGAGAAATTCAGGTTGGGAGGATTTGGAGCTATAAAAAAAACCCAAAGTAAAAAGAAAAATCAAAGAATATACAAAACAAACCCAAAAATATTAAGATCAGAAATGTTTCTCATTTATTTATGGTAAACAACTACTAAGCAGTCACAACTAAGCCTAATGGGGAAAATGGTTCAAAATTAATACTTTCCTAATTTCTAGTAGGGCAGTGTCCCAAAGGGGGGGAAAAAAAAGAGCTTCCAATGTTAAAAGGTCTCATAGTTCACATTTTGTCTTTTTTTTAAAGATTTATTTATTTATTTATTTGAGAGACAGAGAGAGAGCATGTGCGTGAGCAGCGGGGAGGGGGGATTATAAACAGATTCCCTGCTGAACAAGGAGCTGGATGCGGGGCTCAGTCTCACCACCCTGAGATCATGACCTGAGCCCCAAAATCAAGAGTCAGATTCTTTTTTTTTTTAAAGATTTTATTTATTTATTTGAGAGACAGAGAGAATGAGAGAGAAAGCACATGAGATGGGGGGAGGGTCAGAGGGAGAAGCAGACTCCCTGCTGAGCAGGGAGCCCGATGCGGGACTCGATCCCGGGACTCCAGGATCATGACCTGAGCCGAAGGCAGTAGCTTAACCAACTGAGCCACCCAGGCGCCCAAGAGTCAGATTCTTAAACAACTGAGCCACCCAGGTGCCCCCACATTTTGTCTTTATGGACATTAAGAGATCTTTTGCCTTTTGGTTGCTTCAAATACTTTAAACTTTGGTTGTTCAGATAATCATATGAGTATGTAATGAATAATGGTGAGTTTAAAAGTGAAATCATTTAGGGGCGCCTGGGTGGCTCAGATGGTTAAGCGTCTGCCTTCGGCTCAGGTCATGGTCCCAGGGTCCTGGGATTGAGCCCCGCATCGGGCTCCTTGCTCAGCGGGAAGCCTGCTTCTCCCTCTCCTTGTACTGCTCCCCTGCTTGTGCTCTCTAGCTCTCTCTGTCAAATAAATAAATAAAATCTTTAAAAAAAAAAGTAAAATCATTTAGAGGCATCAGCAAAGAACAGAGTATTCAAAATAGAAAAGCTTTATCTTGATGATGTTAAGATGAATACTTTATTTTTTTTAGAGGAGGAGAAAGAGGAGGGTCAGAGGGAGAGAGAGAATCTTAAGCAGGCTCTATGCCCAGTGCAGAGCCCAACACAGGGCTTGATCTTGTAACCCTGTGATTGGGACCTGAGCTGAAATCAAGATTCGGATGCTTAACTGACTGAGCCACCCAGGCGCCTCCTATATGAATACTTTAAAATTAGTTTTGGGGCGCCTGGGTGGCTCAGTCATTAAGTGTCTGCCTTCGGCTCAGGTCATGATCCCAGGGTCCTGGGATCAAGCCCCGCATCGGGCTCCCTGCTCGGCGGGAAGCCTGCTTCTCCCTCTCTCACTCACCCCTGCTGTGTTCCCTCTCTCGCTGTGTCTCTCTCTGTCAAATAAATAAAATAAAATCTTTAAAAATAAATAAATACATACATACATACATACATACATACATACGTACATACATACATAAAATTAGTTTTTCTGGGGTGCCTGGCTAGCTCAAGAACATGTGGCTCTTGATCTTAGGACTGTGAGTTCAAGCCCCTCGTTGGGTGCAGAGATTACTTAAAAAAATTAAAAAGAAAAAATAAAGTAAGTCTGGGGCGCCTGGGTGGCTCAGTCAGTGAAGCATCTGCCTTCAGCTCAGGTCATGATCTCAGGGTCTTGGAATGGAGCCCCGCCCTCCCTGCTCAGCGGGGAGTCTGCTTCTCCCTCTCCCTCTACATCTGTCCCCACTAGTGCTCTCTCTCGCAAATAAATAAAATCTTTTTTAAAAAGTTAGTCTTTCAGCTACTGTTGGAGAGGAAAATTTTTCCTCTATCCTCAAGACTCTCTAGCTGGTGTAAGAATTAAATTGCCATGAGGAAGATTAACAGGAGGAAAAAAAACCGGATTACGTATGCACAGAGGCCCAATAATGAAATTGAGACCTAAAGAAATGACCAAGGCAGGCAGTTTTTATACTTTTTAGACAACGAGATAATACATCTGTGAGGAATTGACAGGCCAAAGAAAACTTATGTTTAGGAGCTTCAATTAGTAAGGAATTCTAAACAGAATTTGGGCTGGGGTAGTATATTAGTAAAATATAAGGTTTGTTTATACAGCCTTCTTGGCTCCGAATTCTCTCTCTGGTGATAAGGATTTCTGTTTACCTCCTGGTACAGGGAGGGTGTACCTTTCACATGGAAGATTTATTTCCTGCTTTCTGGAGACAAAGTTGGTGGGGAGTGTCAGTATTCTTGCACTGGCTATTGCTTAAGTAACTTTTTTTTTAAGATGTTATTTATTTACTTGAGAGAGCACGTGAGAGAGCACGAGCAGGGGGAGGGACAGAGAGAGAGGGAGAAGCAGGCTGCCCGCTGGAGCAGGGAGCTGATGTGGGACTCAATCCCAGGACCCTGGGATCATGACCAGAGCCAAAGGCAGACGCTTAGCTAACTGAGCCACCCAGGCGCCCCTTAAGTAACTTTTAATTAAAATAATCAATATGCCAGGTGGCACACTTTGAGATGGCTTGCCCTTGGCCCCTACCCTACAGTTTAAAAAAAGTTATTGGGGGGGGCGCCTGGGTGGCTCAGATGGTTGAGCGTCCCACTCTTGACTTCGACTCAGGTCATGATCTCAGGATTATGAGATCAAGCCCCACGTTGGCTCTGTGCTCAGCCAGGAGTCGCTTGAGATCCTCTCCCTTGCCTTCTGCCCCTCCCGCTGCTTGTGCTCTCACTCTCTCTCAAATAAAATCTTTTTTTTAAAGTTATTTTTTTCCTAAATTTGAAACTCAAACCAAAAGATTATTTGCCTAATTCTCCAAATCCTTCTTTTCTATTCAGCTTTACACAGAAGCCAAAGAGATTATCTATTGAATTTTATTGAAGGTGAGCATTGAGTTCTCTTACAGCTATACCACCTCCAGCAAACACACACGAGTTAGAGTGTCTGAGAGGAGAAATGTAGAATACAACCTTTTGTACTGTCTACTCCCAATTAGAAGGGAAAAATGGCAAGGCATATTGAACGCACAGAAAACCCTTTTTTCAACCTAAAATTTCTGTTAATTGATGTGCTTTGCTATAGATTGCTTTTCTCATTTTACTAATAAAAAAAAGCTGGAGAATACTTAAGACCCTAGGAGCTAAATAAAACTTAATACCTGACTAACCATCTCAAAGGCAAGTTTCTAAGTAAGAGTAAATTTGACTAGTTTTGTTCTTTATCATAAGCTCCAGGGGACCTCTTTTTATACCTCCCTGACATTCAGTATAAGGAGATAAGGGTTCTTATAATCTTTTACTAAAGAATCTGCTTTTACCCATCCTGTGTTAAGGCATGTATTAGCTCCAATTGCTTGTAAAATATGTTTTGGAGAATTTCATGATGTCACAAACACGTCTATTGTAGAAAATAGTTCCAGCTCACAAATTGTATCTGTTACTAATTACTCAAGGCATGGCAGACTGGCAAACCACAAGTAAAAGATAGTAGTATTTCTAATGGGATTTATTCACAATGCAAAGTCTTGCATATACTTCCCCTTAGCCCAGTGAATTACAGTTTTTGGTAAATCATAATTCAGTGTTAACGTTATTATGATTATTTAAAGTTGTTTGTAGCTGAGACATATAATACAGTTGACCCTCAAACAACATGGGTTTGAACTGCACAGGTCCACTCATGCATGGATTTTTTTCGATAAATATACATATAGTACTGTAATTGTATTTTCCTTATGATTTTCTTAATAACATTTCTTTTCTCTAGCTTACTTTACTGTAAGAATACAGTATGTAATACATATACAAAACATGTGTTAATCAAACTGTTTCTGTTATCAGTAAGGCTTCCAATCAACAGGAGACTGTTAGGAGTTAAGTCTTGGGGGGTCAAAAGTTCTACTCGGACTGTTGACTGTGTGGGGGATTTTGTGCCCTTAACCAGTGCATTATTCCAGGGTTAACTATATACTCTTATTATACTTCTTTTCAAATATGACATTTTGTTTCATCTAGAGTTAATAATTACTTTGGTTATTTTGTTTGGTTGGTTTTCTTTTTTAAAATATTTTATTTATTTATTTGAGAGAGAGAATGAGATAGAGCATGAGAGGGGGGAGGGTCAGAGGGAGAAGCAGACTCCCTGCCGAGCAGGGAGCCTGATGTGGGACTCGATCCCAGGACTCCAGGATCATGACCTGAGCCGAAGGCAGTCGCTTAACCAACTGAGCCACCCAGGCACCCTTGACTGGTTTTCTTGTACCTATTAGTAATTATTCATCAGACCCCTCCGGAGATGTAAAACCCTACTCCACAAGGTCAAAGGAATCAGGTAATCTTTTAGTTTTAGTTTTTATTTTGTTTTTTATTTGGAGACATATTTCTTCTTGCCATCTACCCTTCCACTCCTGTAAGGATTGATTGATCTTTAGGCTTGCTACATAGATGTTATTTCGGAAATTCACTTTGTCTTTCTTAGATTCCTGTTTACTGGATGTCATTCTACTGTTTTTGACCATTGGGTTGTTTCCAATTTCTGGCTATTAAGTAATGTTATGTACATTCTTATATATGTGTCTTTATGCAAGTATTTCTGTTGGGTATATATTTAAGAGTGGATTTGCTGGGTCACAGGTATGTTGAACTTGTGAACTTGGATGGAAAAGAATTACATCTTTATTTTCACTAACCATTATGTGAAATTTAGCATTTCCTTCAATTATGAATGTAGGCAACAAAGCATAGCAGTATCAGCAGTACTTGTAAGTTTGACTGACAAAAATCATAGATCTTTTCCCAGCATATTACAGTTGGTGCACATAATGTGAGATACTGTTTGTGCTGAGGCCTTTAGTTCCTGAACTTTGATGGGTTTCTGCAGCACAAATTGGATTATATGTTGTTGGTTTCCTCCACACGTGTACTTAGTTTCATAATTCCTCCATTCAACTAAGCAAGTTTTAATGACCTTGTGTGTCCATATCTTTTATAATTATCTATTATCATTTTTAATTAATTAATTAATTTTTATTTTTTTATTTTTTTTAAAGATTTTATTTATTTATTTGAGAGAGAGAATGAGAGAGAGAGAGAGAGTTCATGAGAGGGGGGAAAGGTCAGAGGGAGAAGCAGACTCCCTGCTGAGCAGGGAGCCCGATGCGGGACTCGATCCAGGGACTCCAGGATCATGACCTGAGCCGAAGGCAGTCGCTTAACCAACTGAGCCACCCAGGCGCCCTAATTAATTTTTATTTTTAAAGTAATCTCCATGCCCAGTGTGGGGCTCTAATTCATGACCCTGAGATCAAGAGTTGCATGCTCTACCAACTGAGCCAGCCAGACACCCCATATAATTATTTATCTATTTATTTTTTAAAGATTTTATTTTTTATTATTTATTTGAGAGAGAGAGAGAATGAGAGATAGAAAGCACGAGAAGGAAGAGGGTCAGAGGGAGAAGCAGACTCCCTGCTGAGCAGGGAGCCCGATGCGGGACTCAATCCCGACCGCTGAACAGGTCGGTTAAGTGTCTGCTTTCAGCTCAGGTCATGATCCTGGAGTCCAGGGACTGAGCCCCGCATCAGGCTCCCTGATCAGCAGGGTGTCGGCTTCTCCCTCTATCCCTCCCCCCTGCTCGTGATCTCTCTGTCTCTCTCTCTCACACACTCTCTTTCTCTCTCAAGTGAATAAATAAAATCTTTAAAATAAATAAATAAATAAATAAAACAGGAAAACTTTGGGGCATTTGACTGGCTCAGTTGGAGGAGTATGTGACTCTTGATTTTGGGGTCATGAGGTCAAGCCCTATGGTGGGTGTAGAGATTACTTGAATAAATTAAATAAGTAAGTAAATAAATAAATAAATAAAACAGTGAAACTTTTGATATTGGAGTTTGATGATAAGGTAGGTTATTAGATCAAAACATTTCATTTTGAGAAAACTAGTGCGCTTGCATGATTGTTTACTACTTTATTCGCTGGCAGAAGAAATGATATGTTATCTAGCAGTTTCATTGTGTCGTTGGCACTTACATTAAAAAATTAAAATTTAAAAAATTTTATCATGGAAGGAAAGAACACTTAACATGAGCTCTGTCCTCTTAACAGATTTTTAAGTGTGTAATACAGTATTGATTTCTAAGTGTAAAATACAGTATTGTTAACTATAGGCACAGTGTTGTACAGCATGTTTCTAGAACTTATTCATCTTTTTTTTTTAAAGATTTTATTTATTTATTTGAGAGGGAGAGAATGAGAGATAGAGAGCACGAGAGGGAAGAGGGTCAGAGGGAGAAGCAGACTCCCTGCTGAGCAGGGAGCCCGATGTGGGACTCGATCCCGGGACTCCAGGATCATGAGCTGAGCTGAAGGCAGTCGCTTAACCAACTGAGCCACCCAGGCGCCCTAGAACTTATTCATCTTGCTTAACTGAAACTTTATACCCACTGATTAACAACTCCCCACGTCCCCGTACCATGCTATCCTCTGTGCCTATGTATTTGACCATTCTAGATACCTCATCTAAGTGTAATCATGCAATATTTGTCCTTCTGCGACTGGCTTATTTCACTTATCATAATGTCCTAAAGGTTTATCCATGTTACCACTTATTGCAGGATTTCCTTCTTTTTTTTTAGGATCGGATTTATTTATTTATTTATTTATTTGAGAGCGAGAGTGAGAAAGCGCACTCAAGCAGGGAAAGGGGCCGAGGGAGAGGAAGTGAGAGAATCTCAAGCAGACACCATGCTGAGCGCAGACATGGGGCTCGATCTCACGACCCTGAGATCATGACCTGAGCCAAAATCAAGAGTCAGACACTCAACCACCTGAGCCACCCAGGTGCCCCAGATTTCCTTTTTTTTTTTTTAAGGCTGAATAATATTCTATAGTGTGTATATACATTTTCTTTATCCATTCATCTGTTGATGGACATTTAAGTGGTCTCCACATATTGGCTGTTATGAATAGTGCTGAACATAAGAGTGCTAATCTCTTTGAGATCTTGATTTTAATTTTCTTGGATAAATACCCAGAAGTGGGATTTCTGGATCATATGGCAGTTCTATTTTAATTTAATTTCAATTTTTTTTAAAATTTTATTTATTTATTTGCCAGAGAGAGACAGAGTGCACAAAGCAGGGGGAGTGGGAGAGGGAGAAGCAGACTCCCCGCTGAGCAGGGGGCCCAATGTGGGACTCGATCCCAGGACCCTGGGATCATGACCTGAGTCGAAGGCAGATGCTTAACCAGCTGAGCCACTGAGGCGTCCCTTGATTTTAATTTTTTAAAGAATTTCCATACTGTTTTCCTTACCAGCTGCACAAGGGTTCCCAGTGTACAAGGGTTCCAGTTTCTCCACATCCTTGCCAACAGTTGTCTTGTTGTTGTTGTTGTTGTTAATAGCCATCCTAACAGGTTTGAGGTGATATTATAGTTTTGATTTGCATTTACCTGATGATTAGTGTTGTTGGGTATCTTTTCATATATCTGTTGCCATTTGTATATCTTTGAAAAATGTCTAATCAAGTCCTTAGCCCATTTTTTAATTGGGTTATTCATTTAGTTGGGTTTTTTTAATATTGAGTTATAGGATTCCTTTATATATTTTGGAGATTTACCCCTTATCAGATATATAGTTTGCAAATATTTTCTGCCATTCCTTAGATTGCCTTTTCACCCTCTTGAATGTTTCCTTTGCTGTACAGAAGCCTTTGAGTTTAATGTAGTCCCACTTGTTTATTTTTGTTTTTGATGCCTGTGCTTTTAGTGTCCTTAACATGAAATCATTGTTAAGACTAATGTCATGATGTTATCTCCTATGTTTTCTTCTAGGAGTTTTACAGTTTCAAGTCTTATATTTAAGTCATTAATCCATTTTGAGTTCGTTTTGTGTATGGTATAAGATAAAGGTCCAATTTCAATCTTTTGCAAGTGGATGTCCAGTTTTCCCAACAACATTGGGAAGACTATCCATTCCCCATTGTGTATTTTTGGCACCCTAATTCACTAAAGTTGCAGGATATAAAACTGACATACAAAAATTAGTTGCATTTCTTTTTTTTTAAGATTTATTTATTTGTCAGAGAGAAGGAGAGAGAGAGAACAAGCGAGTACAAGCAGGGAGAGTGGCAGGCAGAGGAAGAAGCAGGCTCCCTGCTGAGCAGGGAGCCCGATGCTGGACTCCATCCTAGGACCCTGGGATCATGACCTAAGCTGAAGGCAGGCACTTAACCAACTGAGTCACTCAGGCGTCTCAAACAGTTGCATTTCTATATACTAACAATGATGTATCTGAAAAGGAAATTAGGAAAACAATCCCATTTACAATAGCATCAAAAAAAAATGAAACACTTAGGTATAAACTTAACTAAGGAGGTGACTTGTACACTGAAAACTACAAAATACTGATGAAAGAAATTGAAGATACAAATAATTGGAAAGACATCACATGTTCATGGATTGGAAGAATATTGTTAAAATGTCCCTATTAGGGGCGCCTGGGTGGCTCAGTCGGTTAAGCGGCTGCCTTCAGCTCAGGTCATGGTCCCAGAGTCCTGGGATTGAGCCCCACATCGGGTTCCCTGCTCAGTGGGGAGCCTGCTTCTCCCTCTCCCTCTGCCTGCCTCCCGGCCTGTCTCTCTGCCCACTTGTGCACTCTCTCTTTCTCTGTCAAATAAATAAAAAAACCTTTAAAAAATAAAATAAAATAAAATAAAATGTCCCTTTTACCCAAAGCAATCTCCAGAGTCAATGCAATCCCTATCAAAATCCCAATGGGGGGCTCCTGGGTGGCTCAGTTGGTTAATCATCCAACTCTTGGTTTCAGCTCAGGTTGTGATCTTGGGGTCCTGGGACTGAGCCCCACGTCAGGCTCCGTGCTCAGGGTGGAGTCTGCTTGGGATTCTCTCTCTCTCCCCCTCTGCCCTTACTCCCCGCCCCCCCACCCCCCCCCGCTGTGTGCGTGAGCACTCTCTCTCCTCTCTCTCTCAAATGAATAAATAAATCTTTAAAAAAAATTCCAGTGGAATTTTTTTTTTAAGATTTTATTTATTCATTTGACAGAGAGATAGCACAAGTAGGCAGAGTGGCAGGCATAGGGAGAGGGAGAAGCAGGCTCTCTGCTGAGCAGGGAGCCGGACATGGGGCTCGATCCCAGGACCCTGGGATCATGACCTGAGCCGAAGGCAGCCGCTTAACCGACTGAGCCACCCAGGCGCCCCTGCAGTGGAATTTTTTACAGAAAAAAACAATCCTAAAATTCATGTGGAACCACATAGGATCCTGAATAGCCAAAACAGTCTTTTTTTTTTTAAAGATTTTATTTAATTTATTTGAAAGAGAGAGAATGAGAGCCAGAAAGCACGACAGGGAAGAGAGTCAGAGGGAGAAGCAGACTCCCCCGCCGAGCAGGAAGCCCGATGTGGGACTCGATCCCAGGACACCAGGATCATGACCTGAGCCGAAGGCAGTTGCTTAACCAACTGAGCCACCCAGGTGCCCTAGCCAAAACAGTCTTAAGAAAAAACAAAGTTGAAGGCATCACACTCCCTCATTTCGAAATATATCATAAAGCTATAATAATTAAAACAGTATGGTACTGGGTTGCCTGGCTGGCTCAGTTGGTGGAGCATGTGACGCTTGATCTCAGGACTGTGGTTTGGAGACCACGTTGGGTGTAGAGAGTATTTAAAAATAAATCTTTTTTTAAAAAGTAAAACCTATAGAGGGGCGCCTGGGTGGCTCAGTCGTTAAGCGTCTGCCTTCGGCTCAGGTCATGATCCCAGGGTCCCGGGATCGAGCCCCGCATCGGGCTCCCTGCTCCGCGGGAAGCCTGCTTCTCCCTTCTCCCACTCCCCCTGCCTGCGTTCCCTCTCTCGCTGCATCTCTCTCTGTCAAAGAAATAAATAAAATCTTTAAAAAAAAAGTAAAACCTGTAGAAAAAACCAGTATGGTACTGGCAGACAGACATTAAGACTGATGGAACAGAATAAAGAGCCCAGAAATAAAAAACAATGATAAGTATTTTGTCAATCTTGTTTCAACTATCACTGAAGGATTTTATTTTATTTTTTAAGATTTTATTTATTTATTTGATAGAGAGAGACACAGCGAGAGAGGGAACACCAGCAGAAGGGGTGGGAGAGGGAGAAGGAGGCCCCCTGCCGAGCGGGGAGCCTGATGCGGGACCCAATCCCAGGACCCTGGGACCACGACCCAAGCCGAAGGCAGACGCTCAACGACTGAGCCACCCAGGTGCCCTCACTGAAGGATTTTAAACAAAAGAGTTGCATGATGAGATTTGCATTTTAGAGAGATCTCTGATAGCAGTTTCCAGGATGAATTGAAGGGGGTGAGACAGAGAGGAGAGAGCCAAATGAAGACAGTGCCAAATTCCTTACTTCCCGCTGTCTTTTGAACTCACTTTAATAAAGTTCACCCTGCTTCCAAGCCTCAGGATTCATAGTTGCCAGTGTCATCCATGGCCTCCCTTGAGTGAACTCCATGAACCCCCTGGTGAGTTCTTATCTTCCTGGACCTCCCAGTGGCATCTGACATAGTCAGTCACTCTGTCTTCCTTACCACCCTTGCTTCCCTTGGCTTCTGGGACACCAAGCTCTCCTGATTTATCTCTGATCTTACCAGTCAGTCAGCCCTCTGTGCCTTCTGTGGTCTCCTCCTCCCTCCATCCTCTGGAGTCTGGTGGTTGGAGAGCCCTAGGGCTAGGGCCTTCAACTGCCTCTCTGTGCATTCACCTCCTCAAGGATCTCATTCAGTCTCAAGTCTTTAAACACTCTCTTCAAGGACACCTGCTGCCCGGAACTTTCCTTTGGGTTCCAGACAGATCCAGCTGCCTCCTGGACAGCTCCCTTTGGAGGTCTAATAGGCCTGTCAAACTTAGCACATCCAAACTGAAGTCCTCCTGAGCCTCTCCGCCAATATCCCCCACATCCCTTAATGGCATCTCCATCCTTCCAGTTGCTTGGGTGAAAACCTTCACATCATCCTAACACCTAACACCTCTCACATGCCAACATGCAGATTGCTCTGAGCCAGCAAGACCCCGCGCATGATTGACTCCATGATAATGATCGATTTGACCTTCACTGCCTACCTGCAAGTGCCCACCCACCTTTGCCCCACATTTTCCTAACAAACCTGGAAGTATTTTCGGCACTTTGGAGACAGTCTTTGAGATGCTAGCCCACTGTCTTCCTGGTTTTGGCCTCACTGAAATAAATTCCTTTCTTTTTTCACTACCACTCATTTCTTTGCCTTTGGATTTTATCAGTGGTGAGTGGCCGAGCCTGGTCTGTTTGGGACCTCTGGAGGGAGAAACTCTTGCAGCCCTGCACACCAGGAACAAGCATTGTGGGGCTGAAAATACTGGGACCCTGATCACCCTGTCCTGGCTGGTAAGGTGGTTCCACACTGGCAGAGGCAAGCTGAGAAGACCTGAGGCTACTGCCCCTTTCCTACCTAGCACTCAGGTCCTAAAGGGGAGATTTCACTCAGAAGCAAGTCATTCATCTTACCCCCAACTCCATTGTCTCAGCTTGGAGATTTTTCCTTGGCAGAGAAGTAGTCACAAACAGACGGCTCCTAATCTCTTCCCAAAAGAACTGACTTCATTGGCAACATAGGATGAGGAAGTTCAAGCTTAAGGATATTCTCTGTAACACCTTTTTTTTTTTTTTTTGAGTAAACTCTACCTCCAACTTGGGGCTCAAACTCATGACCCTGAGATCAAGAGTTGTTTGCTCTACCAACTAAGCCAGACAGGTGCGCTCAAGCTGAAGGATATTCTCAAAAACAGTGGTGCTTGTGGTGAAAGGCCATTGGGAGATAGATTCGGTGGAGAGAGAAACTAAACGTAAGCCAATTAATCTGCAAGAGAAATGGGTAAGGAGGCAGCTGGGAGGAGCCTCCCTGGGATCAGAACAAATCTAACACTGACATCAGGAACTGTTCCTTCAAAGGAACTCTAGTTTGATTGAGTTAGTCTATCCAGCAATTTATGTCCCAGGGTATTGTTGGAAACAATAGAGCAAACATCCTGCAGTTAGTGGAGTTTAACATTTGGGCATAGTCAGGAAAAGAGGCAAAGAGAAACCTGTCAAAACCACTGTCATCTTCGGATGACTGTAGGTACACCCAAGACCACACCCCTTGAGGACCAACATAATAGGCTTAACACTGGTGTGTGTTTTGCCGGAGGGGGGGGCAGGTGGTGGTGGTAGCAAGAATAGACTTAAATGAAATAATACAGCTAGTTACTACAAATAATAATAAACCTGAAAAAGGGGGTGAGGAACCTTTACCTAGAGTCAGTATATTACCTAAAACATCCAGTTCCAACAAAAAAAAATTTGATATGCAAAGGAACAGGAAAGTATAACCCATACAGTGGGGCGGGGTTGGGGGGGTATGGAAAAGGAGATAACAGACTACGGGTGAGAATAACCAGATGTCATATTTCTTTTTTTTTTTTAAGATTTTATTTATTTGTTTGAGAGAGAGAGAGAGCAAGCACAAGCTGGGGGGAAGGGCAGAGGGAGAAGCAGACTCCTTGCTGAGCACAGAGCTCAATGCAGGGCTCCATCCCAGGACTCTGAGATCATGACTTGAGCCAAAGGCAGCCGCTTAACCAGCTGAGCCACCCAGATGCCCCTACGGGATGTCATATTTATTTTATTTTTTTAAAGATTTTATTTATTTATTCATGAGAGACGGAGAGAGAGAGAGGGAGAGAGAGAGAGAGAGAGAGAAGCAGAGGGAGAAGCAGGCTCCCAAGGAGCAGGGAGCCCGATGCGGGACTCGATCCCAGGACCCTGGGATCATGACCTGAGCTGAAGGCAGACGCTTAACCATCTGAGCCACCCAGGCGCCCCAGGATGTCATATTTAACAAAGACTTCAAAGTAGCCATTTTAGGGGCACCTGGCTGGCTCGGTTGAAAGAGCACGCGACTCTTGATCTCAGGGTCGTGAGTTCAAGCCCCACGTTGGATGTAGTGATTACTTAAATAAATAAAACTTAAAAACAAAGTAGCCATTTTAAATAGGTTCAAGAAAATAAAGGAAACCATGGTTAAAGAAAGGTACAATGACAATGTCATTCAAAAGAATGCAATAGATAGAAATTATACAAAAATGAGAACCAAATGGAAATTCTAGAGTTGGAAAGTACAGTAACTGAAATGAAAAATTCACTTGAGGGGCTTTTATTAGTTTGCTAGGGCTGCCATAACAAAATGCCACAGACTGGGTGGTTTGAGCAACAGATATTTATTTTCTCACAGTTCTGGAGACTAGAAATCCAAGATCAGGGCGTCTACAAGTTTGGTTACTTCTGAGGCCTCTCTCCTTGGCTTGCAGAGGACCGCCTTTCACTGTTCTTCACGTGGTCATTCCTCTGTGTACAGGTGCCCCTAGTGTTTCTTTCTTTTTTTTTTTTTTTAAGATTTTATTTATTTATTTGACAGAGAGACACAGCGAGAGAGGGAACACAAGCAGGGGGAGTGGGAGAGGGAGAAGCAGGCTTCCCGTGGAGCAGGGACCCCGATGCAGGTCTCTATCCCAGGACCCTGGGATCATGACCTGAGCTGAACGCAGACGCTTAACGACTGAACCACCCAGGCGCCCCCCTAGTGTTTCTTTTTGCATCCAAATTTCCTCATTTTACAAGGGCATCACTTAGATTGGATTAGGGCCTACCTTACAAGATATAGTAAAGCTCATCAGGCTGAAATCAAGTGACCTCAGACATTAATTCAGATCCATACCAAAAACAAAGAACCCAGGGAAAGGTAATAGAGGAGGTCATTGAGAGAATGTGGCTGCCAGTTGACCTGTGAGCTAAGTGAGCTGGACCCAGGCCATTGGAGCCGCCTCAGGCCCTCCCCTGTCCTTGGAATATACATTCTGCCTACCAGTCCTACAGTAGGAGCCATTTCTTTCCCTCTTTCTTTCTTTTTCTTTCTTTCTTTCTTTCTTTCTTTCTTTCTTTCTTTCTTTCTTTCT
>NW_027397095.1:13745229-13868284 GCF_003265705.2 Callorhinus ursinus | reverse complement strand
TCTTTCTTTCTTTCTTTCTTTCTTTCTTTCTTTCTTTCTTTCTTTTTCTTTCTTTCTTTCTTTCTCTCTCTCTCTCTCTCTCTCTCTTTCCTTCCTTCCTTCCTTCCTTCCTTCCTTCCTTTCAAGATTTTATTTATTTATTTGACAGAGAGAGAGACAGTGAGAGAAGGAACACAAGCAGGGGGAGTGGGAGAGGGAGAAGCAGGCTTCCTGCGGAGCAGGGAGCCCGATGCGGGGCTCGATCCCAGGACCCCAGATCATGACCTGAGCCAAAGGCAGATGCTTAACGACTGAGTCACCCAGGCGTCCTCCCCCACCTTTTTAAAAAATTATTTATTTATTTATTTAATTTGTCAGAGAGAGAGGGAACACAAGCAGCGGGAGGGGCAGAGGGAGAGGGAGAAACAGACTCCCCACTGAGCAGGGAGCCCGATGTGGGGCTTGATCCCAGGACCCTGGGATCATGACCTGAGTCGAAAGCAGATGCTTCACCGACTGAGCCACCCAGGCGTCCCAGTAGGAGCCATTTCAAGGACACAGTCTTGAGGGAGTAATGTTATTGAGACCATCTGGACTGGATATGTGACTGATCCCTGTTAAGGCCTCTATATAAACTTCATATTCTGGTGGGCAGATGTAGAGATTCACTCATCTTGCGGCCACCCAAGACAAGTCTTGTAGGTAAGTTCCCTTGCTTATTAAACCCACCACCAAACAATTTGGAGTGGTCTGCCTCTTTCTTTGGTCTCTCCTTGCCCTCTGTGTATGGAGGCCAATTTCACATTTCATCCAGGGAACTCCCGAGGTTATGAACCAACAGTAGTTATGTAATTATTAAAGACAATATAAATGCATATTTCTTCCCTTTTCTTCCCTTAACTGATTTAAATAGTAACCGTATAAAATAATATGTATATAATGGATTGTTGGGCCTATAACATATAGAAATTCAATACATTTGGGCGCCTGGGTGGCTCAGATGGTTAAGCGTCTGCCTTCAGCTCAGGTCATGATCCCAGGGTCCTGGGATCGAGTCCCGCATCGGGCTCCCTGCTCCTTGGGAGCCTGCTTCTCCCTCTGCTTCTCTCTCTCTCTCTCTCTCTCTCTGTCTCTCATGAATAAGTAAATAAAAAAAAATCTTAAAAAAAAAAAAGAAATCCAATACATTTGCCAATTACAGCACAAAGGAGGTAGGTGGAGCAAAGATGTATTGGGCTAACTGACTTCGGATGATAACTCAAACATACTAGAATAAAGAGAATCAGAAATGATAAATAAGAAGGTTAATATAACAAAGTATAAATACATATATACTTTCTCTCCTTTCTTCCCTTAGCTCCTTTAGAAGTCATAAAATTATATGTAACAATGTATCGTTAAGTTTGCAACATTTATAGATGTAATATTTTTAATAATATCACAAAAGGGGGCAAAAGAGGGGCACCTGGGTGGCTCAGTCAGTCAACCGTCTGCCTTCGGCTCAGGTCGTGATCCCAGAGTCCTGGGATCGAGCCCCACGTCAGGCTCCCTTCTCAGTGGGGAGTCTGCTTCTCCCTCTGCCTCTGCTGTTCCCCCCGCTTGTACTCTCTCCAAATTATTTGAGAAAGAGCATGTGTGCGGGGGGGGGGGGAGCAGAGGGAAAGGGACAAGCAGACTCAAGCTGAGTGCAGAGTCTGACACAGGGCCCAACGTCGGGCCCAATCCCATGACCCCGAGATCATGACCTGAGCTGAAATCAAGAGTCAGGTGCCTAACCGACTGAGCCACCCAGGCGCCCCCTCCAATTACTTTTTCTTACCTCATGTTAGAGTTCTTTCCTTTTCCTTCAGTCTGCTCCAGGTATATTTCTTCCCCCCTGTTCCTAGGACATGTCAGGCACTTTCCTGCCTCAGGGCCTTTGTGTTCTGTCTGGAACCAGATACCCGCTTCATTTAGGTCCCTGCTCAAATGTTACTTTATCAGAAGAGGCCCTCCTTAACCATCCTATGAAAAATAGCATTCCCCCACACCACTGCACTCTTACTCCCTTACCTTGCTCTATTGTTCTTCATAGTACTTACCTCAATCTGATATTATATATATGTATGTGTAAATCTATTACTGTGTCTCATGTAAGTTCTGTGAAAGCACGGACTTGTGCACTTGTTATGGCTGTATTACCAGTGCTTAAATCAATTCCTGGCATATAGTGGGTGCTCAGAAACTATTAAATGCATGTCTACCACCTCCAATCTTAGTCCGGTCTACTATAATATCAACTGAACTAGTGCTCCAGCCTCCTAAGTGATCTCCGTGTCTCGTGTCTGATTCCTTCAATCCGATCTCCACACTGCAGAATTCCCTTTTTTAAAATTCAAATCGGGGGGCGCCTGGGTGGCTCAGTCGTTAAGTGTCTGCCTTCAACTCAGGTCATGATCCCAGGGTCCTGGGATCGAGCCCCGCATCGGGCTCCCTGCTCCGCGGGAAGCCTGCTTCTCCCTCTCCCACTCCCCCTGCTTGTGTTCCTTTCTCGCTGTGTCTCTCTCTGTCAAATAAATAAAATCTTTAAAAAAATTTAAAAAGTAATAAAAAAATAAATAAATTAAATAAAATTCAAATCGGATCATCTCACTTTCTTTCTTAAACCCCTTTGGTGGCGTCCCTTTGCCCTGCGGATAAAACCCAAAGTCCTTTTTTTTTTTTAAGATTTTATTTATTTATTTGAGAGAGAGAGAGAGAAACAGCATGAGAGGGGAAGGGTCAGAGGGAGAAGCAGTCTCCCCGCTGAGCCGGGAGCCTGATGTGGGACTCGATCCCAGGACTCCGGGATCATGACCTGAGCTGAAGGCAATCGCTTAACCAACTGAGCCACCCAGGCGCCCTAAAGCCCAAAGTCCTTACCATGACCTGCAAGGTGCCTGCTCTCTGGCCCCTGATTACCTGGCCGCCTTGTTTCCTGCAGCCATGCTGTGCTGCTTTGAATTCTTAGCTGAAGCCAGTCACTCACTTCAGGTCCTTAGTATGTATGTACTTATACCTCTGCCTGGGATACTTTTTGTCCTGCTCCCCTTGTAGGTCTCAGTTTGAGGGGCATTTCTAGGGGAGCCTTCACTGACCTCTCAGATGAGGTTGGCTTCTTCAGAGTCTGCTGCAATCTTATCGGCGCTGGCATGCTTGCTTTTTCCCCCACATACTTAAAAAAAAATTAAGAACAAAAGTTTAGTTTCCATCTATGAAACGAAATTGCACCATTTAATTAAAAGCGAGAAAAAATTGGGCGCCTGGGTGGCTCAGTCGTTAAGCGTCTGCCTTTGGCTCAGGTCATGATCCCGGGGTCCTGGGATCGAGCCCCACATCGGGCTCCCTGCTCCGCGGGAAGCCTGCTTCTCCCTCTCCCACTCTCCCTGCTTGTGTTCCTGCTCCCGCTGTCTCTCTCTCTGTCAAATAAATAAATAAAATCTTTTAAAAAAAAGGTGAGAAAAAATAGTTGACGTTGGAGTGCCTGGGTGGCTCAGTCGTTAAGCGTCTGCCTTTGGCTCAGGTCACGCTCCCAGGGTCTTGGGATCGAGTCCTGCATCAGGTTCCCTGCTCAGCAGGAAGCCTGCTTCTCCCTCTCCCTCTGCACCACCCCCTGCTTGTGCTCTCTCTCAAATAAATAAAATCTTAAAAAAAATACTTGACTTTAAAAAAATGTAATCATAAACTTGTAAATATGAAAAATATTTTGAGTACACTATCGATGTGTGTGCTTTTGTGATTATGGTCCCTTTTTTATATTTTTTAAAGATTTTATTTATTTGTCAGAGAGAAAGAGAGAGAGCACACGCGGAAGGCAGAGGGAGAAGAAGACTCCCCACTGAGCAAGGAGCCCGATGTGGGACTCGATCCCAGGACCCTGGGATCATGACCTGAGTCGAAGGCAGACGCTTAACTGACTGAGCCACCCAGGTGTCCCAGTCCCTTTAAAAAAAAAAAAAAAGATTTATTTACTTTTGTGGGGGGGAGAGAGAGTGGAGGGGGAGGGGCAGAGGGAGAGGGAGAGAGAGAATCCAAGCAGACTGTGTGCTGAGCACAGAGCCTGACACAGGGCTGGATCCCAGGACCCCGAGATCATGACCTGAGCCAAAATCAAAAGTCAGATGCCCAACTGACTGCCTTCGGCTCAGGTCATGATCCCAGAGTCCCAGAATCAAGTCCTGCATCGGGCTCCCCACTCAGCAGGGAGTCTGCTTCCCCCTCTGACCCTTCCCCCTCTCATGTGCTCTCTCTCTCAAATGAATAAATAAAATCTTAAAAAAAAAAAGAATGCTGAATGTTGTGGATCCTAAGAATAATGCTCATTTGCATATATCTTGTATACTTTATTTTTTTTAATCCTGTACACTCTTAAGATTCAGAGGCAGGTATTAAAACATGTGGAGCTGGGGCACCTGGGTGGCTTAGATGGTTAAGCATCTGCCTTCGGCTCAGGTCATGATCCCGGGGTCCTGGGATCGAGTCCCGCGTCAGGCTCCCTGCTCAGCGGGGAGTCTGCTTCTCCCTCTCCCTCTGCTGCTCCCCCTGCTTGTGCTCTCTGTCAAATAAGTAAATAAAATCTTTAAAAAATTTTAAAAAACACGTGGAGTAGTAGACAAATGTCAGCTTTCTCCTATTCTTTCTCTCAGCTCTTGACAGCTAACTTCTTGATCTGTGCCTTTAATCCCATCCCTTGTCAGTTCTGGAGCTTAGTCGCCAGCAGCATTCTTTCTCTTTCATCTTTTTCTCCTGGACCCTTTCCATCAGCTTAACTTTCTGAATATAAATTCTCAGGAACAGCAAAATAATAATAATAATAAAAATAAATAAATAAATATATATATGATACTTTTGCACCTCATAGCTGTACTTCTTTCGTGACACTTTTTGGAAGACTTCCTTCCTTTGCCTTCCATGGCAGTGTACGCTCCTCTTTCTCTGTCTCCGCAGGGTCCTGTTCCCTGGTTGGCTGTTGCTTTGTCCCATCCCTTAAGTGCTGTTTCCCAGGTGATGCTTTCTTTCAGGCCTTTCCCAATAGGCGTCTCATGTATCCCCACGTACTTTATACATTCTCTTATAAAATGCATCACTTTGTATCAAATAAATTGACGATTCTGAATTCCTCCAAGGCTGGGATTGGGTTAACCCTGAGAGATCAACAACCCAGTGCACTTTTTCCCTTGTACTCATCACATCTGTCACCCCCCCCTTTTTTTAAAGATTTATTTATTGGGGCGCCTGGGTGGCTCAGTCGTTAAGCGTCTGCTTTCGGCTCAGGTCATGATCCCAGGGTCCTGGGATCGAGCCCCGCATCCGGCTCCCTGCTCCACGGGAAGCCTGCTACTCCCTCTCCCACTCCCCCTGCTTGTGTTCCCTCTCTCACTGGGTCTCTCTCTGTCAAATAAATAAAACCTTTTTTATTTAAAGATTTTATTTATTTATTTGAGAGAGAGAGAATGAGAGACAGAGAGCACGAGAGGGAAGAGGGTCAGAGGGTCAGAGGGAGAAGCAGACTCCCTGCTGAGCAGGGAGCCCGATGTGGGACTCGATCCTGGGACTCTGGGATCATGACCTGAGCCGAAGGCAGTCGCTTAACCAACTGAGCCACCCAGGAGCCCCAAATAAATAAAATCTTAAAAAAAAGAGATTTATCTATTTTAGAGGCAGGGGGAGGGGCAGAGGGAGAGAATCTCAAGCAGACTCCCCGTTGAGCATGGAGCCTGACATGGGGTTCCATCTCACGACCCTGAGATCATGACCTGAGCCAAAATCAAGAGTCCGACACTTAACCAACTGAGCCCCTCAGGCACCTATTCTTTCTCACATCTGTCACTGTTTGATGTCTAGCTCCATCAAGACAGGGGCTGGGTCTTTCTTGTTTGCTAATATCCCCTAAGCCAAGCACAGTGCCTGACACAGAGTAGGTGCTCAAATATATTTGAATGGATTAATGAGTGTGAATTAAAAAACTCTAACCCACAACTTACTACTGCATCTGTTTTCTGGGATCAGCACAAATACTAAGTAGATCAGTGAAAATTTATTCATCATTCGGTCTAACTGGCCTCTCTGCCTCTCGTCTTCCATCTTCCTGTAATCTATCCAATAGCCTGCAACCACAGTAACTTTAAAAAAAAAAGGAGAGAAAGTCTGACTGTGTTCCCCTACCCATACCTCTGTTATCTCATTACCTACAGAATATAGTCAAAGCTCCTCAGCCTGGATTCAAGGCTTTGACCCCAATATCCCTTTCCAAACACCTCTGGGTTTATTTATTGTTTATTATATGCCAAGCACTGGGTTAGTCACTGAGGACTTTCCAAACTAGTAGGGAAGACAGGTACATAGATTAACATGATCAGCTCTTTTACAGTCTGTGAGAACACAGTTTCAGATAGCGGATTATAAAATGTTAGGTTTTCGTCCTCTGAACTTGGCCTACAAGTTCAGTCTAGTACTGCATTGTCCGATATAGTGGCTACCAGCCATATTTTGGGTACTCAACTGCCATATGAAGCTAGTGGCTATCATGCTGGACAGCACAGCATAAGCCATTTTTTTTTAAAGATTTTATGTATTTATTTGACACAGAGAGAGACAGCGAGAGAGGGAACACAAGCAGGGGGAGTGGGAGAGGGAGAAGCAGGCTTCCCGCGGAGCAGGGAGCCCGATGCGGGGCTCGATCCCAGGACCCTGGGATCATGACCTGAGCCGAAGGCAGTGGCTTAACCAACTGAGCCACCCAGGCGCCCCAGCATAAGCCATTTCAATCATTCGTGGAAAGGGAGTTACCTTTGGTGCTTTATTATTTTTTTTAAAGATTTATTTGAGAGAGCAAGACTGAGAGAATGAGTGGGGGTTGGGGCAGAGGGAGAAGCAGACTCCCTGAGGAGCAGGGAGCCAATCGTAGGACTGGATCCCAGGACCCTGAGATCATGACCTGAGCGAAAGGCAGACGCTTAACAAAATGAGCCACCCAGGAGCCCACCTATGGTGCTTTAAAGAGAGCAAGGACCATTTCCCATCGGTGCACTCTGGTGCTAGCTACCAGCTCCCCCACCCAACTCTCCCACTCACACCCCGCCCCCCAGACACACAGCTTGGCTGGGGCAGATTTTGAAGTAGTACAGGC
This sequence comes from Callorhinus ursinus, assembly GCF_003265705.2. NCBI lineage: Eukaryota > Metazoa > Chordata > Mammalia > Carnivora > Otariidae > Callorhinus > Callorhinus ursinus. The sequence continues at coordinate 13,861,158 of NW_027397095.1, read as the reverse complement.
TTCCAACAGAGCTCATGCATGGAGGTAACTTTGTATACTATTAAGTGATACAGAAACGTGATACAATAGATTCAGTTCTTGCTTTCATTACAGCTTTACTTCAAGCAAATTCTAGCTCTTTTCTCAAACTTCTCCCATCCTCGGAATTTATGCCAAAGGGTTCTGAAAAGTTATGTTACACTCAGGCAGCATACATCACAGGTAAAAATCCAGACTGTACCTACCTCGAGGCTTTGACAAGCCATCCATCCAGGACCCTATTTCACCACCCGCCTTTTCCTTTCACTTTCCCTAGAAAGGAAGGACACGACGAATTAAGATTTCCAAACAACAAAAGGATTTATTTTGAGGTGTGAGAATAATAGGAAAACTAAGTGATGGGGATTGGACCCTCATCGGGGTCTTCTGGGAAATCGGAAGCACCACCCTCTTCTGCAGCTCGATGCTTCTCCAATTTAGCAATCAATTCTTTCGCTGGATTGAAGACGCCATTGGTCTGCTGGTCACAGACATAGCAGCGAGGGGAGGTGCGGAAATGCTGTAGCGCACAGCTCTCGCAGAAATAATGCCTGCACTTGGTGACAACTGGATTCTGGAAGGTCTGGCGACAGATGAAACACTTGAATGGTATTTCCTCATCATCGCTTCCCACTTCATAGTTTTCGTCCTCATAGACACCATAGCGACCCTCATCAAGCTCACGTTCGATCTGCCACCCATGTTTGTAATCTGAACGGTCATGGAGGAACTTGCAGCTGTCTCCGAAGCCGCAAAAGCCAGTCTCCTTGTAGTCCTTACAAATGTCGGGCTGGTAATCCCAGCGCACGGTGGCACGCAGATGCTCGGGAGCTCGGATGGGGCCCTTCCTCACCATCCCGGAGGAAGCATTGCCCATAGACGTATCCTTGGGCTTCATGTATTTCTGATAATTATTGATTCCCCGATAGATCTTGTCATCTTCCTTGCCCCTCAGCTCCTCCTGGATCTTCTGGCTGCGCTCAAAGATGGCTTGTGCGTCACGCTCCTTCTCTGTGTCTAGCTCGTAGACAGCAGTCGCCCCCATATCCTCCGGTCCCACGGGTTTTGCTGAGCGGGTGGACTTGTACACCACGCCAAGACTCTCGGGCTCGTTCTCCTCCTCCTCCTCGCTGCTCAAGTCGCCGTAGGCCGCCTTCTGTTTACCACTGCCACGAGTCTTCTGTATCATCGGATTGTGGACGGCCCGCTTCTTCTCCGGGCGAACCACGGTGCTGCCTTCGTCGCTGCTGCTGTTGCTGTCTCCGGGCTCCTGGTCGCACACCCGGCGCTTTCTGCGGCCTGCCGCCCCTTTGCGCCCCCCGGGCTTTTTGAAGAGGAAGGTGCACACCTGCTCTGCCGTCTTGCCCGGAGAAAGTCGCTCTGCCATTTTGGAGTCCCGAGCCCCGGAAGGCTGCGGCGAGCTCGGCCGCGCGGGGCCTCTTCACGTCACCGCACGTCGTGCGCTCGGTCGTCAGTCGCGGCGAAAGGGGAGGCCCAAAGCGGCCAGCGGGAGCGCAAGCGTGCGAGGGTGCGAGTGCGCGCCACTCCTGAGCCCAGCCGGCCCCCGTCGCTTCGTCCCGAGGCGTGCGTGGCCCCGCCCCGCGGGCCGGCTGCCGCGGAGCCCACTGGGAAGCGGGGCCGAGGCCGGGTCACCTTTACCGGGCGGCGCAGGCAGGGGCTTGGCTCTGGCAACCGCGCTGCGATGTGGTTCGAGATCCTGCCTGGGATCGGCGTCATGGCCGTGTGCCTGGTCATCCCCGGCATAGCCACGGCGTACATCCACAGGTTCAGTAACGGGGGCAAGGTGAGGCGGCCTCTCGGGCGCGACAGCTGACCCGGCGGACGGGCGTTACAGAACGGGCGGTGGGAGGCCGCTGGGGTCCGGAGCCGCTCTCCCACCTGGGGGACACCGGGGTCGCCCCCCTCCTTTCTTCGTGTTGCCTAAAAGCAGAGGCTTGCGGAACGAAACCCCACGGAAACCACATTCTGCTCTAGCCAGAAGCAGCTAGTTGTTGGGTGAAGAGTGGGCAGGAGGGCGGAGTAGGTTCGGGGGCTGGCAAGGTAGATTAGAAGGTGGGCCCAAACTCCTGGGCGTCGCTTTAGTGTTGCCCCCACTCCCTCGGATCGCTCATCTTTTGACTGTAATTTCTCGCGTCCACATCTTGGTACCTTTTCGGTTGTTCACCTCCCTACCCTTAATTAAGTTTTTACTTTGACATTTTTTATCCCCCCCTTTTTTCCCCAAGCCTTTAGGAATTTACCGCAAGATCCTGCTTTTCACATCAGGATTGTAATTTCCCTCTTCTCCTAGCCCTTCACGTTGTCTCTAGAGTACAGGGTATAATGTATTTGCCTTCTGGTTTTGTGATTGTTCTTCACGTGTGATCTACTGCTATTGTTTCTTCTCTCCTTCCCAAAAGGAAATAAGTAGTCCTGTCTTTAAAATAAGTGTGGGGGCGGAGGGGGGAGGGAAGGAGGAAGGAAAAAAACAACAACAGATGCTGGTTAAAATAGGAAGTGTAAGAACTCATGGTTACCATCTTAATTTTGAAGCTTAATGGTCCGATTTTACTTAGGATCTGGTCTTAATTTGGTTTTTGTTTCAGTGATGATTCCATTTTTCTAGAATGTCACTTACGAGTTCTGGTAGCCCTCTATTGGGTCACTCATTTTCTTAAACATTGTGCAATAATGATTTCTTTTAATTGTAGGAAAAAAGGGTTGCCTATTATCCATATCAATGGAGTTTGATGCAAAGAGATAGGCGAGTCTCTGGAGTTAATCGTTACTATGTGTCAAAGGTAAGGTGGCTCTGCTGCTAGACATCCGTCAGGGTTGAGATGGGTTCTGGTAATGTTTGGTCAGACGTCTTAACAGTGTTAATTAATTTGCATTGTCTTGTCTACTGGCAAGGTTGAGCAGATGATGCTTTGCATTTTTTAGCACTAAGGCATTTTGAAATTAAGGTGTGCAGGTTGTTTTGTAGACGTATGCTGTTGCACACTTAACAGACTGCAGTATCGTGCAAACACAACTTTTCTATGCACCGGGCAACCAAACCCATTCCGTCACCTTTTTACAATGCAGGGGTCTGGAACTTGCCCCACAGTATCTCTGAAGTATGCCTGCATTTGTACATTTGTGGCCGCAACAGAATTCTCACATTTTCCTTTTTATTCTGTTTTTCAGGGTTTGGAGAATATCGATTAAGGAAGCATTTTCCCGATTGATGAAAAATAACTCAGTCATACTCATCTACCCCTTCTAGAAGGTTATGCAGTGTATTAATGTAGTGCATAATAAAAACAACCAAAAAGTAAAATCAAGGGCTTTCTTTGCTTTTTTTTTTAACAGTACTACACAGGGGGCGCCTGGGTGGCTCAGTTGGTTAAGTGACTGTCTTCAGCTCAGGTCATGATCCTGGGGTCCTGGGGTCAAGCCCCGCATCGGGCTCCCGGCTCAGCGGGGAGCCTGCTTCTCCCTCTGACCCTCCCCCCTCTCATGCTGTTTCTCTCTCTCTCTCTGTCTCTCAAATAAATAAATAAATAAATAAAATCTTAAAAAAAAAAACAAAAGTACTACACAAGCTCAAGCAATCTACCCAATGTAGCTTTATCACCTTAAAAAAAAAAACTAGGAGGCAACTGAGGCTTAAAATTATTAGATAGAATGTACAGTGAGCACCTGCCCTTGTGCCCACTGCCCAACGTGTCACACATGGTAGTTGTTACTATGGGAATAGATAGGAATATATTAAAAAAGACATCATTCCAGGGCGCCTGGGTGGCTCAGTGGGTGAAGTGTCTGCCTCCAGCTCAGGTCACGATCCCGGGGTCCTGGGATCGAGCCCCACAGGGGAGTCTGCCTCTCCCTCTGCTTGTGCACTCACTCTCACTCTCAAATAAATAAAATCTTAAAAAAAAAAGACATCATTCCTTTAGAGATTACTAGGAGAATACAGAAAAAGTAGTACCCCCCCCAGTTCCTTTTCTGGGTGATAAATGTGTTAAATTCCAGGTAGAGGGGCGCCTGGGTGGCTCGGTGAAGCATCTGCCTTCGGCTCAGGTCATGATCTCAGGGTCCTGGGTTCGAGTCCCACATCGGGCGCCCTGCTCAGCGGGGAGCCTGCTTCTCTCCCTCTGCTGTTCCCCCTGCTTATACTCTCAATCTCTCTGACAAATAATAAAAATAATTTTAAAAAAATTCCAGGTAGAATGCTTTTATTTTTTTAAGTTTTTATTCCTTTTAGTAATCCCTACACCCAGTGTGGGGCTCAAACCCACGGCCCTGAGATCAAGAGTCGCGTGCTCTTCCGACTGAGCCAGCCAGGCGCCCCCAGGTGAAATGCTTTTATGCACCTTCAACTTGCATGCGCTCTGCATCTAACACCTAGGATGCACTGAAGTGTTGATTCTCTTTTCGTGGAGAGCAGGGCCAGCCATCATTATTTTACTCAAGTGAGTTTACTGACTACTTGAAATAGAGTTGCGTGTTCACCCCTAAAGGTAACCCAACAGTACAAAGATCTGAAAAGTTGTGACTCCTTGGGGCGCCTGGGTGGCTCAGTCATTAAGTGTCTGCCTTCGGCTCAGGTCGTGATCCCAGGGTCCTGGGATCGAGCCCCACATCGGGCTCCCTGCTCAATGGGGAGTCTGCTTCTCCCTCTCCCACTCCCCCTGCTTGTGTTCCCTCTCTCGCTGTGTCTCTCTCTGTCAAATAAATAAATACATCTTTATTTTTTTTAAAGATGTATTTTTTTGAGAGAGCGAGAATGAGAGAGAGCACATGAGGGGGGGAGGGTCAGAGGGAGAAGCAGACTCCCCACTGAGCAGGGAGCCTGATGCAGGACTCGATCCCGGGACTCCAGGATCATGACCTGAGCCGAAGGCAGTCGCTTAACCAACTGAGCCACCCAGGCGCCCAATAAATAAATCTTTAAAAAAAAAAAAGAAGGTGTGACTCCTCGAAATATGGTAATCCCCTGTGTGTGTAGACCAGTCCCCCAGGTGACCACAGGCCCTCCAGGTGAGAAAACTAAATTGTTTTTCATCTCCCGTCTTTGACCCTTTTAACATTTGATGTACTGGTGTCCTTAAGTCACCCGTGCTGGGTGCTTTCCACTGAACTCAGGCCGCAGGGCAGGGCCTACGAGAGGAGGGACGCGGCGGTCACACGTGGAGCATTACCCTCTGTCGTGCCATCCTGTGATGACACTGTTGAAGGAGAGCCATGGTCATGACAAACTTCACACAACTCTGGTCTGCACTTAGCTGTGCACAGGCTTCACTTGGTTGACGGTTACAAGAACTAGCTTGGGGAAGGGAGAGGGCAGGTGGTATAGATAGGGCTGTGGACAACTGATCTACTAAGTCTGTGGAGTTTTAGGTCTGTCACCTGTCTACCGTGCCTCTAGGCAGGGGTCATCCACTGAGCATATCTCCTTAGATGGATTCAGGCCTGTCTAGTGAAGGGCCACAACATGACAGGTAGCAATCAGTTGTCAGGCTCAGCATTGGGGTCCGAACACTTCACCTCCCTTTTCTGTGGCACCTGCTATGAAATTTAGCCTCCTTATTATACTCCGCTGCCAGCGAGTGAACCAGATGAAAACACCAGCTAGAAGATTATAGTGGTGGTTTGTAGCCTGCATTTCTCTGGATTTTTTGCAAGTGCAATCAGCCCAGAAGCGTTTTCTTACAGCAGCTCTGACAGAGGTGGTCTGGCCACGGACCCCCCTCCCACCCACCCCTGATCCATAGGTAGCTTACTCTCTCCTTTTTTTTTTTTTTTTTAAGATTTTATTTATTTGAGAGAGAGAGAGAGATCACAAGCAGGGGGGAGAGGCAGAGGGAGAAGCAGACTCCCTGCTGAGCAGGGAGCCCGATGCGGGGCTCGATCCCAGGACCCTGGGATCATGACCTGAGCGGAAGGCAAATGCTTAACGACTGAGCCACCCAGGAGCCCTCGATTGCTCTTTTTTTTTTTTTTAAGATTTTATTCATTTAATCGAGAGAGAGAGAATGAGAGATAGCACGAGAGGGAAGAGGGTCAGAGGGAGAAGCAGACTCCCTGCTGAGCAGGGAGCCCGACGTGGGACTCGATCCTGGGACTCCAGGACCATGACCTGAGCCAAAGGCAGTCGCTTAACCAACTGAGCCACCCAGGCGCCCTACCCTCGATTGCTCTTAAGATTGAAATGATGTGGGGTGCCTGGGAGGCCCAGTCGGCTGAGCCTCCCAACTCTTGATTGCGGCTCAGGTCCTGATCTCAGGGACTTGGGAACGAGCCCCGCATCGGGCTCTGCACTCAGTGGGGAGTCTGCTGGAGATTCTCTCTCCTCTCATTGTCCCCCCCCCCCAATAAATATATCTTTGGGGAAAAAAGATTGAAGTGATGCTTGGGAAACAATGCCATTCACTTGGTTTTATTCACTATCTTTAATTTTTTATTTTTTTAAGATTTTATTTATTTATTTATTTATTTATTTGACAGAGAGAGAGATAGCGAGAGCAGGAACACAAGCAGGGGGAGTGGGAGAGGGAGAAGCAGGCTTCCCGCCGAGCAGGGAGCCCGATGTGGGGCTCGATCCCAGGACCCTGGGATCATGACCTGAGCCGAAGGCAGACGCTTTTTTTTTTTTTTAAGATTTTATTTATTTATTTGAGAGAGAATGAGAGATAGAGAGCACGAGAGGGAAGAGGGTCAGAGGGAGAAGCAGACTCCCTGCTGGGCAGGGAGCCCGATGTGGGACTCGATCCCGGGACTCCAGGATCATGACCTGAGCCGAAGGCAGTCACTTAACCAACTGAGCCACCCAGGCGCCCTAGATTTTATTTATTTATTTGACAGAGAGACACAGCGAGAGAGGGAACACAAGCAGGGGGAGCGGGAGAGGGAGAAGCAGGCTTCCCGCGGAGCAGGGAGCCCGAGGTGGGACTACCTTTAATTTTTTAAATACTGTGTTCACATAGCTCAAACATCTAACAATATAAGGTATTGAGTGAAAAGACTTGCTCTAATCCCCTGCCCAGCACCTCCCCATTGTCACACCACCCGAAGGGGCTCTTTGTGTGTGTGTATAAACACAAACACATGTTCTGTCTTCCCTAAAGGTAACATGCGATACAGTTTATGTCACTTGTTTGCAAGAATGGTTCTTGTTTGGAATGACATCTACCAGGCTGCTGTAGTTATTTCTAGGGTCCAGTGAAATAGTCAATAGGAAAAGACTTTGAAAAAGGTTGGGGGGGGGCGCCTGGGTGGCTCAGTCGGTTAAGTGTCCGCCTTCAGCTCAGTTCATGATCCCGGGGACCTGAGGCCGGCTTCTCCTCCCTCTCCCGCTGCTTGTGTGCTCTCTCTCTCTCTCAAATAAACAAACAAATAAATCTAAAAAAAAAAAAAAAAAAGCTACACGCCAGGCACTGTGCCTCAGATTTGAGTAAGACCCAGCCTCGCCCTTCTGGAGCTCACAGTAGGGGTGAAACAGTGAACGACGGGTTGGGGTGAGGAGTGCTAGGAACCGAAGTTTGCGGAAGGTGCGGGAGCAGGAGGGCGGGGCTCGACTGGGCCTTCAGTCCGGGCGGAGCCGGGGAGCGGAGGGCGTGGAGCGGGAAGGGAAAAGGCTTCGGGTAAGCTTCCAGGTGATGCCCACACCAAGCCGAGTCTCGAAGGTTGGGTAGGATTTGGGAGCTCAACCCCCGAGGCGAGGACCCCGCACGCAGAGAAAACGGCCCGGCTGGGGCCACAGCCTAGCATGGCTGTGCAGGAGAGCCCTACGAGCAGGGGTGCAGAACTAGAGCAAAGGGGGAGGCGGGAAGGAGGGGGACAGAGTGACTGGAGAGGCCGGCGGGGCCCAGAACCTGAAGGGCCTGGTCCATCTTCGTCGGGGTGCTGGACTCCCTCCTGGGGCCGCTGCGAGCCTCCGCAGGGCAGGAAGCGGGAGTGCGATGGTGACAGGCATACCCCAGCCCGGCGGCTCGGCGGAGGACCGACCCAGGCGGTGTCTCCCAGCCAGGGCGACGCTCGCAAAGTTTAGCCGGTTTTCATGCGGTGCTACTGCCACCTAGTGGGTAGAGGCCCGCAATGCTTCTCAACGTCCTCTGATGCCCAGGACCGCCCGACCGAGGACCGTTTGTTTTGCGAAGAGCTGATGTGTGATGCGGAGACTGGAGAGTGCCGGCAGGACCAGCGCCTCGGACGGCCCCGCCACCTGTCGGCTGTGTGACCTTAGGCAAGTCACTGCACTGCTCTGAGCCTCAGGTCTCCCGTCTCTCCAGTGAGGCTAGTGTGTGCCCTGCACGCGGCCCTGGGTAGCGGAGGAAGTCATGTCTGTGAGTCAGTTTGTAACTACAGCCCTGTGCATGTGGAAGGGATCGTTGCTGGCACCGTAAGCACCCCCTGAATATCCGTCCAGTCCGCTCCTCTGTCCCCAAAGGGCACTTGCCCAAGTGTGATGTCGGGGGACCGTCAGGCCCAGCGCCTGACCGAGTGCAGGGGCCCGGGGTTCCCTCTTAGAATGAGTGGTCACAATGGCGGTATTCCCAGAGCACCGCCATCCAAGACAACAGAAAATACGAAGCTCAGTGGTGGCTCTGAAGGCATTTTCTGAGAGCAGAGAGCAGAATCCGGCTTAATGCCACTGTGAGAGCCCAGGGCCCCCTTGCCCCGCCCGGCAGCTTCAACTTGCTCCCCTCTACGGCAAGGTGAGGAGTGGACGGCACTGAAGCCCGCCGTCCTCAACAGGAAGCTTCTGGATGAGGGCAGGGGTGCGGGCTGAGAGCTGGGCATCACTTGCTTTTCTTTTTTTAAGATTTTTTATTTATTTGACAGAGAGAGAGAGAGAGAGCACAAGCAGGGGGAGCAGGAGAGGGAGAAGCGGACCCCCCATGGAGCAAGGAGCCCGATGCAGGACTCGATCCCAGGACCCTGGGATCATGACCTGAGTGAAGGCAGACGCTTCACCGACTCAGCCACCCAGGCGCCCCTTCCTTTGCTTTCGAGACAAAGCTGAGACACGCCCTACAGCACACTGGGCCGGGGTTCACAATGTTCTTACAACCTTTACATTTTGGTGCATTGTCGCTAAAAGACAGGACAAGGAGATTCCTGTAAAGAATAAATCCGATGCTATGTTTGCGTGTACTCTTTCACTGTTAAGGGTTTCCCCGGCGGATTTGTGCGCCCTCTGTCTCTGATGCAGTAATATGCATCGCCACCCCCGAAGGCTCTTTTGCAATGAAGAGCCAAATCACTGCTTGTGGGATTCCCACAAATCTTGACTCAGGATTAGCGACCTAATTGTTCTTTTCAGGGCATCACGTGAGAAAATGGCCTAGCAGCTCTGTGTAAGCCCAAAGAACTGTTGCTTTTTTTATTTTTTTAAAAAAGATTTTATTTATTTATTTGAGAGAGAGAGAATGAGAGACAGAGAGCACGAGAGGGGAGAGGGTCAGAGGGAGAAGCAGACTCCCTGCTGAGCAGGGAGCCCGATGTGGGACTCGATCGCGGGACTCCAGGATCATGACCTGAGCCCAAGGCAGTTGCTTAACCAACTGAGCCAGCCAGGCGCCCGGAACACATTTTTTTAAAAGACTTTATTATTTATCTGTCAAAGAGAGAGAGAGAGAGCACAAGCAGGGGGAGCAGCAGGCAGAGGGAGAGGGAGAAGCAGGCTCCCCGCTGAGCAAGGATCCTCATGCAGGACTCGATCCCAGGACCCCAGGATCATGACCTGAGCCAAAGGCAGACGCTTCACCGACTGAGCCACCCAGGCGCCCCAGTGGAACACATTTTGTGTCCTCTGTTGTCTTGTTTCTTGGCAGATGTTCCTCAGTTCCAGAAACCGCGAAAAAAACCAATTATTACCTGTGGGCCAGAGAGTGGTCAGGTAATAAAGTTTACAAACAAATATGCAATTTCCATGAAGACCCCAAAGAATTGTAATTCCAAAGACAAGAGAAAAAGGGGAAGACAGTGGAAACACTGAGCATTATGGCCCCAAGAAAACAAAAACACTTTGCCGTGTATTTTAGAGTTTCTTTGGTACACCTCGCCCAGCCCCCTGCCTGTGAGCCACTTACACGTGGCTGGGGAATGTCTGTTTCATGCCACAGAGATTTTTCCTTCTGGGCCTAATACCCCTGGTTTCTGGAGACCAGAAAACAGGGTGGCCCCCAGAAGCCCCCTCTCCTCTCTTACCTGTAAGAGCCCCGACTTGGGGGTGGGGTGGCTCAGGTCTCCGCGAGGAACCCTGGAGTTTGTGTCCGGGGCCTGGAAACCCTGGAGTTTGCATCCGGGGCCTGGAAGAGCGGCGCACCGTGCTTATGACTGGGGTCGAGAATCAGGGCCGCCCCGGCAGAAGTGCGGCTACCCGGGAGCAGCCCTGCCACAGTGCTTTGGTTCCGAGCGAGGCACTGTTCGACGAGGCACTCGCCCTGTGCCAGACCTGGGGGCTCAGGGACAGCTGGAATGTTCTGAGAGGTCTTCGAGACAGCACGACTCTCGGGGGCCCGCCCACCTGGGGTGGACCAGCATAGTACTCCGGGTCCCTGGCCTTTAGTGCTGGAGGATGGGCCTCAGCCTGGGAAAGGCCCCGGGCTCCCACCTTCTCGTGCCCCTTCCTGGGACAGTCTGGCGGCCTCGTAGACCTGGAGCGCGGTCCTACAGCCCTCCTTGCTTAGATCCTGCCCAAACCCAACATGCCTTGCTAGTTCCCTTTCCAGGTGGGCATGCCGTAGCTTGCCAACTAGACTCAGTGCCGGCCGTGGCCAGGGCTCCGTGGCCGAGTGCTGAGCGCCTTGCCAGGCGCAGGTAGGGAGGAGGGCAGGGTAAGAAGGGAAAGCAGGTGGGCAAGGGGCGCAGGAGGGGGCAGAGACTGGGAGGCAGTGAAAATGACTGTCCCGCCCCCCCGCCCGTCGGTCTCCGTGGAAGTGGACGCAAAGCACGTTGCGGGCCGGCCAGCCTGCCGGCGGCGAAGACCCCTCGGCATGGTCTGGGAGGGCCCGGGGCCTGCTGTGGCGGCACATCTTTGCGCCCGGGCTCCCCGTGCTCTCAGGTGAACAGAGGTGCATCACTTGACCACAAGCCAGTGTCCGAGCCGGGACCGAGGGCCCGGGCGGGGGGCTCCGAGGAGGCCGGACGCCCTGTGTGAGGAGAGGCTCATGGTGGTGGGGGGAGGGGCAGCAAGGTGGGGACTTGAGCTTGGAGCTTCCTGGCCTGTTGCATCTACTTCTTCCTGGGGAACGAGGGGCTGGGCTGGGCTCCTCCTCCACCCTCCCACCTGCGCCTCTCTTCTCCCCTCCGCCCCCGGGCAGCCCTCACCTGCTGCGGGGAGAGCAAAAGCATCCGAGTAGGGCGCAGTTTGGAAGAACCCGTCCTCAGCACTGCCTGTGTTCAAAGAGCGCTTAATCGGGAGAGCCCAGGGCCAGAATCTGTCGCTTGGAGAAGAGGCTTGGCTGGGGGCTTGGGGGCTGGGGGGTAGGGAGTGGGAGGGGGGTCACGTTCTGGCCGCGGAGTTTAAGCTCCTGAGTCAAAGAGGCGCCTTCTCGCCTGGCTTCCCCCATGAACGCATCTGGCCTACAAAGAGTTTCTTGTCACTTGCCTGCATGTCTTTCTCCTCTGGGCCATTAAGAATCCCAGTGCTCGCCCGTGAAACCCTTCGTCTGGGGTCAGAGGCTGAGCTCCTGTAAGCCACACTACTCCCGTCCAGCCCCAGCCCCCACGTCACCGCGCCAGCAGGCTAGGTGCGCGGCCGTGGGTGGCGCCGTCCCGGCAGCGAACTCAGCATTTCGTCCTGGATAAGGAGGACACTTGGCAAATCACTTTCCTTTCTTCACTGGGATCGGGACTGATCGTCGTAGGATGAGAAGCCAAGCACTTTGTACACAAAGCATAGTGGTCAAAAGCAGGGGTTGTGAGATGGAGGGATTTCACAGATTAATCAAATTAATAAAATAAAACTGGGTCTTAACACAGGGCCAACAACTTTTTTTAAAAATATTTTATTTATTTATTTGACAGATAAAGAGAAAGAGCACAAGCAGGGGGAGCTGCAGAGGGAGAGGGAGAGCAGGGAGCCTGACCACGACGCAGGGCTCGATCTCAGGGCCGCAGACGCTTAACCGACTGAGCCACCCAGGCGCCCCAGGGCCCATAACTTTTGATTTCACCATTTAGAAGAATACTTTATAGTACTACTACTAATAATAATACTACTGGAAAAATGATCTGACCACTGTAAAGACAGCTTATTGTGCACCAGGCACTGTTCTCAGTCTTTACACGAATCGTCTGATCCGATCCTCCTACGAACCCCTATTCCACAGGCACTGTGATCCCCATTTTGTAGACAAGGAAACCAAGAAATGTGAAGTACACTGTTCCTGGGTCTAGGCTGATAACCATTACGTTGGAAGCTTATCCTTGATTCACAAAAGACATCTCTGAAAACAGTCAAGCACACAAGGGAGGTCCGAACCTCAGAACATGGGCCTAGAGAAGTAAGTTCCATCAGTGAGGCCAGTGGCCCTGGGTTTAACACCCTCGGTGCCTCAGTGGGTTCCCCTGTACCGCAAGTACTGCCGGCCTCCAGGCTGCTGGGAGGAGGGGACCTCACACACACAGCCCTGCAAACGGCGGGCTGGAGCTCACACACACAGCCCTGCACACGGCGGGCTGCTGGGAGGAGGGGGGCTCACACACACACAGCCCTGCACACGGCGGGCTGCTGGGAGGAGGGGACCTCACACACACACAGCCCTGCACACGGTGGCCAGCACAGAGAAGGGATTTCTGTGGCCTGCCGGCCGGGGGGCCTGCCATGCATGCTCCTCCTGGCACAGCCCTGCGGCGCCCCCCCTCCACCACCACCACCACCACCACCACCACCACCACCACCACCACCACCACCACCCCCGCTGGGAAAAAGCCACCAACACCACAGGGTGGAGGTCACATTGTTGCTGGGACTGACTGACAGAAGCAGGCGGACACTCAGGGCTTTGCTTCCCATTGGTGGGAATGGGTGTTGCCCTGGAAGCACGTGTAAACATTCTGTCTGGCGGGCGTGGGGCGGAGCGGCCCGGAGCGGCCCGGAGTCTGAGGCCTCCCTGGTTCCCTGGCCCGTACTGTTCCAAACAAGGATCCGCTCACTCAGGTGCCGGGGGTGGGGGGTGGGGGAGTGTTTGTGAAGGGTGGGGGGGCGCCGCAAAGAGGCCTCGCGCAGTCGTCACCCCCCGCCCCCGCTTGACCACACCCCCGGCCCTTCCCACCCGCGCCGGGCATCTGGCCTCCCTCTTAGGAAGGAAGCGGAGCCAAAGCACTAGGACGCTTACGAAGGATTTGTGCCCGTGGGCGAGCGAGGGCGCAATCGGAGCTGCTTGCCGAGCCCCGCTCCCCTTTCCCTTTCCTGCCGGAATACAGGGCTCCCCAGGGAAGGTCTTAAGGAGGTCCTTCCACGGATGAGACCCCTGCCTCTTCGGCCTGGTTTTGTTTTGTTTTGTTTTTTTAAAGATTGTTATTTATTTATTTGACAGAGAGAGACACAGCGAGAGAGGGAACATGAGCAGGGGGAGTGGCAGAGGGAGAAGCAGGCTTCCCGCAGAGCAGGGAGCCCGATGCGGGGCTCGATCCCCGGACCCTGGGATCATGACCTGAGCCGAAGGCAGACTCTTAACGACTGAGCCACCCAGGCGCCCCTTGACATTTTTTTTTTAAAGATTTTATGTATTTATTTGACAGAGAAAGACACAGTGAGAGAGGGAACACAAGCGGGGGGAGTGGGAGAGGGAGAAGCGGGCTCCCCGAGGAGCAGGGAGCCCGATGCGGGGCTCGATCCCAGGACGCTGGGATCAGGACCCGAGCCGAAGGCAGTCGCTTAACCGACTGAGCCACCCGGGCGCCCTTCTACCTGGTTTTGGAGGTCACAGATTTGGCTTCTATTCAATTCATCAAGAGGTAATTTGCTGAGGGGCGCCTGGGTGGCTCAGTCATTGAGTGTCTGCCTTCGGCTCGGGTCATGATCCCAGGATCCTGGGATCGAGCCCCGCATCGGGCTCCCTGCTCGGCGGGAAGCCTGCTTCTCCCTCTCCCACTCCCCCTGCTTGTGTTCCCTCTCTTGCTGTGTCTCTCTCTATCAAATAAATAAATAAAATCTTAAAAAAAAACAAGAGTCTCTCTGTGACCCAGGGTCTCAGCAGGAAACCTGGCATACTTAAGAGCAGGGTAGGTAGAGAAGGGTTAAGCAAAGGGAGTGTTTACGGAGGTGTGGGCAGACAGGAGGGCAACAAGGGCAAGTGCGGCTCCCCCAGGGCTAGAACAGTAGGGCCACAGGGCTAAGGGGCGAGCATAACTGCCTTTACAGGGCTGAGAAGTGAGACCCTTGCCCTGGGACAAGCGGGCCTGCTCCAGCCATAGGGGACCCCGCAGGGGGACCGCTCCCCAGGGAACATATCACTTGCCCTCATTCTCCTCCCTCAGCCTTGTCTCCGCATTGTGTGGAACCTCCTGGAAGCCAGAGGGCATGGGAGAGCCCACTGATGCAGTCCAGTCAGGTCAGCCTTCCAGGGCAGAGAGCAGGGGAGACGGGGAGGGTGGATCTGAAAGGGCAAATGGAAGGTGTCTGGTCCACGATCTCATGGGGCAGGGGTGAGTTAAAGGAAACAAGGCACATTAAACACCCCAAAATTGGGAGTTGCTATTTATAGACGAATAACGAGCTCCCTTTGGAGAGAGATACCCACTTTTATACAGCACCCCCCATGTAAGGATTGCCTGCAGGGATGCATAACTGCTAGAAGTAAGTGATTTCTCATAAGTGAAGAGACTTAAGTAGTAGCCAGGAAAGACAGAGACTCCAAGACTCAAGAGGAAAAGATGGAAAATGTGCAGAGTCCTAATGCTGTGATGAATCCTGTTCACAGCCTGAGTAACTATTAAGTTTCACAATCTCAATAGGTGTTAAAATCATTTGGAAAATTTCGGCGATTGTTTATGATAAACCTCTTACTAAAACAGGAGCAAACAGTTTCCTGATGTGATAAATCTCTCACCATAAACCAGCATCATACTTTATAATGGAACAGCAGAAAGCACACCCACTGAGGTCAGACACAAAAGGATGCACATTATCTTCACTTTCACTGAACATTTCTCCAAAAGTGTTAACCAAAGCGAATACTATGGAACTATATATTTTAGGGAAAAAGATGGTAAAAAATGATAGTTTCTGGCAGATGATATAATTTGTACACCTGGAGAATCCAAGAGAAAAACTGAAAATCCACCCCCTTCTATGCTGTATCACCTCTAATGACTTTTAATTCACTTTATCTTTTTTTTAAAGATTTTATTTATTTATTTGACAGAGAGACACAGCGGGAGCAGGAACACAAGCAGGTGGAATGGGAGAGGGAGAAGCAGGCTTCCCTGCTGAGCAGGGAGCCCGATGTGGGACTCGATCCCAGGACCCTGGGATCATGACCTGAGCCGAAGGCAGACGCTTGACTGAGCCACCCGGGCGCCTTTCACTTTATCTTTTTTAAAGATTTATTTATTTATTTGAGAGAGAGCATGAGCAGGGGGAGGGACAGAGAAAGGAGAGAATCTCAAACAGTCTCCCCACTGAGCACAGAGCTCAACACAGGGCTCAATCCCACAACCCTGAGATCACGACCTGAGCCAAAATCAAGAGTCGGATGTTTAACTGACTGAGCTACAGGCGCCCCAGGGCACATAGCTCTTTAAAGTGAATTAAAATTGGGGTGCCTGGGTGGCTCAGTCAGTTCAGCATCTGACTCTTGCTTTTGGCTTAGATCGTGATCTCAGGGCTGGGCTCCATGCTCAGAGGGAAGTCTGCTCTTTCTCTCTTCCTCTGCCACTCCCCCTGCTCGTGCGTGCGTTCTCTCTTTGTCTCTCAAATAAAATAAATAAAATCTTAAAAAAAAAAAAAAAGAGAGAGCCATGTGCCTTCAGTTGCCTAAGCAGGGACTGAGGTTCTTTTTTTTTCTTTTTAAGATTTTATTCATTTATTTGACAGAGAGACACAGTGAGAGAGGGAACACAAGCAGGGGGAGTGGGAGAGGGAGAAGCAGACTCCCCGCTAAGCAGGGAGCCCGATGTGGGGCTCGACCCCAGGAGCCTGGGATCATGACCTGAGCCAAAGGCAGACGCTTAACGACTGAGCCACCCAGGTGCCCCAGGGACTGAGGTTCTATTCAAGACTCAACTAGAAATCAATATTGTTAGAACTCCAAAGAAGTTAGGACTCATTCTCCTACATCTTGATTAAACTGTTCATGGTTATAAGAATCTGAAAATCCTTGGTTTTCAGGAAAAATAGATCTCTGAAGCTAGGCACAATGGATAAACCGTAAAGGCCTCACTCCTCTCCCCACCCTTAAGGCCCTGTTGCCCCCTAGAGGCAACAACCATTTCCTGTGTCTTGTTATCCTTCAAGTGGTGGTCTGAACTTAGATATCTGAGTGTGTAGGCACATGCGCAAGAGATAACTTCTTGAGTTTCTTTTTCCAGGCAAAAGAAAATGGATGGGACTGAAGATTTCAAAATCCAGAAGATGGATGTGGATCAAAGTCCTACAAGCCAGGAGACAGACACAGAAGAAGACAATGGCAATCTGAATGAACTAGCATTAGCGTTAGTGAAGAGTGCCGTCAATGCCGCTGTTAAGACTGTGGCAGGTAGTAACCCTACTGGGAGGTGTGAAGGACTAGCCCATTAAACAATGCCACACTACCAGGCAACTAACAAATTCTCACCTTTTTTTTTTTTTGCAGAAGAAGAAAAGCCCATCAAAAATATCAAATGGATCACACACGGTGAATTCACAGCAGAAAGGGGCCATAAGCAAATTGAGGAGTTCATTCTGGTAAGTTAGTTGACCATTCCAGATTGGTGTACAAGGGCGAGGAACAATGAAAAGTTTAAAACCTGGAAACCCTAGATGATTTCAAAGATGACTAAGTAAACATTGTCCCCATCTGGGTTCCAAATTCACCATGGTATGGTTCGACGGTGAAAGGCACAATCGTATTTCCCGGTTTGTATCATCCTAACCTTACATCTCCCTTGGAAAATCTGATACTCCCTCCCAGTTAAGCCATTTTCCCATGCTGGTGCTCTAAGTGGGGGCCTAGTGGCCAAAGGCCAAAGGCCAAAGGCAGCTTCTGTTCCAAAACAGGAATTCTCCATCACCAACTTTAGAAATCTCATATGAACAGAGGGGATGCCGATGGATCTTTCTGATTTGGTTTTGGAACATAATGTCCACACATTATGATGTGCATGCCTGTGACTTCCTCTCCTTTTTCCGCCAGTGCCTGGCTCTGACTTATTTGTGTGGCTTATCCTGGCAGCTTTGGAGAGAAGGCCCTGGGTTGCTTTGCATAACTGGCGAGGTGGATTAAGAAATGGCCTGAAATCCCCACTCACTGTATTTCCTCAGAAGAGAGATGAGTTGAAAAAAAAAGGGGGGGGGGCGGCTCAGTCGGTTGAGCGTCGGCCTTCGGCTCAGGTCATGATCCTGGAGTCCTGGGATAGAGCCCCGCATCGGGCTCCCTGCTCAGCGAGGAGCCTGCTTCTCCCTCTTCCTCTGCTGCTCCCCCTGCTTGTACTCTCTCTTTCTCAAATAAAGAAAATCTTAAAAAAAAAAAAAAAAGAAGAAGAAGAGAAATGAGTTGAAACAGGTGGAGGCAAACTCCCCACCCCTCGGAGAAGCTTCCTGCTGTCTCTGTTTCTCTGGCCAGCCCATCACAGCCTACAGCCCCAAGGGCAGTTTCCTAGGCCCTAGGAAGGCCCAGTCAGGTGGCAGTGAGGTGGTTCCACACCCTCTCATACCCCAGCAGGCACATTTCAATTACAAGGGGTCTCTAGAGCACAATGATGATGAATGGTGCAAAGTACTACTTACTCTTGGACCTTCTTGCTCTGGAGAACGTCTCCCTTTGGAGTTGGGCAAAAGCCCCTGCCTACTGCACCCAGGGTCTGTGAATCAGACTGGAATGGGACACAGAACAAGCAGAAAAATTTCCCCCAACAATGCCACCAGTTATTCTGAATAAAAGGCAAACGTCAGTCCTGACAAGGGGCTACAGAGCTTGAAGTGATCTGAGTCCCCTCCTCCCTCCCAACTTGCCGCTCAGGGTCATCACCTTCTACCTTCTCCCCTTTCACCGTCCTTGCCACAGCCACACCTGTCTCCTTCCTGTTCAACTGCCAGGCACGCTCCCGCCTCAAGGCCTTGGCACATGCAGGGCTGCCCGCCTGGAACCCTCTCCCCTGCGATCTGTTTGATCTGTTCTCATGGGTCGGGCCTTACCTCTCTTGAGATCTTTGTTAACATGCCGCCTGTTCACTCACTCTGAGAATGACCTGAAGACTAGTAGAAGAGCTCTTCCACAGCTGAAGATATAAAAAAAAAAAGCCATATTAAGAAGGGGAGCAGGGACCGAGACAAAGTCAGGAACTAAACCCCTGCACGGCGACCCACACATGGGAGCGCTATCACAGGCGTGCAGGTACTCCCTGAGGAGTGGGAGGTTCAAGCCCCACCTCTGAGCACCACCCACCCTGGAGACAAGAAGATGACACCCACCCCCCCAACATGTGGCCTTGAAAATCAGCAGTGTTTTATCCCAGGAGCTTGGAAAATCAAGGGAGGGCCAGAGTGTTACAGGAAACCAAGACTCTGCTCTTAAAGGGCCCACACACTATCACACTCTCTTGGAGACCAAGCCCAGAGGTAGTGGTTTGAAAGGTGCCTGGACTATATGTGACAGGGATTGATCAGCTACTTTTAGGGTTATGTGCCAAAGGGGCAGGGATCTGTAGGAACTTTCTCTGGGAACAAAGGTCCTGGTGGGTACCAGTTCTGACATTCTCCATCCACCTCGCTAGCAGTACTGTCCCTGCCCTGGCAGGTAACCCTCTAAAGCAGCTCCTGGCCCCCAGGCAGCCTCATTTGGGATCTGCATCTCCCCAAAACAATTACCACCCTGCCACAGCTGGTCCCTCCAAAGCAACTCATGCCCCAGGGGTGGGGGAGCCCAGTCCCACCTACCAGCACTCCCACAATAGTCACTTACGAGGCACTGCAGCTGGGGGAGAGGGGGCAAGGGCCAGCCCCACTCACCAGCACCCCCCGCAGCAGTCACAGCTGAGCCACAACAGGTCAGTGCACACAGCCCACACGTGGGACACCCCTGGAGTGCCTGGTTCTGGTGATGAGGGCTGATTATACCACTGGGCCCCCTGAACACCTTGTACATAAGGCCACTACTTTCATGACCAGGAGACGGAGCTGATGTACCTAATACACAGAAACAACACATAGAGTCAGACCAGATGAGGAGACGGAGGAGAAAGAACAAGACAAAACCACAAGAAAAAGAACTAAAAACGTGGATAAGCAATTTATCTGATAAAGAGTTCAAAGTAATGGTCATAAAGGTGCTCACAAGAGGACAAGAGTTGGGAGAAGAATGGATGAACCCAGTGAGAACTTCAACAAAGAGACAGAAAATATTTTTACTTTTATTTTTTGAGAGAGAGCTCAAGTGGGGGTGGGGCAGAGGGAGAGGGAAAGAGAATCCCAAGCAGGCTCCCTGCCTAGTGCGGAGCCCCATGCGCGACTCAATCTCATGACCCTGAGATCATGACCTGAGCCGAAATCAAGAGTCGGACGCTTAACCGACTGAGCCACCCAGGCGCCCAAGAAAAAGGAATTCTTAAGAAATGAGAGTAGGATAAGGTACCACTGGAACAACATCAAGCATACCAACATTTGCATTATAGGGCTCCCAGAAAGAAAAGAGAGAGAAAGGGGCAGAAAATCTATCTGAAGACATAATAGCTAAAAACTTCCCTAACCTGGGGAAAGAAACAGACACCTGGGTCCAGGGAGCACAGAGAGCCCCAAATAAGAGGAACCCAAGGAGGTCCATGCCAAGACACATAATAATGAAAATGCCAAAAATTAAAGATAAAGAGAGAATCTTTTTTTTTTAAAGATTTTATTTATTTGAGAGAGAGAGAGAGCACATGAGAGGGGAGGGTCAGAGGGAGA
Source organism: Callorhinus ursinus (assembly GCF_003265705.2). Classification (NCBI taxonomy): domain Eukaryota; kingdom Metazoa; phylum Chordata; class Mammalia; order Carnivora; family Otariidae; genus Callorhinus; species Callorhinus ursinus. Next base: position 13,841,063 of record NW_027397095.1, on the reverse strand, counting down.
AGCAGACTCCCCACTGAGCAGGGAGCCCGATGCGGGGCTCGATCCCGGGACTCCAGGATCATGACCTGAGCCGAAGGCAGTCGCCCAACCAACTGAGCCACCCAGGCGCCCTAAAGAGAGAATCTTAAAAGCAGCAAGAGAATACAAATAGTTACGTATAGGACAACCCCCATAAGGTGATCAGCTGATTTTTCAGCAGAATTTGCAGGCCAAAAGGAAGTAGCACAGCACATTCAAAGTACTGGAAAGAAAAACCTACAACCAAGAATACTCTGTCCAGCAAGGTTGTCAATCAGAACTGAAGGAGAGAGAGAGTTCTCAAACAAAAGTTAAAGGAGTTCATCACCACTAAACCAGCATTACAAAAAATGTTAAAGGGACTTGTTTAAGTAGAAAAGCCCATAATTAGAAGACAATTAAGAAAGAAAAAATTTCACTGGTAAAAGCAAACATATAGTAAAGGTAGTAGATCAATCACTTATAAAGCTAGTATGAAGGTTAAAAGGCAAAAGTGGTAAAATCAATTATAGCTATGACAATTATTTACGAGATACACAAAATAAAAAGATGTAAAATATGATGTCAACTACATAAAATAGGAGGAAATAAAAATGCAGCACTTTTACAATGTGTTCCAAATTAAGTGACCATCAACTTAAAATACACTGCTATATATACATAGTGCATTATAGATGAACCTCCTGGTAACCACAATCCCAAAACCTATAACAGACACATAAAAGACACAGGAATCCAAACATAACATTAAAGAAAGTCATCAAATCACAAGGGAAGAAAGGAACAGAGAAGAACTACAAAAACAACCAGAAAACAATTAACAACCTAATCCTAAGTACATGCCTAGCAGTAATTACTTTAAATGTAAATAGACTACATGCTCCAATCATAAGACACAGGGTGACTGAAGGGATAAAAAACCAAACCCATCTATATGCTGTCTACAAGAGACTCACGTCAGACCTCGAGACACACACAGACTGAAAGTGAAGGGATGGGAAAAGATATTCCAAGCAAATGAGAGAAAAAAAAGGAAAACCTGGGTAGCAATACTCATACCAGACAAAATGGACTTAAAAAAAAAAAAACAAACACCTGTAGCCAGAGACAAAGGGCATTATATAATGATAAAGGGGTCAAACCAACAAGGAGATATAAGACTTGTATATTTACATCTATGCACCCAATACAGGAGCACCTAAATATATAAAGAGAATATTGACAAATATAAAGGAAGAAATTGACAGTAGTATAGTAATAGTAGGGAACTTTAACACCCCACTTACTGTCAATAGATCATCCAGACAGAAAACCAATAAGGAAAGTGACTTTGAATGACACATCAGACCAGATGGACTTAACATATATCCAGAACATTCCATCCCAAAACAGCAGAATACACATTCTTTTCAAGTACACATGGAACATTCTCCAGGACAGATCACATGTTAGGCTAGAAAACAAGTCTCAATAAACTTAAGAAGACTGAAATCGTATCAAGCGTCTTTTCTTAGCACAATGGTATGAAAATAGAAACCAATTAGAAGAAGAAAACTGAAGGGACGCCTGGGTGGCTCAGTCGTTAAGCGTCTGCCTTCGGCTCAGGTCATGATCCCAGGGTCCTGGGAGTCCCACATCGGGCTCCTTGCTCAGTGAGGAGCCTGCTTCTCCCTTTCCCTCTACTGCTCCCCCTGCTTGTGCTCTCTCTCTCTGACAAATAAATAAATAAAAATCTTAAAAAAAAAAAAAGAAAACTGGAAAAAAACTATAAACACCTGGAGGCTAAACATGATACTAAGCAATCAATGGCTGAACAAAGAAGTCAAAAAGGAAATAAAAAAATACCTTGAGACAAATGAAAATGGAAACACAGTACAAAATCTATGCGATGCTGCAAAAGAGGTTTTAGAGGAAAGTTTTTTTTTTTTTAAAGATTTATTTATTTAGGAGTGCCTGGGTGGCTCAATTAAGCGTCTGCCTTCGGCTCAGGTCATGATCCCAGAGTCCCAGGATGGAGCCCTACATCGGGCTCCCTGCTCAGCTGGGAGTCGGCTTCCCCCTCTCCCTCTGTCCCTCCCCGCCACTCATGTGCGCTCTCTCTCTCCCTCAAATAAATAAATAAAATCTTAAAAAAAGAGATTTATTTATTTATTTGAGGTGGGAGGGGCAGAGGGCGGAGAAAAAAACTTAAGCAGACTCCACGCTAAGGGAAGTTTATAGCACTAGAGACCCAACTCAAGAAATCTGAAAATCTTAAATAAACAATTTAATCTTATACCTAAAGGAAGTAGAAAAAGAACAAAGCCCAAAATTAGTAGAAAGAAGGAAATAATAAGTATCAGGAGAAGATAAACGAAACAGAAACTTAAAACATTAGAAAAGATCAATGAAGCTAAGAGCCGGTTCCTTGAAAAGATAAAATTGAAAAACCTTTAGCAAGACTCATGAAGAAAAAGAGAGGACTCAAATGAAGAAAATCAGGAATGAAAGAAGTTATAGCTGACACCACAGAAATACAAATGATTATAAGAGACTAGACTAGTCTGAAAAATTATTTGTTGCAAACAAATTAAACAACCTAGAAGAAATAGATAAATTCCTAGAAACAATCTTCCAAGACTACAATCAAGAAGGAATGGAAAATCTGAACAGACAAAATGCTAATAATGAAATTGAATCAGTACTCAAAAAAACTCCCAACAAAAGAAGTCCGGGACCAGATGGCTTCACAAGTGAATTTCACTAAACATTTTTTTTAAAGATTTTATTTATTTATTTGAGAGAGAGAGAGAGCATAAGAGAGAGAGAGAGCATGAGGGTGGAGGCAGAGGGAGAGGGAGAAGCAGACTCCCCGCGGAGCAGGGAGCCCGATGCAGGGCTCAATTCCAGAACCCTGGGACCATGACCTGAGCTAAACTAAAGGCAGATACTTAACTGACTGAGCCACCCGGTGCCCATCACCAAACATTTAAAAAGGAGTTGATACTTATCCTTCTCCAACTATTGCAAAAAATTAAAGAGGAAAGGATGCTTCCCAGTCACTCAATGAGACCAACATTACCCTGATACCAAAACCAGACAGACACTACACAAAAAGAAAATTCCAGGTCAATATCCCTGAGGAACATAGATGCAAACATCTTCAATGATATATTAACAAACCGAATTCAACAATACATTAAAAGTATCATATATCATGATCAAGTGGGATTTATTCCAGGGATGCAAGGATGATTTAATATACACAAATTAATCAATGTGATACACCCTGTTAACAAAATAAAGGATAAAAATAATATGATCATCTCAATAAATGCAGAAAAAGCATCTGACACAACTCAACATTCAAATATGATAAAAACTCTCAACAAAGTGGGCATAGAGGAAACATACCTCAGCATAAAAGAGGCCAGATATGACAAACCCAGAGCTAACATCACGCTCAAGAGTGAAAGGCTAAAAGCTTTCTCTCTAAGATCAGGAACAAGACTAGAATGCTCACTCTTGTGACTTTTATTCAACATACAGTACAAGGCCTAGCTGTAGCAATGAAACAAGAAAAAGAAATAAAAGGCATCCAAATTGGTAAAGAAGAAGTAAAACTGTCACTATTTGCAAATGTCATGATATTATATATAGAAAACCCTAAAGACTCCACCAAAAAACTATTAGAACTAATAAATGAACTCAATGAAGTTGCAGGATACAAAATTAACATACGGAAATCTGTTGTTGTGTTTCTATACACTAATAACTATCAGAAAGAGAAACTGAAAAAACAATCCCATATACAATTGCATCAAAAAGAATAAAATACCTAGCAATAAATTTAACCAAGAAGTTGAAAGACATGTATTCTGAAAACTATAAGACAGTGATGAAAGAAACTGAAGATGACAAATAAATGGAAAGATATATCATGCTCATGAAATGGAAGAATTAATATTGTTGAAATGCCCATACTACCCAAAGCAATCTATAGAATTCAATACAATCCCAATAAAAATACCAATGGCAATTTTACATTTTAGAACAAATAATCCTAAAATTTATATGGAATGACATAAGACCTCAATTAATCAATGCAATCTTAAGAAAGAAGAGCAAAGCAGGAAGTATCATGCTCCCAGATTTCAAACTATACTACAAAGCTACAGTAATCAAAAAACAGTATGGTACTGGGCACAAACACATATACATCAAAGGAACAGAACAGAGTCCAGAAATAAACCCACACTTATATGGTCAATTAATCTATGCCAAAGGAGGCAAGAGTATACAGTGGGGAAAAGACAGTCTCTTCAATAAAAGGTGTTAAGGAAACTGGACAGCTACATGCAAAATAATGAAATTGGAGGAGTGCCTGTGCGGCTCAGCTGGTTGAATGTGTCCGACTCTTGGTTTCAGCTCAGGTCATGATCTCATCAGGGTAGTGAGATCGAGCCCTACATTAGGCTGTGCGCTTGGAGTGCAGTTTGCTTGAGATTCTCTTCCTCTGCCCCTCCCCCTGCTCGCACGCTCTCTCTCTCTCAAATAAACACTTAAAAAAAATGAAAACAGACCACTTTCTAACCACAAACACAAAAATAAACTCAAAATGGATTAAAGACCTAAATGTAAGACCTGAAACCATAAAACTCCTAAAAGAAAGCAGAGGAAGTAACACCTGGAAATCAGTCTTAGCAATATTTTTCTCAGGCAAGGAAAACAAAAACAAAAATAAACAATTACAACTACATCAAACTAAAAAACCTTTGCACAGCAAAGGAAACCATCAATAAAATGAAAAAGTGGGCGCCTGGGTGGCTCAGTTGGTTAAGCAACTGCCTTCGGCTCAGGTCATGATCCTGGAGTCCCGGGATCGAGTCCCGCATCGGGCTTCCTGCTCAGCAGGGAGACTGCTTCTCCCTCTGACCCTCTTCCCTCTCGTGCTCTCTATCTCTCATTCTCTCTCTCTCAAATAAATAAAATCTTTAAAATAAATAAAATAAATAAAATGAAAAAGTAACCTACTAAATGTGAGAAGATATTTTGCAAATGATATGTCTGATAAAGGGTTAATATCCAAAATATATAAAGAACTCATACAACTCAACACCCCCCCCAAAATTCATTTAAAAAATGGGCAGATGGCCTAAATAGAAACTTTTTCCAAAGAGGAGATACAGATGGACAAGAAACACAGGAAAAGATTCTCAACATCATTAATCATCAGGGAAATGCAAATCACAACCACAATGAGATATCACCTCACACCAGTCAGAATGGCTAATATCAAAAAGACAAGAAATAACAATTGTTGGTGAAGATGTGAAGAAAAGGGAAGCCTCATGCACTGTTGGTGGAAGTGTAAATCCGTGCAGCCATTATGGAAAAGAGTATGGAGGTTCCTCAAAAAATTTTAAATAGAAATACTATATGATCCAGCAATTCCACTTCTGCATATTTTTCCGAAAACAAAAACACTAACTTGAAAAGATATATGCACCCCATGTTCACTGCAGCATTATTTGCTATAAGCCAAGATGTGGAAGCAACTTAAGCATCCATCGATAGATGAATGGATAACAAAGATGTGATATATAAAAAATAGAATATTATTCAGCCATAAAAAAGAATGAAATCTTGCCATTTGTGACAACATGGATGGACCCAGAGGGTATTATGCTAAGAAGTAAGTTAAAGAAAGACAAATAACATACAATTTCACTTACACGTGGAATCTAAAAAACCAAACAAATGAACTAACAAATCAAAACAGAAACAGACTCAAATATAGACAACAAACGTGTTACCAGAGGGGAGAGGGGTATGATTTGGGTGGAACAAGTGAAGGGGATTAAGAGGTATGAGCTTCCAGTTATAAAATGAACTAGTCACAGGGCGCTCAGCCGGCTCAGTTGGTGGAGCGTGTGACTCTTGATCTCGGGGTTGTGAGTTTGAGCCCCACGTTGGGCAAGAGATTACTCAAAATAAAATCTTTAAAAATAAATAAAATAAAATAAAATAGTCACACGGATGAAAAGCACAGCAGAGAAAATAGTATTACTATTTTAATAATTTTGTATGGTGACGGACCTATTGTGCTCATTTCATGATGTGCATAAATATTGAATCACTATGTTGTATACCTGAAACTAATATACTACTGTATGTCAACTACAGCTCAATTAAAAAAAAATTCTACCTGCTCACTGAGGCCTTTCCTCGTCACCTCATCTAAAATTGCAACCCGTTCTCCTCCTCTGATTTACTTTTTCCCTTAGCATTCAGCTCTACCTAAGATATTAGATTTTACTTACTTACCCTTTGCCTTTCTTCCACTTACAGATCAAATAGTCAATGAGGGCAGAGGCTTTTATTCAATTCTCTGTCCCCAGCCCCTAGAAAGCTCAGGTACACAGAGATGCTCTAAAACATGTGTTGAACACGTGAACAGATTTATTCTCTCCATACCATTATTTGTTCACAGATGAAGAGCTTACCTACTGTGTAGGACTGTTATGAGGATAAGATGATTAGAAAGTGGAAAGTAACTGAAACGTTAAAAGCTCTATAAAGCTACTGACATAAAATCATCTTGTTCCCAGCCCTGCTAATGCAGTGAGCCCTAGAAGTAAACTCTGCCATCTAAGTGTCGGACATTTCTGATGGAGAGCTTTCTCAAGCTTATTGCAGATTTCCCAGAGTCCACCGTACCCCAGGGGATGGCAAATCAGTAGTTACCACTTACTGAGCATTACTATGTGTCAAGTACTGCTGAGCACTTCACATGCATGATCTCACCTAACCCCCACAATGAACCTGCATGTAGGTACATCAGGGTACCCATTTTACAGATGAGAAACCCTGAGGTTCAGAGAGGTTGGACTATTTGTCCAGTCTTTTTTTTTTAAAGACTGTATTTATTTATTTATTTATTTTAGGAAGAGAAAGTGTGCATGAGTGGGGGGAGGGGCAAAGGGAGAGGGAGAGGCAGAGAATCTCAAGCAGACTCTGCCCTGGGTGTGGAGCCCATCGTGGGGCTCTATCCCATGACCCTGAGATCATGACCTGAGCCGAAACTGAGGCAGACACTTAACTGACTGAGCCACCTAGGCACCCCTGTCCTAAGTCTTTCTGATTAATCAGCAAAATAAAGTTTTGATCACAGGTCTGATATACTTTGGCCACCATAGTAGGAAAAGTTCTTTTTTTTCCTTTAAAGGTTTTATTTATTTATTTGGGAGAGAGAGAGAGCGAACATGAGTGGGGAGGAGGGGCAGAGGGAGAAGCAGACTCCTCACTGAGCAGGGAGCCCGATGCAGGGCTCAGGGCTCGATCCCAGGACTCTGGGATCACGACCGGAGCTGAAGGCAGACGCTTAACCAACTGAGCCACCCAGGTGCCCCTGAAAAGTTATTTTGATGACAAAAATAATGCAGAGTTTTACTATCAGTGAAAAATGCAAATTCAAAAGATTTTAAGGTATTACAATGTGAATAAGAATGATTAAACCTGATGTCCAGAGGCTCATGTGTTTTGGAGAGGGAATAGGTACACTTACACACGGCCAATGGGCACAATTTGTTTATTCTCTTAAGGAACACAACCTGGCAACATGAATATACAAATAAGTTCTTTCTAAGAGGAAAGTTGGAAAATCTCCAATGCCTAACACCCAGTTAAATTTATTTATTTATTTATTTATTTGACAGAGAGAGACACAGCGAGAGAGGGAACACAAGCAGGGGGAGTAGGAGAAGGAGAAGCAGACTCCCCGCTGAGCAGGGAGCCCGATGCGGGGCTCGATCCCAGGGCCCTGGGACCATGACCTAAGCCAAAGGCAGATGCTTAACGACTGAGCCACCTAGGCACCCCTAAAATTATTTTTATTCTAAAACAAGACATTATTAAAAAACGGAAAATCCCCAATGAGCAAAAGGACACAAAGTAGAAAGGGAAAACTCTCCTTCCACCCCCACGATACCCGGTTCTACTCCCTCAAGGGTCACTTACCATTGCTAACAGTTTTGTGCATATACTTCCAGGTGCCTGTTGATTTTGAGTGTCCAATAATATGTAATTGGCTAAGCCATCCATGGTGGAGTAGCACAATGAGATACTGTTTCCTGGAAGCGAGTATATGAAGCAATGTTATGTAAAAATTACAAAATACAAGGATAACACATACTCACTGGAGCTACGTAAAGAGCTGCCTGAACAGTGATAAAAATGGGGAAACCGGCTTGATGGAGATGGCTGAATTTAATGTGTCTAAGGCTGCCTTAGTTCACAAAAGAAAGAAAAAAAAAACTCTAGGACACCAAATTGAGAGGAAGAGAATCTTAGAACAGAGACATCTGGTGGGGTAGAGAGAGCACTGAGCGGGCTGCTTGGGAGCCCTGGGTCCCAGTCCCCGCTTTTATGTTGGACTGTCCCTTCCCATTGCTAGGCCCCAATATTCTCATCTGCAAAGGGAGGGACTTCCCTAAATGATCTCTAGGGCCCCTTCCGATGGTACAAAGTCTTTGATTGTCTGACGGATTCAACATCAGGGCTGAAGAAATATATTCATATAGAAAGGTTGGAAAGAAAGTCATGCTCCAATGGGCCGCAAAGGGTTAAGTAGCAGGCTCCTTCATAAAAGGAATGATAATCTGTGTAAAATACAGTTCTGATCCCAGGGAATCTAGAGTCTGGTGCTCCTGTCTGGCTGACTGAAACAATCAATTGGGTATAAGTTTGAAATAAAGTAAGCTGGGGCTCCTGGGTGGCTCAGATGTTTAGGCGTCTGCCTTCAGCTTGGGTCGTGATCCCAGGGTCCTGGGATTGAGCCCCGCATCGGGCTCCCAGCTCGGCAGGGAGTCTGTTTCGCCCTCTGCCTCTCTCCTCTGCTCGTGGTCTCTCTTTCTCTCTCTCTCTGTCTGTCTCTCTCAAATGAATAAATAAAATCTTAAAAAAAAAAAAGGAAAGAAATAAAGTAAGCTGAGGCAGAAGGCCAACCTACTTTTTAAAATTTTTTTAGAGGGCCTGAAATCTTTTAGCCATCTCCCTCCAACTGTTCCTCCTCATATCACTGAAACTCTTAGACTGTCCCACTTCCTTCCTTCTGTGGACCTTCAACTTAATTCAGGACTTTTTTTGATGTGGAAGCTTCCTGTGCACCAATAGCCAACCCAAGGGGGTTCAGTTGAATTGAACTTGTTGAATACCTATAGCATTCAAGGCACTGGACTGAGAATCGGGGCTGCACTGTGACTTCTGTGGGCCCTAGGCACTAGTAAAATTCATGCTTTGGAGAGAAAAATTTCTCCAAGGGGGTAAAATAGGGATCTGAGGATCTGGATGATCCCAGTGCCTGACTCATTCCTTTTCTAAACTTAGTTTATATACCACTGATGGCTGCATTGAACTGAGTCTGATTTTCAAAAACAGCTTGTGAAATCAGCCTCATTACTTTCCAGTGGCATCTACAGGCCTCCCAAGAGGAGTGAGCAGAACACATGCTCCAATCACTTTCTAATTACTCTCCAACTAACCAAACTTGCCTCCCAAGTAAGGGTCTGGCGGGAGGTCAGTGTGTATACGTGCGTGTGGTGTATTTGTGCACCTCTGGGTGCACATCTGATTGCGCACCTCTGGGTTCCAAAGCCCGATCTCCAGGGAGGTTGCATTATTTCACTCATTTCATGTCGGCTCTACCTTTTCTCTCCTCCACTTGTGGAGATAGATTGGGAGTTGACTCTAGTTTGAATCCCAGTCAAAAATGTTAGAAATGGATGCCCGAAGCTGGGCTGTAACCCCTACTGCTGTGTTGTTGCCTTTACCTAGAGGACTTGAAAGAACGTTTGCTTTTCTTTCTGTGTGTTCTTTCTCTTTTATATGAAACAGACTTGGGAGTATCAAAACTGCTGGGTGCACTACACAGAGTTTATACAGAGGGAAGACTTGGTTCACAGCTACCACTATATCTACTGTGTGCGCTGGAGCATCCCAACTGCTAAGAGACCCATGCCACAAGTCACTGCCTCTGCCTACTTCACCATCAAGATCACCAAAAACAAACCTCCAGTAAGCTCTTCCTTTCTGCCCCGTTCGCTTAGATGAGACTTCAGTGAAAATGGAGACTTCTCCTGTCAGGGTCATTGATGACCCCTTCTTTGTAAAACTTAAGTCCTATTTCTGTCCTCATCTTGCTTGGCCAATCTACAGCACTTGCCAGAGCTGCTCACTCCCCGCTTCATGAAATGTTCCATTTGGCTGCTAGAACCACACACTATCTGGGCTTTCCTTCCTGCCTCACCGACCATTCCTTCTCAGTCTCTACTGGCCTCGAACCTGTCCTCCATACTCCTCTCCTTGGTGATCTTGTCGTCTCCTGACTTTAAACGCCACCTCTAGCTTATGCTTCCCAAATCTGCATCTCCAGCCCAGATCTCTGCCACTTGGATGTTTAATAAACATCTCACTTCTTGTATCCAAAACTGAACTTCCAATTTTCCCCTCCCAACCTGACCTGCCCGCAGACCTCTCATCTCCGTCCATGGCCCAAATCCTTGGCATCATCCTTGACTCATCCCTCATCCAACACATTAGCAATCCTATTGGCCCTATCTTCAAAAATAGGTCCTGAATCCAACAATTTCTTACCACTCCACTTCTGCCACCTTGGTACAAGACACCATCATCTCTTACCAAGATTCTTTCAATAGCCTCCTAACTGGCCTCTCTGCTTCCACCCTTGCCCTCATTGCGTATCTTTTCGAAATAGCAGCCGCCAGCCAGAGTGAGCCTGATAAAATGAACCTATGCCACTCCTCTGTTTAAAATGTTCCAACGTGTTTCTCTAACTTCAAAGTGCATGCCCATTAATTGCAGATCTTGTTGAAAGGAAGATTCTGATTCAGCAGGTCTGGGGTGGGGCCTGAGATTCTGCATTGCTAAGAAGCTCCCAGGTGGTAGGGGCGCCTGGGTGGCTCAGTTGGTTAAGCGACTGCCTTCGGCTCAGGTCAGGATCCTGGAGTCCCGGGATCGAGTCCCGCATCGGGGGGGGGGGGGTCCCTGCTCAGCGGGGAGTCTGCTTCTCCCTCTGCCCCTCCCCCCTCTCATGTGCTCTCTCTCTCTCTCCTTCTCTCTCTCCAATAAATAAAATCTTTAAAAAAAAAAAAAAGCAGCTCCCAGGTGGTGCTCCCAGGTGTGTGCCGGCCCACAGCGTACACTTTTGAGTAGTGAGGGCCTGGGAGGCCCTTGTGTGACCTGGTCTCTTGTCTCTGCTTTCCTCCCCCTCCTCCTCCCTCCCTCCCTCTCCTCCAGCTGTGATCTTGTGACTTCAATAATCCAGGTAGAGTCCCACCTCAGGGCCTCTGCATCTGCTGTTCCCTCTGACTGGAACACTCTCACCTAGGTATGTGCACACCCTGCTCTCACCTCCTACGTCACACTTTTATCCCTTCCTCCATGCTTTTGCTTTTTCTCCCTAACACTTTCTTACCTTCTGATAGTCTACGTAATTTATTATCTTGTTATTGTCTGTTCCCCCTACCAGAATATAAGCTCCACAAAGGCAGGAATTTCTGTTTTGCTGTAAAATGAGGCCTGGCAAGTAATAGGCACTCAATAAATACTTGAAGGAATGACTGCGGGTAGCCAACCAGGTAGACCAGGAATATGAAGTATGTTGATAGCTGGTGTGAAAGGAATCCAAATAACATCCACAAATCCAGGGTTTGGGTCATCAGAGGAGCAGGTCTGGTCCCAAGCACAGTGCCTGGAATACAGCAGACATACACACGTTATTCTCCCCCGTGCTGCCCATTCTGTCACAGAAGTTATCTGAGGCTTGGTCTGCCTCCAGAGCTTCACAGAGGACTACACGGTGGGCCAACTCTGTCTTACGTTTGTCCTATCCTACTACGAACTTACGTATTTGAACCTGGAGTCATGTAAAAAGGTAAAGTACGTGGAGCTCTCACTCCTCCTGGTCATCTATCCTGCCATCAGCTGTCTTGCTAACTGGCAAGGTTGGAGATTGGAAAGTAAGGCTGCTGGAGGTAAGCAAGACCATGACCAGAGACTGTACATTGAGGGCTTAGGAGAAGGGCTCTTGTTCTCAATTCCACACATAATTTTGGAAGGGAGCATGGGTAGAGACCCCTGAGACAATATTACAACCTCCACTTTTATGCTGCTTTAAAAATGTTTTCAAACCGTGTTTATCTATATTATTTCATTCTTATCCTACTCCTAAGAGGTAAATACTGTCCACTGAGTAGAGTGGAACATAAAAAGAAAGTAAATGACTATTCATGAGGAGCACAAGCCTTTCCTGACTTGTTTCCAGTTTTGCAGAGATTCTTCAGGTATTTGTTGCCAAAAAGATCTTTTGGGGAACAGAGATTTCAAGTGACAAAGAACTACCACCTACAGACATCCCAATAAGGAGGATGAATTCTAGAAACTTAAGAGTATACATATGGACAAGTGTAGGGATGGAAGGAATTACGAGTTGGTATGATTGGTATAAGCTAACAGTTATCCTTTTCTCTCTTAGGATATGCCCATTGAGGTCTTTTATATCTTTGAGGGCCTTTCGTTTGTTCACAGGTAATTAACACTTGGAGACTTGTGTGTGTGTGTGTGTGATCTCTACGCCCAACATGGGGCTAGAACTCATGGCCCTGAGATCAAGAGTCACATGCTCTACTGACCCAGCCAGCGAGATGCCCCTGGAGACTTATTTTTAAAAGGGTGGTGGGCAAAGGTCATCACACCCCAGGAACCTAGCAGGCCCACGGCCACAGATAACTCATGTAATGGTCACTTTTCTTCTTTGGCCCACCCACCCCATTAGGATGGGCTGAAAGGATTCTGCCATTGTTCTAGAAAAAAATTTTTAATGTCTCATTTTTCAGTAATTAAAAACTTGAGGATTAACTGCTAAAGGATGGTGGGGGCAAAGTGGGTCATGTCTGTGTTTCTATGGGAAACTTCATAGTCAATGGAATTAAGTTCTATATAATAATCTTTTATTTGTACAGCAGCTTTTTTAGAGAATCTTTACATATAAACTCATGAATCCTTTTACTGATTGGGCCGATGGAATAGAGACAACCTTTGCTCCCCACCCTCAAAGGACTTCTTACTCACTAGGAATGTAACAGAATAAACAGGGAATCCCTGGCTCAGTGTTTTATGTTAAAAAGTTTTGGTATGTTTGTTTTTCTTCCTCTGCAGACCAGGAATGACTCGCTTTCAAGAAAAATGGCTGAGGGATATTATTGAGGCCAAAAGTATTTTAATGGAGTCAATTCCCTTCTAATTCTTACAGAATGTTTTAGGATTGGATTTCTAATCAGAACGTGTTAAAAATACGATACTGCACATCAAACCACAGAAAATTTATTGAATAAACTTGTGGCAAACAATCCAGCTGTATTTTTTTTTTTGCATTCATTCATTTTCCATTTGGCAATTTCCATCACATTAGCAGAGTAACCAGTAAGTTGTTTTCCATTTCTAAGTGGTTTTTCCCATCACTGTCTACATCATTTGAGTCTTACAGGTACAGAAGCCAAGTTTAGAGATTTCCTAAAATTCACCTGTCAGACTGAGAATGCTACTTGGCTGCTTGTTCCCCCATCTGAGCCTAGTTCTCTAGTAGACACACCTCTTTAATGGGCATAACTGAGGAAAAGAAAAATGGCAACAGTTCTACAGCTCATAATATAACCAGTCTAAAGATTTCCCTACTCACAGGCCCCTTCACTTACTGTGAGTTAAGCCTCAATGTTAACTAATACTACACTCCGATACTCTGAAACTGGGCACGCTGCATACCACACAGCATCACAACCGTGATGGCAGCAGGGTGGCTTCAAAACAGGAGACAATTGCCACCCTTACTTATTTCTGGTCTTTCCATCCTCACACCAGATCATCACTTGTTCCCACCATCCCTGTGAGGCTGTCTTGTCTGACTGCAAAGGTTTAAACCACCAAAGACAAGATTACATTATGGGTGATTACGTACAGGTACATCAGAATACATATTTATGCAGACAAGCACTGGAAGGGAACACACAATACTAAAGACAAATGATGTGCTAAGACTGTGGTTAATTTTTCTTTCTTCTTTTTTTAACTGTTACATTTGTGTAACAAACATAAAAGAAGGGAAAATCTTATCAGAACAACTGGTAAGGAAGTGGAAAACTAGGTAAGTCTTCCTGAAGAACAAAACATGAATTTCAAATACAACAGCCCTCCTGTCGGACTTATGGCTCAGATGACTCAACACAGTTTGAAGCAGTAACTCTCATGAGCTCAAAATACTTTTAGCCCTTTTATTCTACCCTCCTCTTTCCCAAAAAACATGCTACTGAAGCTGTTCTTTGGCAGATCTTTCCTGAACAAACCCTGATGAAAGAAATGACAAAGTTCTGAAATACATTAATATGTTTTCTTTCATTTACTGACTATCTACTCTGTGGAGGACACAGGAGAATCCAATAAAAACCCACAATAATCCTCTATCACAGAGTTGTTGCATTAAAACTGATCTGCCTGAGCACACGGACTCTGAGATCAAAGACCTCGGTTGAACTGAATCTCTTGTTAAGCTGAAAAGGCCAAAACTCTCCAGATGTCTTCCAATAATGATCAAGTTTTTATCCCAATGTCACGAAGAAACACCACTGACCTCTCCAGGATGACCTCCAACAACCCGAAGACATTTACTGAAGTAGCCGTGTTAAGTTTTCATAACATTTGCTATCGAGTAAAAGTGAAGAGTGGCTTTCTTCTTGGTCGAAAAACAGTTGAGAAAGAAATGCTGACAAATGTCAATGGCATCATGAGACCTGGCCTCAATGCCATTCTGGGACCCACAGGTGGCGGCAAATCTTCGTTGTTAGATATCTTAGCTGCAAGGAAAGATCCGAATGGATTATCTGGAGATGTTTTGATAAATGGAGCACCTCGACCTGCCAATTTCAAATGTAATTCAGGTTATGTGGTACAAGATGATGTCGTGATGGGAACTCTGACAGTGAGAGAAAATTTACAGTTCTCAGCAGCTCTCCGGCTTCCGACAACTATGACAAAGCATGAAAAAAATGAGCAAATTAACAAGGTCATTCAGCAGTTAGGTCTGGATAAAGTGGCAGATTCCAAGGTTGGAACTCAATTTATACGTGGTGGGTCTGGAGGAGAAAGAAAAAGGACTAGTATTGGAATGGAGCTTATTACCGATCCAGCCATCTTGTTCCTGGATGAGCCCACAACTGGCTTAGACTCAAGCACGGCAAATGCTGTTCTTTTGCTCCTGAAGAGGATGTCTGAACAGGGACGAACAATCATCTTCTCCATTCATCAGCCTCGTTATTCTATCTTCAAGTTGTTTGATAGCCTCACCTTGTTGGCCTCAGGAAGACTAATGTTCCATGGGCCTGCCCAGGAGGCCTTGGGGTACTTTGCATCAGTGGGTTACCATTGTGAGCCTTATAATAACCCCGCAGACTTCTTCCTGGATGTCATTAGTGGAGACTCCTCTGCTATGATATTAAACAGAGAGGACCAAGACGGTGAAGTCAAGGAGACTGAAGAGCCTTCCAAGAGAAGATCTCCACTCATAGAAAAAATAGCTGAGTTTTATGGCAACTCTGACTTTTGCAGAAAAACGAAAGATGAGTTAGATCGACTTGTAAAGGGTCATAAGAGGAAGAGCTCAACCTTTAAGGAGATCACCTATGCCACCTCCTTCTGTCATCAACTCAGATGGATTTCCAAGCGTTCATTCAAAAACTTACTGGGCAATCCCCAGGCCTCTATAGCTCAGATAATTGTAACAGTCATCCTGGGATTGGTTATTGGTGCTATTTTCTATGATCTAAAAAATGATCCTACAGGAATCCAGAATAGATCAGGAGTGCTCTTCTTCCTGACAACCAACCAGTGTTTCAGCAGTGTGTCAGCTGTGGAGCTCTTTGTGGTTGAAAAGAAGCTCTTTATACATGAATATATCAGTGGATACTACAGAGTGTCATCTTATTTCTTTGGAAAACTGTTATCTGATTTATTACCCACGAGGATGTTACCAAGTATTATATTTACTTGTATAATATACTTCTTGTTAGGCTTGAAACCAGTTGTGGAGGCCTTCTTCATCATGATGTTTACCCTTATGATGGTGGCTTATTCGGCCAGTTCTATGGCACTGGCCATAGCAGCAGGCCAGAGTGTGGTATCCATAGCAACACTTCTCATGACCATCTCCTTTGTGTTTATGATGATATTTTCAGGGCTGTTGGTAAATCTCAGAACTGTTGGGCCTTGGCTCTCCTGGCTTCAGTACTTCAGCATTCCTCGATATGGCTATGTGGCTTTGCAGCATAATGAATTTTTGGGACAAAACTTCTGCCCAGGAGTCAATGTAACAGCGAATAATACCTGTAGCTATGCAATATGTACTGGCGAAGAATTTTTGCTAAACCAGGGCATCGATCTCTCCCCTTGGGGCCTGTGGAAGAATCACGTAGCCTTGGCATGTATGATTATCTTCCTTATAATTGCCTACCTAAAATTGTTATTTCTTAAAAAATATTCTTAAATTCCTCTTTAATTTACATGATTGATCCACACATTAAAAAGGGAGGATCTTGATTTTTTTTAAATATAAAAAAAAACAAAACTGATCTGCCTACTGAAAATAAGAGTGCAAACTCATTCAGTCTCTAGGAATCAATAACAAAAAATAATGTTCTTAGAGAAAAGAATTCTTAAATAGGGACTATAAATTTAGGTCTTATTACACAGGGAAGTAGATGGATTACAACTCATAAATTTGGAACCTAGCTTCCTTTTACCTTTAGGAAACAAGATATTGATCAGGTTAGGCAGCAATGATGATAAACAGAAATCACTTCATCTTCAGGAGTCATAAATGTTGCTACACGCCAAATGGTTTAGTTCCTTAGTTGTGGGTTAAAGGTAGACACTTTCCTAGAACATATGTTAAATAGTAAAACTTTTTATCTATACTTTGAAATATGACTGCCTTATTTTAAAACTTTGGAAAAAAACACTTTAAACTATTATAAGAGAGAGCATTTTATGACCACAGAGTTAGAACTTCCCCATCCCCCAGGTAATTTAGATTTATTCTAGACACATAATAACACAGCTCAAAACAACCTTAACAAAAACAGCCAAAACTTCTACTGTCCCCTTTCTCTTCACTCTTGTGACCTAACAACTCAAACTGAACAAAATAATGGGAAGAAAAAAGATCATGAACTGCTAGTCCCAGAATTTTCCATTTCTCTCAAACTTAAAAGTCAACAGTAGCCATAAAAAGGTGATAAAGTGAGGGGTTCTATACAAAGTTAAACTGAATGACAGATATAAAAAATAAACTGAAACGTTTAACAATGTTTAAAATGAAATATGCTTATTACATAAAGGACAGACTTAAAATACGTTTAATATCATTTTAACTTCATCCTTATAAAACTAAATTAAAACCAACACTTCAATATATTTTTCCCTATTAAACTCCTAACCATAGTTGACGCCCATTCATTTCCAGTATTCAAATAACGATCTAAGCATAGCTTAGATGGAAATAATCTACTTACATTGGCACAACAGTACACTTCCCAGTATTTTATATTTGAAGAACCATTTTTAAGGAACCTTTTAAGAACTTAAAACACTAACATTCACATTTTCAACTCATTAAGTCTGTGGGTTAGTTTGGTTTTTGGCTTGTTTGTTGGATTTGGGGTAGAGGTAGGGACTAAAACCAAAATACATGATTTCCAAGGCAGACTATATATTATACAAGTCGATTTTCAAATTCCAGATTTGCTTTTTTCAGCAATGCCTTCACCCTGTTAACAAAAGTGGCCTCCTGTATGTTTCTATCAAGTCCATTTATAACACGTTCAACATAGAGGAATGATGATTTCCCACAAGTTCAGTTGGGGTGGGAGTGGGGGACGGGCATCATGTAGAGCTAATAGTAGCACTGTCCCATGGTGTGAGAGTTAAGTTTCTCATCTTACTGACACTTTCTCTCAATGCCACCTCCCCAAGTACAGTATGATTTCATTCGTAATTTGGATTTTTAAACCAGAGAGTTATTATGGTCAATCCAAAAATAACCCAAAGAACTTGCTAAAATTATATCAATAAGCAGCTTTCTATTGAAGGACTGAAAGAATTAAATAGAAGGCACAGTAGCACTGTAAAGCTTTTTCAGATCATAGTAATCTTTTTGTATGTATATGTGGAACCCAGACTTTCTTTTTTTGTTAAAAATGCTGAACAATCAGAAAATCCTTATTTGTCATCTTTCCCTTTAGTTTTTCTGTATACCATCTCTCGAAAACTGGCCAGAATCTTGTTTTCTCTCTTTCGCCTCTCTTCTTGGTTAAAGGACGCCAGGGCTCTCTTCTCATCAGCACTATAGATCTGGTTCTCTTTCCGCAGTCGCACGGCCTCCATTCGGCGATGCCTGGAGATAATTTTATTTTTTGCTTAATTTCTCAGTAATTATTCTCATAGTACTTCCTCACTAATCCTTCTTAATACAGACTGTTCTATTTAAAAAACTGACAAATAGAAATTGTTTTGGTAATGGGTTGGATTTTCAAAAGATCATTTATCTGCTAATGTATCCTTTGATTCATTTTCAGCATTCAAATAATGATCTGATGTTCTGTCAACATCATGAATGTTATTAATTTCAATTACTAAGGGCATAAGTCTAGTTCTGTTGTTTCTACTAAAACAACCAGAAACTAGCAAATTATTAATCTTCCTATGTGATATGTGGAATTAGCCTTTGGGGAATTGACAGTAGGACAGAAGAAAGGCTTAATGTCATCAGTCAGGCAGAACTTCCTCATGGTTCTAACTTATCATACAACCAAAAGGACCAGGTCTAATACTATAATAGAATTTGATGAGTTTTGTGAGTGGATTTAACTTCCTTAGAACCCAGTAGCAGCTCAAAGAAGAGATTTATCACAAGGGCTAATTCAGGAAAGTACAGGGGGCAGAGAGAAACTATTACATTATCTTCAAAAGGTCTGCTAACTTAGAGGGAAAACTCCATGAAACTCTTTTACGTTTATGTAACCCAATCCTACAAAGTCAGTTCGATATAAGGCTTGACCTATGCCTAGAAAAACAGAGAAAACTGAGTAAGGAAAAGAGGGAGAATCATTTAAGATTAGTGTGAAAGTGGGGAAGCAGCCGGATGGAAAGACAAGGAGATGACAATGTATTTAAGGTTGCTCAAGGCACAGTGAATAGAGTTTATTTGGAACACAAAGTGCTATGTGAACAATGTAAAACATCTATGTACATGTCTCCTAGTACATGGGAAAGATTCTCTCTTGGGTATCTAGGAATGGAGCTGCTGGGACATAAGGCTTACGAATGCTCAACTTTCCAAGATGATGTCAGACTGTTTTCCAAAGACACTGTACCAATTTATAACACCACTAGCAGTATTTAAGCGATCCTGTAGATCTACATCTTCTCCAATGCTTGGTACTGTTAGAACTCTGAACTTTTGTCTATCAGATAGATGTAAAATGGTATTTCAGCATGTTCTTGATTTCCATTTCCAATGATAATGAACATCTTTTTATGTATGGGTAGGCCATATATTTTTCTTCTAACAAATGCTTGTGTCATTTTCCCATTTTTTGTTCGGATTGTATGTATTCCTTAAATATTCTCAATACTATCAGTTGTAAGATCTTATCCCAGCTTAAAATTTGTCTTTTTACTTATTTTAAGATGTCTTTTGATGAATAAAACTTAGGCAAATTATCACTATTTTATGATTAATACATTTTTGGAGTCTTCCTTAAGAAACAGTTTACTACCCCAAGATCTGTTAGATATCTACTTATATTTTACACTAAGAGTGTTGAAAGTTGTTTTTGAGGACGCCTGGGTGGCTCGGTCGTTAAACGTCTGCTTCAGCTCAGGTCATGATCCTAGGGTCCTGGGATCGAGCCCCACATTGGGCTCCCTGCTCGGCAGGAAGCCTGCTTCTCTCTCTCCCACTCCCCCTACTTGTGTTCCTGCTCTCGCTATCTCTCTCTGTCAAATAAAAAAACAAAATCTTTTTTAAAAAAAGTTGTTTTTGACATTTAAGTCCTTATTCTTGCTGCGCTGATATTTTTCTTAATTAAAAAAAATTTTTTTTAAGAAGGCTCCACACTCAGCGTGGGGCTTGAACTCACAACCCTGAGATCTAGAGTTGCATGCTCTAGTGAGACAGCCAGGCACCCCTAGTTGCACTGATTTTTAAATATGGTGATGCAGGGTTCTACTTTCATCTTTTTCCAAATGGATAACCATTTTTCTCCTGCTCCATTCACTGAATAGGTCCTTCTTTCCCCAATGATCTGACATACAATCTCTTTCATCTAACTAAGTTTACGCATGTATGGCTCTGCCGGGCTTCATATTTTATCCCACTGAACAATTCATTTGTGCTCCTGTACTTTCTACAGTTTTTTCTTTTTAAAGATTTTATTTATTTATTTGAGACAGAGAGAATGAGAGAGAGAGAGCACATGAGAGGGGGGAGGGTCAGAGGGAGAAGCAGACTCCCTGCCAAGCAGGGAGCCCGATGTGGGACTTGATCCGGGGACTCCAGGATCATGACCTGAGCCGAAGGTAGTTGCATAACCAACTGAGCCACCCAGGCGCCCTGTACTTTCTAAAGTTCTATAAGCTTCATAATAAGCCCTCATATTTGGTAGGGCAAATCTCATCTTCCTATTCTTCTTCAAAGGTGACTGGGCTATTCTTGGCCCTCTAGTCTAACATAAATTTTAGAACCATCTTATTGGGGCGCCTGGGTGGCTCATTCGGTTAAGCATCTGCCTTCGGCTCAGGTCATGCTCCTAGGGTCCTGGGATCAGGCCCTGTGCAGGCTCCCTGCTCAACGGAGAGCCTGCTTCTCTTACTCCCTTTGCTGCTCCCGCTGCTTGTGCTGTCTCTGTCTCTGTCAAATAAATAAAATCTTAAAAAAAGAGAACAATCTTACTAAGTTTCACATAAACCTCTGCTATGAGTTTGACTAGAACTACACTGAATATACAGATCAATTTGGGGAGAACTGACAAGTTTACATATTGCCTGCCTATGTGAACATGGTATCTCTCCATTTAAGCCTTCTTTAATGTCTTTTTAAAAAGATTTACTTATTTATTTGAGAGAGAGAGAGAGGGTGAGTGGGGGAGGGGCAGAGGGAGAGGGAAAGAATCTCAGGCAGACGTCCCATTGAGTGTGGAGCCCAACGCGGGGCTCAATCTCACAACCCTGAGATCATGACCTGACCTGAAACCAAGAGTCAGACCCTTAACTGACTGAACCACCCAGGCACCCCTTTAATGTCTCTTAATGTTTTCTAGTTTTCCCTGTAGAGGTCTTGGACATTTTTTGTTAAGATTTATTCCTAAATCCTTCATATTCTGATACTACTATGAATGTTGTTTTCTTCTTATTTAATTACATTCCTGTTTCCTGATATATAGAAATGCAATTTTCATGTATTAACCTTATACCCAACCATTTATTAAGCCCTATTATTCAGAATCATCTGAAGATTCCTTAGAATTTTCTATGTAAAAAAAAAAAAATTACATCATTCACAAAAAATGAGTTATACCTTCCTTTCCAATGTTTATGACTCTCATTTCTTTTTGTATTATTGTGCTGGTCCTCTGAATTCTAAGATTCTGGAGGTGATTCAGGGGTTTTGCAAATATCTGCCTCCAACTTTATTTTAAAATATGTACCTACTTTAAAATTTGTAAAGTTTTAAAAAATCCAAAATTCAGTTTGATCTTGGTACTGATGCCCTATTAGTTCACTCTCCTCATTCTTCCTGGTTCTTTGCTTTTTCTTCCACTATTTTAAGATTTTATTTTTATTTGACAGAGAGAGACACAGCGAGACAGGGAACACAAGCAGGGGGAGTGGGAGAGGGAGAAGCAGGCTTCCCGCAGAGCAGGGAGCCTGATGCGGGGCTCGATCCCAGGACCCTGGGATCATGACCTGAGCCGAAGGCAGACGCTTAACGACTGGGCCACCCAGGCGCCCCATCTTCCACAATTTTATATTCATTTCCCCCTGCTATCATAATCCTTTTCTGCTCTTAATTCTTAGAGTCCACAGAGAATTAGAGTCCCCATTCTCTGACTCTATAGTTGAAGCAAACTCAGAAAACAGGAAACACTGTCTCATGAAAATGATTTCCTACTACTAGAATGCCACATTCCTCATGGGGCAGTGACAAATAACTGAATTAACTATATCCTCCAGAAGACAAACTATTGGTACCAAAATACAAACTAGGAAAGGACACTGGAAAGACTGATTCTTTCAAGTTGGAGAGATAGCTGATTTTGAGGCTGAGTTGCACACATACTTGGAATTTTAGACAACCATGTTTATCCCAATAAAAGCAATATTAAACCAAAATTTATACTCTATTCATTAGGTATGATCACTTCATGAAAATCAATTACCAAAATATAATGCTGGTATTGAGAAAAGATCTAATCATGGAAACTGACCTCGGTGCCAATAACTTACCTGCTACCACTCATTACATAACCCGAGCATTCAAATGATGCGATTTCTTCACTTGTCAAGCCAATTTCACCTCTTCTTGGGATACGTTTCCCTGCTTTTACATATTCAGCCATAGCTGCACCCTCACCAGGTAACAGCGCATGGCCATAGCTACAAAGTAATTCAGAATTCGAAAAGGTTCATTATAAAAAGCTCATCATTATAAAAAGCTCATCATTTAAAGAGAGCACAAAAAAATTTTCTCTCAGAAAACAGCACAAATAACAGTTGCTGAGCGGCAGCATGCTGGGAAGCCCAATGTGAATGACTTTAATTAGTGAACATTGCACTCTGACCTAAATAACTAACCCAGGAATACAGAGATGCTTTGGAAGAACAAAAGAACTGATGTTAGTAAGTCTAGATTCATGGTTTACAATTATGGATCATTTATCCCTATAGGCAGCGCCTTTATGGCTTCTGCCTCCAGTGAATTCCTTTCCCCCTTTTCCCTTTCAAGGAAAAAAAAAGAAATAATATATCTCAAATTAACATAATTTTTAGACTTATAACCGGTAATGCTATACAGTAACAATTACATATTAACTTTCATTTGAGAGGACTTTAAAAACTATCATCCCTTCATTCAACTCACTGACTGTGTCTTGAAATCCTATTAAACTCAAAGCTTGTAATACAAAAATAATCTCTGTTCTTATGGAATTTATATACTGATGGGGACATAACTGCAATACAATGCAGAACATATAAAACATTGTACAAAAGAAACCGAAAGTACTGTGAGGACTAGAGGATTAAAGAGGGGTAGGAATCCCATCTACTCGTGGAGGGAAGGTCCTGGGAATCAGCACATGACCCCTCCTTTTGAAAAGAGCTTTGAAAGATAGTAAGGATTTTAACAGGAAGAAATTGGGAGTAATGAAGAAACAAGGGCAGGGAAAAGAAGTGAAGGCATGTTGGGGGAAAACATAAGGTGAACAAGGCATGATGTAGGAAAGTGCACAGTAAATACAGGGAAGTTTTAGTTCGGCTCACTTGGAACCTGGCATGTAAATAAGGACATAGAGGGAGATATAGTTGGAAAGGCAAGTTAGGGCTGTACCTTAGATATTTAAAATATACTGTTACTTACTTCAAAGGTTTATCATCCTGAGAGGCAAGTGTTTTTGGAGCCTCTGGGCCAATTAAATCTGAGGGTTCTTCAGGCTCTGCAGGAAAGATGTTCAGAAACAGATTCACATTTTGACTAATCATTTAATGTTTTATCTGTTCTGAGTCAAAGTCTACCAGAAGAACCTACTTGACCGATCCTTCCAGGGATTCTCCAGAAACTCTTCCTGGGAATCTTTAGAGCTTGAATCACTGGAATCTTTTCTACTCTTCTTAGACTTCTTTTTCTTGTATTTCTTCCTGTAATTATAATTTGATACAAATACACTTAATAGTCCCACATTAAAGGGAATCTCACTTTTTAAGGCAATGAAAGACTGATGAAAATGATTTAAGTTCTAAGCTGATCAAAATTTTTAGAGCAGAATTTTAATTAAAAGATCTTTTAACTTATTTAACCAAATCATGTTTCACTATAAAAAAGATCCCTCAAGGGTACAACGAAATACAGTTCTCATGTTGCAAAAAGATAATAAAGCAGTTTAAAAAACAGCTCTTGGGGCGCCTGGGTGGCTCAGTTGGTTAAGTGTCTGCCTTTGGCTCAGGTCATGATCCTAGGGTCCTGGGATTGTGCCCCATGTTGGGCTCCCTGCTCAGCAGAGAGCCTGCTTCTCCCTCTCCCTCTGCCTGCCTCTCTGCCTACTTGTGCTCTATCTCTCTGTCAAATAAATAAAATCTTTAAAAAAAATAAAAATAAAAAACAGCTCTTACCAATTTGAGCATCAATAATTTGAAGCGTAATGGATTAAAATACATCAAATATGTTTGAATCCTGGGGTTCATAATGATACTAAAAAAAGTCCAACTCATTATTTTGAAAACTCATAAAACAAAAAAAGTAAAAAAAAAATAACCTGCCTTTCCTATACAAACTGTACTTCAGAGTAAACAAACAGTTGATGAGGGTAGGTTTCTCTTATAGAATTATCCTACCTAATAAATGAAGAAAGCAAGCCAGAAAAAAAAAAAAAAAAGCCAGAATGAGACTATCACCACTTTGCAATCCTTAATGAAACAAGGGATCTAGGGAATGACCATCCATGGCTATTAATATGACAAAAGGAGACAACCAGACATTATCTGCCTCCTGACGAAGTACACAGCACCACCTATGAAGTATGTGTGCCAAAGACTCAAATCTGTACCTCACCAAGTCTCTGGACCTTACTATCAATATGTAAGAACTAGAGAAAGACAAAGAACATGTTAAAAGCACACCATAAAAATACAGTCAGCGGCGTCTGGCTGGCTCAAACAGTGCAGCACGTGACTCTTGATCTTGGGGTCCTGAGTTCAACCCCCACATTAGGTGTAGAGATTACTTAAAAATAAAATCTTTAAAAATAAAGAAATTAAAGGGTGCCTGGGTGGCTCAGTTGTTAGGTGTCTGCCTTCGGCTTGGGTCGTGATCCCAGAGTCCTGGGATCGAGCCCCGCATCGGGCTCCCCGCTCCGCGGAAAGCCTGCTTCTCCCTCTCCCACTCCCCCTGCTTGTGTTCCCTCTCTCACTGTGTCTCTCTCTGTCAAATAGATAAAATCTTTAAAAAAATAAAAAATAAATTAAAAAATTAAATATAATTAGAAAAATCTATACTGCAGGAAACTCTACAGGTAAATGATTTGGTTTCTTTAACAAAAATATCGCAAGAACAAAAAGGGAAGGGGAACCAACTAATTTAAAGAGATACAAGGGACATATCAACCAATCACAATTTATGGGCATTATTTGGATCCAAATTTAAATAAACTACATAAAAACCTGATGAGAATTGAGGAATTACTGTTAAATATATTAGGCATGATAACACTACTGTGGTTATGATTTTTATAAAGGAATGCCTATCTTTTAGAGAAACATGCTGGTTTATGGACAAAATGATATCTGGGATTGGTTTTGAAATAATGGGGGGGGGCAGTAAAGACTGTCCAAGAGTTGAAATTATTAAGCTGGGTGATGGTTACATGGGGGATCATTACACTATTTTATTTATCATTATTTCTTAATTACTTTATTTTATGTAATTTAAGATAAAAATTGGAAAGAAAACTGACGATCTATGTTTCTTCTTCTTTTCCTTTTTCTTGGCTTTCTTTGCTCTTCTTTTTGTATCCTCATCTGCAAATTAAAGCACATTTTAATTAAAAACAAAAATTAAACTCTAAAAGCCCAGTAACTGAGTAAACATCCTATTGCCCTATTTGTTGTTACAGAGAAATTAATTAACTCAAACATTTATTGCTCCTCATCAGGATATGTGCTAGGCTCCAGGGACACAGAAATTAAAGTTATACTAAGTCTTCAGTGAAGCAGAGTATTATTATTAATTTTACTGGGTGAAATCATAGGAATAAGTAGGAAAATGTCCTTGTTTTTTAGAGATGTATACAGAAATCTTTAGGGTGGCAGTATGATATTTCTAATTTACTTTGAATATCTCAGCAAAAAAAAAATGATATTTAAAGCAACTGTCAAGGGACGCCTGGGTGGCTCAGTCGGTTAAGCATCTGCCTTCGGCTTGGGTCATGATCTCAGGGTCCTGGGATCCAGTCCCACATGGGGCTCCCTGCTCGGCGGGGAGTCTGTTCCTCCCTCTGCCTGCTGCTCCCCCTGCTTGTGTGTGCTCTCTCTCTCGCCCTTGCTCTCTTTCTAGCAAATAAAATCTTTAAAGCAACTGTCAAAATACTAAAAATTGTTAAAACCTAAATGATATATATAGTATACTATTCTCCTTACTTTCTAATGTTTGAGTATTTTCACGAAGAAAAAAGAAAAAAACGCTATGTGTTTGGGGCCAGGGACATGCTTTCTAGGAGCACAGTCTAATGGAGGAGACAGAGGTAAAGAGATAAACAGAATTTGGAGTGATACAGGGAAGCATGGGGTGCTTTGGGCATACAGAGAAGTCTCATTATCAGGATGGTTTGGGGAGGGTGGTTAAGGAATGGTGACTCTTAAGCTAGTTCTTCTTTAAGATTTATTTATTTATTTGAGGGAGAGAGAATAAGCAAGCACGAGCGGTGGGGGGGAAGGGCAGAGGGAGAGGGAGAATCAGACTCCTGGCTGAGCAGGGAGCCCAACTGGGGCTTGATCACAGGACCCTGGGATCATAACCTGAGCCAAAGGCAGACGCTTAACTGACTGAGCCACCCAGGTGCCCCAAGCTAGTTCTTTTTAAAAATCAGTTTTATTACAAAAGTACTGCATGCCCATTGTTGAAGTGAGTAAGCCAAGCCGCATGCAGGGAGAGACTGGCATTGTAGGCAGATGGGACTCTCTGTATCAAGTAACAGAAGCGAGAGAAAGAACATGGAATACCGAGGAGACAGACAGTAGTTCTTTGGTTACAGAGGATGCTGCAAGAGTGACAGGGCATGTGTGATTAGAGAGGGATCAATCAGGGTCCGAACTTTACCCTGAAGGCTACAGAGAGCTTCTGAAGGATTTTTAAGTAGGGGACAGATGTGCTCACGTTTGTGCTCTAAGAAAGTTCACTTGGGGGCACCTGGGTGGCTCAGTCGGTTAAGCGTCTGACTCTTCATTTCAACTCAGGTCACGATCTCATGGGTTGTGGGATCAGCCCTGTTTCAGGCTCCATGCTCAGTGGGGAGTCAACTTGAGATTCTCTCCGTCTGTCCCTCCCCCCACTTGCACACCTGCACTCTATCTCTCTGAAATAAAATAAAAAAAAAAACAGTAGTTCACTCTTCCACAGTGAGGAAGAAAAGTGACAACAGGAGCCAGGAAACCCAGGTGACATCAGAGGAAAAGACACCTTTATGTAATGTGTCCCCAGAAGTGGCACCCTCTGTCAACCATCAGCCAGGAGAAGGCACAAAATGGTAGCTTTCTGTGAGGCACCACCCCACGGGGGGTGTCTTCCCTAATCAGCTGCCAGCCTGAAGGGGGTCCGTTGTGGCGTTCCTTTTTGAAAGTGGCACAGAGGTGCCCACTGAGTGTGGGAATGATACAAGAGACCTGCCCCCCGGGGCTGCTGCAGCCCTGTACGGCTCGACCCCACCTCGGTTCACTGCCACGTGCCTTGTACGGCTAGATACCGCCCACCTGGGGTCACGCCACTCGGGTCTGAATCTCAGCTGTGTGAGCCTGAGTGCGGTATCGCAACCTGCTCTGCGCCCCAATCCCCCAGCGCTAACATGTGGTCTGGAGTCACGTGTGGATTAAACAGCACTGACGAACACCGAGCACTTAGCGCAGTGCCCGGCACAAAGTCAGCGAGTGCTCAATGACTCTTGGTTACCGTGCTTGTGGTTTAACCTTCCTCTGAAATCAGTTTTACGAAGTAAAATGAGTTCTGAAGCCAGGCTTGCAGAGTAATGCTGGCCTTCTTACCGCTGGAGTCTGAGTCACAGTCAGAGTCACTGTCGCTGTCATCAGAATACTTCTTGTGTTTTCTTTTAGAGGATTTTTTCTTTCTCTTTTTCTTGGACCTTTCTTTCGAACGACTAGACTTCCTCTTCTTCTTCTTCTTCTCTTCTACGTAAAGTACAAATATAAAATTAACTTCTAACAAGTATTACGATCATCAGTTTTATTGTATTTGAAATACTGAAAAAGAACAGATGACGGGCAACTTGAGTACAAGCGAAGTCTATTGTTCGACTATTTAGAAACATTTTTTTCAACTTCTCAATACAGCAGCTCTGTAGTATTTAAAAAAATACCTTCTGAAGTAGAAGCTGAAGTGGTGCTTTTCTTTGGCTCATCATCCTCTACTGGTGTGTGTTCGTCAGAGCTGAATTTAAAGAAGATGGTTGTAAGAATCAGAAAAGTGATAAAATGTGAATCATGGAGTATAAAAATATAGAATCAAAAAATTTCAGTAATGACACCAATTGTCCAACAACAATTAAGAGCAAACACTGGAATAACTTTGTAAGGGTATAGTTCGAGGGTCTACCACCTTCAAAATAATATAATAATCATTTACATTTGCATAATGCTTTAGAGTTTACAAAACACTATTCAAACTAAAAGCAATGGGTAAATTTTCAGAAGAAGCCACCGGGTAAATGTACGGAACCATAAGGAAAGATGGAAAAAACAAGAGGGACGCCTAGGTGGCTCAGATGGTTGAGCGTCTGCCTTAGGCTTGGGTCATGGTCCTGGGGCGCTAGGATCGAGCCCCGCATCAGGCTCCTGGCTCAGCAGGGAGTCTGCTGCTCCTTCTCCCTCTGCCTCTCCCCCTGCTCATGCTCTCTCTCTCTCTGATCTCTGTCTCAAATGAATAAAAAATCTTAAAAAAAAAAAAAGAAAAAACAAGAGATAAGAAGACCAAAGAAAGACTTCACTTTATTCTATGTGTATAAAGGACATATGGTAGAGCAGCAACTGTTCTGTCCCCAGAGCAAGAAGAACCTAACACACTACCACATAAAGAGATTTCTTTCTATTATAGATAATTCTGAAAATGAGTACTATTAAAATTCTATAATAGTTTAGAAGAGGATGGGGTGGCTGAGTGGCTCAGTCAGTTGAACGGCTGACTCTTGGTTTTGGCTCAGGTCATGATCTCAGAGTCCTGGGATCGAGCCCTACATCCAGCTCCATGCTCAGCAGTGAGTCTGCTCCCTCTCCTTTTGCCCCTCCCACTTGCTCTCTCTCTTAAAATAAATAAATCTTTGGGGTGCCTGGGTGGCTCAGTCAGTTGGGTGCCTGCCTTTGGCTCAGGTCATGATCCTGGGGTCCTGGGATCGAGCCCCGCACTGGGCTCTCGCTCTGCGGGGACCCTGCTTCTCTCTCTCTCTCCCATGGATAAATAAATAAAATCTTTAAAGAATATATTAAAAAATAAATAAATCTTTAAAAAATAGTTTAGGAGAGGAATTTTCATATCATATAATCTTTTAATCTGAAGACAACATCTGGAGTAATTTAGGTATTGCCTAGAAAATTATTTGTAGTGTTCCTTCCAGCTCATTCTTTCAGTTCAGATTCTTTGATCATTTTCAAAGATATCTATAAGAACAAGTTTCAGATAATAACTCTATCACCCTGTCACAAAACACAAGTATATCTGTCAAGCACATTGTTTCAACTCAAAGTAGACTTAGAAAAGAGGGAAGAACCTTATGCACAGCACCAAATGAAAAAAATAAGAAAAAAAATAATTAGGCCTTCAGATACTATTTAATACAAGAAAACTAACTAGGAGCACCTGGCTGCCTCAGTTGGTGGAGCGTGAGACTCCTGCTCTTGGGGTTGTAAGTCTGAGCCCCATGTTGGGTGTAAAGATTACTTAAAATAAAATATAAAAAGAAAATAAACAAAACTGTATTAGTATATTCATTTTTTTAAAAAATCCCTTTGGGAACAGAATAAAGAGCCCAAAATAAACCTATGCATATACAGGAAATTGAGCTATGACAAAGGAGTAAAGAAAAAAAGAGGAGTAAAGGATATACCCAGACGCCCCCTGTTACCTTTGTTTTTAATGGGAAATCTAAAAACCAGGGCACCTGGGGGGCTCAGTTAGTTAAGCATCTGCCTTCAGCTCAGGTCGTGATCCCGGGGTCCTGGGATCGAGCCCCACACTGGGCTCCTTGCTTGGCAGGCAGCTGCTTCTCCCTCTCCCTCTGCCTGCAGCTCCCCCTCCTTGTGCTCTCTTTCTCATTATCTCTAACTCTCTGTCAAATAAATAAAGTCTTAAAAAAAAAAACAACAAAGGTAACAGGGGCACACGGATGCCTCAGTCAGTTAAGCATCCGACTCTTGATTTTGGCTCAGGTCATGATCTCAGAGTCGTGAGACGGGGTCTGCTTTGAGCTCTGCGCTGAATGTGAAGCCTACTTAAGATTCTCTCTCCTCCTCTGCAGCCCCCAACCTCCCCCTCACGTACCATGCTCTCTGTCTCTCGCTCAAAAAAAAAAAAAAAAAAAGCAAAGGATCTGAATAGACATTTTCCAAAGACATATAAATGGGTAACCACTATATAAAAAACATGTTCAGTATCACTAATCATGAGGGAAATGTAAATCAAAATCAAAAAGAGATAATAACTCACCTGTTAGAATGGCCATTCTTGAAAAGACAAGAAATAACAAGTGTTGGTGAAGATGCGGAGGAAAGGGAACCTGCGCACACTGTAGGTGGGAATGTAAATTGGTATAGCCACTATGGAAAACTGTATGGAGGTTCCTTAAAAATTAAAAATGTAACTACCGGGGCAACTGGGTGGCTCAGTCGGTTGAGTGGCTGCCTTCAGCTCAGGTCATGATCCCAGGGTCCTAGGATCGAGCCCCACATCGGGCTCCCTGCTCAGCAGGGAGTCGGCTTCTCCCTCTGCCTCTGCCTCTCTGCCTGCTTGTACTCTCTCTCTCTCTCTCTCTCTGTCAAATAAATAAAATCTTTAAAGGGCGCCTGGGTGGCTCAGTCGGTTAAGCGACTGCCTTCGGCTCAGGTCATGATCCTGGAGTCCCGGGATCGAGTCCCACATCGGGCTCCCTGCTCGGCAGGGAGTCTGCTTCTCCCTCTGACCCTCTTCCCTCTCGTGCTATCTCTCATTCTCTCTCTCTCTCAAATAAATAAATAAAATCTTTAAAAAAATAAAATAAAATCTTTAAAAATATATATAACTACCATATGATCCAGCAATTCCACCTCTGGGTATTTACCCAAAGAAAACAAAAACACTAACTTGAAGATATATGCACTCCCATGTTCACTGCAACATTATTTACAATAGCCAAGATATGGAAACAACCCAAGTGTCTTTTTTTTTTTTTTTTTTTTTACAACCCAAGTGTCTATGGAGGGATGAAGAGATGAAGAAAATGTAGTATAGGAGAGGGTATCAACATGGTGGAGTAGGAAAATCCTGAGCTCACCTCCTTCCATAGACATACCAAAATCTACAACTACATATAGAACAACTATCTCTGAGAATGAACTGAAGAGTAGCAGAACCAGATCATATGTAACTAAGGATATAAAGAAAAAGCCACAATGAGAAGGGTAGGAGGGGCAGAGACACAGTCTAGTCAGGACCCACACCCTTGGCATGGTGACCAACAGCAGAAGGGATATCATAACTGTAGAGTCCCTCACTGAGAAATAAGAGATCTGCGTTCCACATCAGCCTCCATAGCCTGAGGGACCTGTACCAAAAAGACAAGCACCCATAATGCCTGGCATTGAAAACAAGTGGGGCCTATGTCCGGGAGAGCCAGAGGGCAGTGGGAAATTGAGACTTCCCTCTTAAAGGGCACACCAGTGCAGAGGCATTAGTTTGAAAAGTACCTAGGTTAGAGGTGAAGAAGATCCAAGGAGACTAAGTTTAGGGTGTGTTGGAGGGGCAGGGATCTGTCTGAACATTCTCCAGGGAAAGAAGCACTGGGAGGCCCCATTTTCTTTTTACTTCCTTTACATCTAGCTGGTCCGGTGCTGGCAGGTGCCATTTCTGACACTCTCCATCTACTGTGCTAGCACTACTTGCACAGACTCACCCCACCCAACCTGTCCACCCTGGCCTGGCACTCCTCTCTAGCAGCTCCCTACCCACCATACCTAGCAGGCATCCTTGGCCAGGACGAGCACACCTTCCACCCAAGGGCTCCTGCCCTGGAGGCCCAGTCCTATACACTAGAGTGTCTGCATCAGTGGCAGCTGGACTTTGCAGCCAGCTGCACCAAAAGCCTGCCCTACTCAACAGTGCTCACGCAGCTCACAATCAGGCCTTATAGCCAGCTGTGCCAAGGGCCAACCCCACACACCAGCATGCCCACACCAGCTGCAACCAGGACTGTCAGGCAGAGGGAGAAGCAGTCTCCCTGCTGAGATATGTGATCAAGACACATTATAATCAGAGTGTCAAGAGTTAGAGATAAACAATCTTAAAAGCAGCAAAAGGAAAACAACTAGTTACATACCAAGGGACCCTAAGTCTATAAGCTAGTTTTTCAGCAGAAACTTTATAGGTCAGAAGAGAACAGCATGATATATGCGAAGTGCTAAAAGGAAAAAAACTCACAACCAAGATCACTCTACCCAGCAAGGTTATCACTCAGAAGTGAAGGAGAAACAAGGAGTTTCTGAGACAAGCATAAGCTAAAGGAGGTCATCAATACCAAACCAGCCTTACAAGAAATGTTTAGGGGACTTAATTTTAAGTAGAAAAGAAAAATCGTAACTACAAGTAAGAAAATTATGAAAGGAGGGGTGCTTGGCTGGCTCAGTCAGTGGAGCATACGACTCTTGCTCTTGGGGTTGTGAGTTGGAGCTCCATGTTGGGTGTAGAGATTACTTATAATAAAATCGTTAAAAAAAAAAAAAGGAAAATTATGAAAGGAAAAATCTCATTGGTAAATGTAAACATACAGTAAAGGTAGTGGATCAACCACCTACATAGCTAGTATGAAGGTTAAAAGACAAAAGCAATAAAATCAGTTAGACCCACAATAATTAGTCAATGGAAACATAAAATAATTGTATGTAAAATATGTTAAAAACATCATGGGGGATGATGTAGTGCTTTTGGAATGCATCTGAACTTAAGTGGGCATTAACTTAAAATGGATTGCTATATACATAAGATGTTATATTATGAACCTCATGGTAACCACTGACCAAATACCTATAATAGAAAAACAAAAAATAAAAGAAAACAAACATAACACTAAGGAAAGTCACCAAATTTCAAGGTAAGAGAGCAAGAGAAGAACTACAAAAACAATCAGAAAGGGATGCCTGGGTGGCTCAGTTGGTTAAGTGTCTGCCTCAGGCTCAGGTCATGATTCCAGCCTGGGATCAAGTCCCACATCTGGCTCCTTGCTCAGCAGGGAGACTGCTTCTCCCTCTGCCTACCACTCCCCCTGCTTGTGCACTCTCTCTCTCTGACAAATAAATAAAATCTTTAAAAAAAGAAATCCATAAAATGGCAACAAGTCTATACTTATCAATACTTTTTTTAATCAATAATTACTTTAAGGACACCTGGGTGGCTCAGTCGTTAAGCATCTGCCTTCGGCTCAGGTCATGATCCCAGGGTCCTGGGATCAAGTCCCGCATCGGGCTCCCTGCTTGGCAGAAAGCCTGCTTCTCCCTCTCCCACTCCCCCTGCTTGTGTTCCCTCTCCCTCTCTGTGTCTCTTTCTGTCAAATAAATAAATAAATCTTTAAAAAAAATTACTTTAAATGTAAACTTACTAAGTGCTCCAATCAAAACACACACAGTAGCTGAATAGATTTAAAAAAACAATACCTATCTATATGCTGCCTACAACAGACTCACTTCAGATCTAAAGACAGAGAGACTGAAACTGAAGGGATGGAAAAAGATATTCCATGCAAATGAAAACAAACAAAAAGCTGGGGTAGCAATACTTATATCATACAAAACAGACTAGAAAACAAAGCCTGTAACAAGACACAAAGGACATTACGTATGATAAAGGGATCAATCCAACAAGAGGATATAACATTTGTAAATACCTATGCACCCAATACAGGAGCACCTTAATACATAAACCAACTATTAACAGACATAAAGGGAGAAATTGACAGTAATACAATAATAGTAAGAGACCTAATACCCCACTTACATGAATGGATCGATCATTCAGACAGAAAATCAATAAGGAAACAGTGGCCTTGACCAACAGACTAGACCAGATGGACTTAACAGATATATACAGAACATTCTATCCAAAAACAGCAGAATACACACTCTTTTCAAGTGCACATGGAATATTCTCCAGGACTGATCCCATGTTAGGTCACAAGACAAGTTTTGATAAATTTAAGACTGAAATCGTATCAAGCATCTTTTCAGACCACAACAGTATGAAACTAGAAATCAATTACAAGAAAACTGGAAAAACACAAACACATAAAGGCAAAACAACATGGAATTAAACAACCAATGGGTCGGGGTGCCTGGGTGGCACAGTCGGTTAAGTGTCTGACTCTTGGTTTCAACTCAGGTTGTGATCTCAGGGTCGTGAGATCGAGCCCCATGTCAGGCTCTGTGCTCAGTGTGGAGTCTGCTTGAGATTCTCTCTCCCTCTCCCTCTGACCCTCCCATTTGTGCATGCGTGCTCTCTCTCTCTCTTAAATAAATAAATCTTTAAAAATCAATAAATAAAGGGGCGCCTGGGTGGCTCAGTCGTTAAGCGTCTGCCTTCGGCTCGGCTCATGATCTCGGGGTCCTGGGATCGAGCCCTGCATTGGGATCCCTGCTTGGTGGGAAGCCTGGTTCTCCCTCTCCCACTCCCCCTGCTTGTGTTCCCTCTCTCGCTGTGTCTCTCTCTGTCAAATAAATAAATAAAATCTTTAAAATAAATAAATAAATAAATAACCAACCAACCAACCAACGGGTCAATGAAGAAATCAAAGAGGAAGTCAAAAATTACCCTGAGACAAATGAAAATGGAAACACAACAGTACAAAATCCATGAAATGCAGCAAAAGAAGTTCTACGAGGGAAGTTTTATACAGGCCCAACTCAAGAACCAAGAAAAATCTCAAATAAACAATCTAATCTTACACCTAAAGGAACTAGAAAAAGAACAAAGCCCAAAGTTAACAGGAGGAAGAAAATAATAAAGATCAGAGTGAAAAATAAATGAAAAAGAGACTAAAAAGACAACAGAAAAGATCAATGAAACGAAGAGTTGGTTCTTTGACAAGATAAAATTGATAACCTTTAGCCAGATTCATCAAGAAAAAAAGAAAGAGTGCCCATATAAATAAAATCAGAAATGAAAGTGGATAAGTTACACCCAATACTACAGAAATAGAAAAAAATCATGAGACTATTAAGAACAATTATGTGCCAACAAACAACTGAGAATAAATAAATCGTCTAAATCAGGAAGATTACAATACAGACTGATTACTACTAATGAAATTGACTCAGTAATCAAAAAACTCCCAACAAAAGAAACTCCAGGACCAGATGGTTTCACAGGTAAATTCTACCAAATATTTAATGAATTAAGACCTATACTGCTTAAACAATTCCAAAAAACTGAAGAAAGAACAGACTCACTCTATGAGGCCAGCATTGTCCTGATACCAAAACCAAAGACACCACAAATAAAAAAGTTACAAGCCAATATCCCTGATGTATGTAGATGCAAAAATCTGCAACAAAATATTAGCAAACCAAATTTTATAGTACATTAAAAAGATCATACACCATTCTAAAGTCAAAATTACTCCAGAAATGCAAGGATAATTCAATATCCACAAATCAATCAATGTGGATATACCACATTAACAAAATAAAGGATAAAAATCCTATGATCATCTCAATAGATGCAGAAACAGCATCTGACAAAAACTCAACATCCAAATAAGATACAAACTCTCAACAAAGTGAATATAGAGAAAACATACCTCAACTTAAAAAAGGCCAGATATGACGAACCCACAGCTAACATCACACTCAACAGTAAAAAGCTGAAAGCTTCACCCCAAGATCAGGAACAAGACAAGGATGCCCATTCTCACCACTTTTATTCAACATAATACTGAAGTCCTAGCCAAAGACAAGAAAAATAAAAGGCATCCAAATTGGTAAAGAAGAAGTAAAAGTGGGGCACCTGGGTGGCTCAGTTGGTTAAGCGACTGCCTTCAGCTCAGGTCATGATCCTGGAGTCCCAGGATGAAGTCCCGGGATCGAGTCCCGCATCAGGCTCCCTGCTCAGCAGGGAGTCTCCTTCTCCCTCTGACCCTCCCCCCTCTCATGTGCTCTCTCTCTCTCTCTCTCTCATTCTCTCTCTCTCTCAAATAAATAAATAAAATCTTTAAAAAATGTAAGAAGTAAAACTGTCACTATTTGCCAATATATATAAGAAAACCCTACTCTACCATCCATGTTGTTTGTCAATTGTACCTCAAAAAAAAAAAATCCCTTTGTAAGGCTAACACCTGACACTCAATCTGCTATTAGGCTGAGAAAAAAATAATTCAAAATAATATCAATATATTTGTCTTAATACTGAACCCTTCTATGAATAGGAAATTAGCACTCCCATGAATTACAATTTAAGAACAATTAACGGGCGCCTGGGTGGCTCAGTCGGTTAAGTGGCTGCCTTCAGGTCAGGTCATGATCCCAGGGTCCTGGGATCGAGCCCTGAGTTGGGCTCCCTGCTCAGCGGGGAGCCTGCTTCTCCCTCTCCCTCTCCCTGCCGCTCTGCCTACTTGTGCTCTCCACCTCTCTGTCAAATAAATAAAATCTTTAAAAATAAATTTAAAAAAGAACACATGTTAATATGTTAAAATCCACTAGCAACATGTTTTAATTGTTATGTATGTTCAATGTTTTTAAATTCTAAGGGGTAGAATAGCATAAATCACAAAAAAGAAGAAAAAACATGAGCTGTACTTAAAAGTTCTTCATTTAACAAAAATTTTGACAAGTCTCTGGATTTAAACAAATGTTACATTTTTTAAAAGTATTTTTTAATCACTTACTCTGGTTCTGGATTCTTTGGAGAAAGTCCCCATACTTCAGGAGCTCCCAATTCTCCAATCCTCTCTCTCTCACTTAATCTCCTAGAAGATATAGGCATATAAATTATAACTCCATGGCTAAATTGTCTCCTAAATACATAATCAATTCAAAGGAGGCCAGTTAAGTCCTATTTTCCTATTTTAAAAGTTAAATTAATAAATTAAGTATACTCATTATAATTTGATGTTCTTGCTAGTACTATCAAATGGTACAGCCTACAGACAGCCTGAGGCCAGGACAGAAATACAGCCTCAAAGGCTATCAAGTACATCTCTTCTGCCTCTTGCATGACATAGCTCCTAATTGCTCATTTCGTCTTCTGCAATATGTGACACAAATAGTTTTATATTTGGAAATAACTTGTTTATACATGTTTATGAGTAAAGAGCAGTCTCTACTTTTGATTTAGTCAAACCCGTTTTCAGAAACTTAGGAATTAATGAAGAAAATTAAAATGAAGCATTAGAAATAGAAAATAGAGAGCTCTGAAAATGAAAGAAAAGTTTTATTTGACAAAAACTGTCCTCAATGAGATACAGGGTTTGTTTTCTCCCTTTTCCCTTTAGTTCCTTTTTGGAAAAGGACTATATTCCCTATCTACTCTTGCAGGACATGAAAAATTTATGTTTGTGATTTTTTTCTTTCAATTTTGCTCACAAACAAAATACAAAAAAACGAAGACTCAATTCCTCAAAGTTTAGCTGCTTGTGATTCCATTTGTTAAAAACACACACACACCCCAAACCCTTACAAAATAAACTGGTTTGATTGCTTGAATATACTGTTTTTTACTTCTTTATTCAGGAGAAAAGGTATTATAATCATGCAGAATTAGACTCAGGTTTCCCACTTGAAGAAAGTGCCTAAAAGGGTTATACTTATAACCCAACTTCTAATATATATGCAGGGGGAAGTATGACAGGCTGTAAGAACAGTCAAGTTCTCATCCCTGCTGCCCCCAGCTTCATCTGTACTCTTAAGATAAACTATTCATCTTCTAAATGTACAAATGCAAATTCCATCCAAGAAGTTCTGACATCTTTTGATGAGGATTGTCCAGTAGGAAGCTGGCTGCTTTTTGACTAACACAGCCAGGAGGTAACTCTGAAAAATTTAATTTGGAGAGGTAGGTCTCCAACCTAACTCCGTACTGTTTTTATTGTTTCTGCTTCCATTCAGGAAATCCTAGTAGCTAACACTCAAGGACTATTTATTATGTTCCAGGAACTAAAATCATCACAACTCTAAAAGCCTTGGCGCCAATTTTATCCCTCTTTAAATGGTTAGAAATAAAGCTCAGAGAAGTTCAGAAACTTGCTCAAGGTCACACAACTATTACACTGCAAAGCATGGCTTCAAATTCAGGCATTCGGATTCTGGAGCCTTTCCTCTTCATTGCTATCCTTTATTACTTCCCATTCTTGGAAGAAGAAGATTTATGGAGACATCTCCCAGCTTTGGAATCTTAACCTGCCCCTCAATGCCTGTGATACTGTTAAATTTCTTTTTTAACATAGCGCACATGTAGGGGCGCCTGGGTGGCTCAGTTGGTTAAGCGTCTGCCCTGGGCTGGGGTCTTGATCCCAGGGGTCATGATCCCACATCAGGTTCCCTGCTCAACGGGGAGCCTGCTTCTCCCTCTCCCTCTGCCTGCCGCTCCCCCTGCTTGTGCTGTCAAATAAATAAATAAAAAAAAAACACACACACAGAGGACATGTAAAGCACCTGGTACAGTGCCTGACAGAATTTAACACTCAATAAGCATTAGATTTTAAAACTTACGGGACAATAATTATAACCCTTTTCCTTTCTCCTTCTTCAGCTATCCACTTTCCCACTCCAACACTCACTCATGAGAGGGCACCTGATCTCACCCTTGACCTCGTTTTTCACAGTCAAATTGAGACCATTTAACAAGACCTTTTTCAACGTAGCTTAATCACCAGTTTAGCAGGTCACTTATCCCACATTCAATCATCTGGGCTCAGAGGGTTTTTTCCCCTCGGATTTAAACTCTTCCTCTCAACATTTCCACCGTACACATCCTGTCACCTCAAACCTGACTGATCATTCAGCAAGCAGTGCTGGTACGCCTACCAAGTGCTAGGCACTGCTAATCTTGTGATCAATAAAACAGGTCTCTTCTTTGCCACGAGCTCAATCGAGTGCGAAATGAAAGCACGCTTCCAAATGATAAAGACACGACCAAGCGAATACTGTAATTCGGGTAGGTCTGAGGCTCCCGACAGAA
Source organism: Callorhinus ursinus (assembly GCF_003265705.2). Classification (NCBI taxonomy): domain Eukaryota; kingdom Metazoa; phylum Chordata; class Mammalia; order Carnivora; family Otariidae; genus Callorhinus; species Callorhinus ursinus. The sequence continues at coordinate 13,801,540 of NW_027397095.1, read as the reverse complement.
CCGCTCCAAGCCAGGAGGCAGAAGAAGTAGCGGAGACACCAGAGCGCGGTACCAAGGGGCCCGAGGATGAGTGAAAACCCAAGGGAAGAGAGGGGCGGAAAAAGGCAGAGAGCGAAATGCGCAAAGTCAGACTCCAAAGTCGGGTGGGCTCCCGCAAGAGAAGGTGTGCCCGTCTCACTCACTTCTGCCGCAGGCTCTCCTCCCTCTCCTTGTCCAGAAGGCTAGGCCACGGCTTGTCGCTCCCGTAGGGGCGCGAGTAGCCGCCATAATACGCGGTCGAGGAGGCTGAAGCGAAGGGGTTGCCCCGCGGCGCAGAGGGCCGCTCCCGGGAGCATGACCGCGAACGGGATCGGTAGGACTGGTTTCGGGACCCCTGACTGAAGCCGCCCGGCTGATGGCTGACACCATTCCGAGAGCAAGAGTGCGAACGAGAGCGCGAGCGACGGCCCCGCGGGGAGCGGGCGGATCTGCTGGGCTTAGGGCTTCTCGACGAACTGCGACGCTTCCCCCCGGAGCCCGAGGCCTCCCCCTCAGGGCTGCGCGAACCCGACACCGGAGCCATCGCGGCCGCTGGGTCCCCCAAATAGCTAGAGAAGGGGGGCGCTCTCGCGAGCCTCGGAAGATCTGGGTTGGTTCGGGTCCCAAACCCGCCGTCGCGCCACCGCCGGAACCTGAGGAAACCTTGGAAACAGTTCCGGGTACGTCGGCAAATCTCTTCCCCCGACCTAGGTGGTCCTGCCCACGGGACGGGGATGTGTGTATCGGTATAAAGAAGTCCGTGGGGCAACCGGGTCCACTCATCCTTCCGGTCCCGAGTGAGGCTCCTCAAATCTAAACTGGACTAGAGAGCGTGTCCTTTCCTTAGCATCGAGTTGAAATAACTCAGGGGAAGGGCGATAGGCCCCAGAGACATTTCACTGAGCGGCCGTGTGAATAACAAAGCCAATGTAACTTTACATATATACATGTTTGTGTGTATGTGGCTGCGTGTAGGAGTACACCCACACCCCCCCACAATTTTTTTCTTTTTTCTTTTTTAAGATTTTTATTTATTTGAGAGAGCGCGCGCGAGCACGAGCGGGGGGTGGGGGCAGAGGAGGAGGGAGAAGCAGGCTCCCCGCTGAGTAAGGAGCCCGAGGCGGGGCTCGAACCCAGGACTCTGGGATCATGCCCTGAGCCGGAGGCAGACGCTTAACAGAGCCAGCCAAGCGCCCCCACAGTTTTTTCTTTCTAATCCCAAACAAAATAAGGAGGGTTTTTCGAAATTGGTGGTGAGCTATGATGTCTAAGCCCCATTTTGCCCAGTTAGCTTAGAGGGCACAAATTCTTTGTTAATAATTTGAGCCTGATACACTACAGTTAAGTTCGCAGCCCAGAGAAAACTGCTTGTTTATTCTCCAGATATTCATCTCCACTAAAATGCAGCAGCAAAAGGAATTTGTAACCCCCTTCTTGTCCAGCCCTTTAAACTAGTCCCCTCATATGCTAACTCAACAATACATGGTTAATGGTTATCTATTCTATTCATTTTATACCGTTGTTAAATGAAAGAACGTTCAAACACTAATTCTACTGACTTTAATTTTTGAAGGTACGGTGAGTTTGCTATGGAAATTCAGAATCCAGTCTACTAGTAGCTAGATGGCTTTTTGAGCCTTTCCTCCTAAGAAGTAACTTATCAGATCATGAAAACTCATGCCATCGATTATTGGAAACCTCCCTTTTTAGAATTTAAGGGAAAGATGCTAATGTAATATAAATGGGAAAAGTGGACCGCACTATTGGGTATCTTCTATGTAAAAACATTTGATCATGGGATGAGGGCCAAGGACTGAATTGAGTAGGAGAAATTATATGATTTGGGATGCAGATTTGGAGAAATTTCTAATAAAGTTCTGGATGGGGTACCTGGGTGGCTGAATCAGTTAAGCCTATGCCTTCGGCTCAGGTCATGATCCCAGGAACCTGCTTCTCCCTCTTCATTTGCCACTATCTCCACTTGTGCTCTCTCTCTCTGTCAAATAAATAAAATCTTTTTTTTTAAAAAAAAGGAAGTTTTGGATGGAAAACCTACACCTAACTTTTGCGACACCAGGCTGTACACTTTCACATCTACTGCCTATAAAAGCCAACTTTGCAACAGCACTTGGTCTACCTGCCCAATGTCTGGTAGGCATGCACTTTAGTTCCAAGGATAAAACCCATACCCCAGCACCTCTGGTTGGCATGATACTAAAAAATAATTTTAAAAAGTTAAAAAAAAACGTTAGTATAAAGTGTGAAGCCCTCTGGTCCTGGGCTTTTGCTCATTGGGAGTTTTTTGACTACAGATTCAATTTCATTATTAGTAATCGGCCTGTTCAGATTTTCTATTTATTCTTGATTCAGTCTTGGAAGATTGTATGTTTCTAGGAATTTATCCATTTCTTCCAGATTGTGCAATTTGTTGGCATATAATTTTTTGTAGTACTCTTACAATCCTTTGTGTTCCTGTGGTGTCACTGGTAACTTCGTTTTCATTTCTGATTTGATTCACCTGAGTCCCCTCTCTTTTTTTCTTGATGAGTCTGGCTAAAGGTTTATCAATTTTATCTTTTCAAAGAACCAGCTCTTAATTTCACTACCTTTCTTATTGCTTTTTTAGTCTCTATTTCCTTTATTTCTGCTCTGATCTTTATTATTTCCTTCCTTCTACTCACCTCGGGCTTTGTTCTTCTAGTCCCTTTAGGTATAAGGTTAGGTTGTTTATTTGAGGTTTTTCTTGTTTCTTGAGGTAGGCTTGCATTACTATAAACTTCCCTCTTAGAACTGCTTTTGCTGTGTTCCAAAGATATTTATTTATTTGTTTGTTTGTTTATTTTGACAGAGAGTGCAAACAGGGGGAGTGGCAGGCAGAGGCAAGGGAAGAAGCAGACTCCCCACTGAGCAGGGAGCCCAATGTGGGGTTCAATCCAAGACCCTGGGACCACGACTGGAGCCAAAGGCAGACACTTAACCGACTGAGCCACCCTGGTGCCCCTTTATTTATTTTTTAAAGATTTTATTTATTTATTTGAGAGAGAGAATGAAATAGAGAGAGAGAGAGCATGAGAGGGGGGTGGGTCCGAGGGAGAAACAGACTCACTGCTGAGCAGGGAGCCCGATGTGGGACTCGATCCCGGGACTCCAGGATCATGACCTGAACCGAAGGCAGTCGCTTAACCAACTGAGCCACCCAGGCGCCCCTTTCCAAAGATTTTTAATGTTATATTTTCATTTTAATTTGTTTCAAAGTATTTTTTATTTCCTTTAACAATGCTTTTGTCCTAAAGAAAGTTCCTACAGATTCCTGCCCCTTTAGCACATACCCTAAAATTAGTCAATAAATCTTCATGTAAGGCCCAGGTGCTTTTCAAACTATTGCTTCTGTGCTGGGTCTGAGTTTACGCACAAGCCCTTTAATAGTGGAGCCTCAGTTTTCTATAGTCCTCTGACTCCCCTAGAGTTATGCCCCTCTGATTTTTAAAGCCAGGCATTACATGGGATCATCTTCCTGGTGTAGGTCTCCAGGGCAGGAGGTGCCTGATGTATGTATTTCATACATAACAAATGTTATGATGAACTGAGAATGAACACACAACTTATGTTTATTTCTTTCCATCTTTTCTATTGAAATGTGGAAAACATGCACTAGTACATTTTCTCTCAAATTCAAAGAATTTCTTGATGTGAATTGAATATTTAATTCACTGAATTTCATTACAGCCACTTGTCATTTGTGTGATCTTGGGCATGTTATTTAACTTCTGTCTGTGCTAGTTTCCCCATCTGCAGAAAAGGTTCAGGGTAATTGGTGCATGTTGCTTAGCTCGGTACTGCTTCACAGTAAGCCATCAAAATTGTGGCTCTTATTACTGCCTATTCATGTTACATGTGAACCACCACCTAGCTGTGTTGGGGGAAACAAAATATGTAGAAGACGCAATCTTGTGCAAAGGACCCTGAAATGCCAAAGGAGTATTAAAAGTTATTCAAAATATCATTTGTCGGGGTGCCTGGGTGGCTCAGTCGGTTGAGCTGAGCAACCAAGTCTTGGTTTCAGCTCAGGTGACGTTCTCAGGGTCTTGGAATCAAGCTCCACATCAGGCTCTGCACTCAGTGGGGAGTCCACTTGGAATTCTCTCTCGCTCTCCCTCCGTCTCTCCCCCTTGCTTGCACACTCTCTTTCTCTCTCTCTCTCTAAAATAAATAAATGAATCGTAATATATATATGTATATATATATACATATATATGTAATTTGTCTGTTGCCCAGGGGTTAAGGTCTTCTCCTAGTTCTCAGGGGAAGGAATGTGAGAAGGAGCAGGGTGAGGCTAATGGACCTTGATCTCTGGCCTTGAATTTGGTTGCTATTCTTGGACAGCTACCTCATGACTATGAGCTCTCTTTCCTCATCTTTTCACACCCCCATCTCAACCAGGATGGTGGTCAGCTTTCTTGTTTCTTGCTTGGAATGAATGGACTGAACTCTTTTTTCAGCTAAAGGTTATGTGGAGTTTTGAAACTATAGTGTGCATTCATCTAACAGGACATCAGGTTTGGTTGTGGAGACCCCTGAAATCTAAGTCTCTATGTTAAATAGATAGCAGAAGAGCCAGTTTAGCACCTTGACATTTTTTTATTTTTTATTTTTTAATTTATTTTAGAGAGAGAGTGTGCCTGTGAGCCAGCACGAGCCGGGGGAGGGGCAGATGGAGAGGGAGAGGCAGAGAATCTCAAGCAGACTCCACACCAAGTGCGGAGCCCAGTGCCAGGCTGGATCTCACCACCCTGAGATCATGACCTGAGCTGAAACCAAGAGTCTGATGCTTACGGACACTTAACTAACTGAGCCACCCAGGCTCCCTGCCTTGAAATATTTTTGTCGGACTTCCTGTTTGAAGTTTTGATGTGGTGGGTGGGCCTACAGAATTCACTGGATATTCTTGGAAATTTTTTCTGCTTAAAATGAAGAAATAGGACCCTTTTGGATGTTTCTTGGGGTGTTGGGGTTAGGTACCTTGGCCAGGGTCAATCCCATTGTGAGACCCCCTCCTCCCTGTTTGACTTTCCCTCCTTCTTTATGACTATGTCAATCCTCATGAAATTCCTTAAGGTGACCATTTGAGTTAAAAGGGGGGTAGGCAAGTGAGAAAAAAAAAAAAGACAGCTCTGTTGCTTGACCTTGTGGTGGGGGCTATGGAAGGAGATGTAAGGAACTCGTTTGCATATGAATTCTGAGTTCTGTTTTTCCTTCTTCTTATATGCCCAGCTGGTCAGAGTCATCTCCTTGTGCCCCACCAGCTACCTCCCAGAGGAAATGCTGAGCTGCCAGGCGCCCTCACTCCCCAACTCCCTAATCCTGACCCATAGCTCTGGGCCCAGCTGTTGACATGGATTTCTTCCTCCCCTAGGTCTCCACAGTCTCCTTTTCCACTTCCTATTTAAAAACATCCTTTGTTTCCTCCTTTGTCTCCCTTGTTAAAGGGAGAAGTGGACAGAGACTTTTCCTTTCCTCCATCTTTTTTCCCCTAAACCAAGTTTCTTGGTCCTGGAATAAGAGAGTGTTGTGCTCCAAATCTGCAATTCACATATCACCTCTAATTTTGTCTGGGTACTGTGCTGAGGATGGGTCTAGGCATCTTGATCTCAAGGTCATGAGTTCAAGCCCCACATTGGGCATAGAGCCTATAAAAAAAAAAGGATGGGTTTAGGCATATCAATTATGTACCCATGGCTGAATGCTGTCACTTCAATCTCTTGTGTCCATTGATATTAAAAGCAAGAGTGTGTGTAGGAGGCCCTTTTTGTATTTCTAGAGTCTAAAATATTGGTATGCAAATGTTGGGAATTCAAACCTTCACCTTAAGACCTATGCTTTGTGCGTGTGTGGCAGGGACGGAGATGGAACACAGCTCATTGCATTTGAAAATCATATTCACACCACTGCACCCAGGGTCCTTTTCCCATAGCTCCATGATGATATCTGAGAAGGAGGGAGTGTGACATTGATCAAAATAAACCATAAATGATCCATTTCAAAGTGAAAATCAATTGCTTCATGACAGTTTTCAAGATATCAGCTTACTTTCCTAAAAAAGTTAATTCAACGCACAGGCAGAGCTGGCTTTTGCTCACAGGTTGTGCCACGGGTTGGCAAACTCAGCTTTTTTTTTTTTTTTGAAGATTTTATTTATTTATTTGAGAGAGAGAGAGAGCACAAGCAGGGGGAGTGGCAGGCAGAGGGAGAGGGAGAAGCAGGCTCTCCACTGAGCAGGGAGCCCGATGCGGGGCTCGATTCCAGGACCCTGAGATCATGACCTGAGCAGAAGGCAGAGGCTTAATGACTGAGCCACCCAGGCGCCCCCAAACTCAGCTTTGAAAGGAGATTGGGAGAAATGAGGGTGGCTGTAAGGGAAGCACACTTGGCCTTTTGTGAAAAGGGTACAAACGGCATCACTCTCACCAGGCCTGAAATTGTAAACACCAGGAGACTGAATGCCTGCAGGGGAGGTTGCTTACTTTTCCTAGAGGTAAAATGACTCAGTGATGGGGCTTTGGGGGGAGCTTTGAGTCTTCAGCCCTGTGAAGAACAGAGTTCTAAGCAGGATGGAGGTGGTAAGCGCTGAGGCAGTGGACCTGAGCTGGTGTGTGCTGTGCATAGCTGGATGATCGAGGTCTCAGGGGAGGGCATGGCCACGAAGAAGCTGATCTTCTCCAGAATAAACTCTTCAGAATTTCTTGGGCTGACAACTCCAGTCCTCTGGGCCTATGTCCCAAATCTGTGAAATGAAGGGAGTGCACTGGATGACCCTGAAAGCCCCTTGCGATGCAGACACTACTGAGGTTTCTTCCTTTAAAGTGGATCCAGAAGAGGGGCACCTAGGTGGCTCAGTCAGTTAAGTGTCTGCCTTCCGCTCAGGTCATGATCCCAGGGTCCTGGGATCAAGCCCTGTATCGGGCTCCCTGCTCAGTGGGGAGCCTGCTTCTCCCTCTCCCTCTGCCTCTCCCCCTGCTTGAGTTCTCTCTCTCTCTCTCAAATAAATAAAGAAAATCTTAAAAAAATAAAGTGGGTACAGAAGAGAAAGGTACTTGGCTTGGAAGAACCACGTGACACAATGGGACTGGTTCTCTGTGGATGGCAGCCTTTTACTGCAGGACCAATGAACATTTGTCTCACTTGCCAAATTAAGAAATCTCGTGTGAAAGTTCCACAAAGGAAAATGAGAATATGCTTGCTAAGAAAGATGATCTGGGTGAAGCAAGGATTAGCTCTCACTGGAACATGTTACTGCTTTGGCTCAATGGGAGGAGGGAGTGTAAGGAAAGTCTCAAATGAATCTCCAAGTAAAAGTAATGGCACGCAGCGTTCCTAGGATCAGGGGTCTGTTACCATAGCAACTGACTCTCGAGGTATCCACTCAAGGTTTTGAGAACCCCAGGCCCCAACTTGGGCTACAGCAAGTCATATAAGACCAAGTTCGCCTTACCTACCAGGAAAGGCAGTGAAGGACTCTATTTTCGCTCCATTTTTCCACATCCAGGATTCCAACCTTCCCTAGAGATGTCACATCGGCACCAAATGACTGCATGTTAGGTGAGTCCATGCCTACGGGTGCTCAGAGTGAGCCCAATGATAAGCACAGCACCCCACGGTCAAAACTCTGGCAAAGGCACTCTCTGTCCCCCTAAAAAATAAATAAAATAAAATCTTAAAAAAAAAAAAAGAACTCTGGCAAATGGGGGCACCTGGGTGGCTCAGTCGGTTAAGCAACTGACTCTTGATTTCGGCTTAGGTCATGATCTCAGGGTCGTGGGATTGAGCCCCAGTCAGGCTCCACGCTCAACAGAGAGTCTGCTGGAGATGCTCTCTCTCCCTCTCCCTCTGCCCCTCCTCCCACTCTCTCTCTCAAATAAATAAATCTTAAAAAACAAAAACCTCTGGCCAATGTATTTCTGTTCTTTTGAAGACAACTCAGAACAAACTCCATTTCCCTACTTTGTGTACAATTGTAGTAACTCTTCTCTTTATTGAAAAACTTACTTTTCACATTTATCTCAAGGGAGACTTTGTTTGATGTAAAACAACTTTAGAAAGCAAGATCCAGAACTTTTAGACTACTGTAAAATGCTGAAGTGACTGCACTCCTCCTGAGATCATGTTTACAACTTTTCAGCCAAAACTAACATCACAGAGAACGGGAAAGGTACTGGTTACTCTTCTAGGCAGTCTGAGCATGAAGCAAGAAATGTTAGCGTGTCAGACTAGGTCCGAGTGTGAAGTGCAGGATTTGAGCTGAGGACCGTTGGGCCTTCGGTCTCAGCATGGCAAGGCCACATGTTTGACTAAAATTGTTGTTTTCAGAATCATCTGATGAGGATGGCAGTGGGCGTGCACAGGTGCTTTCCTGAAAGTTCCTCTCCCTCTGGGGAGCCTTGCTCAAGACTGCTCAAGGCGAAGTTTGTAATGAGAAGAATGCTTTTTAAAAAGTGGGCCTGGGGGCACTTGGGTGGCTCAGCCAGCAGAGCGTCCTGCTCTCGGTTTCAGCTCAGGTCATCACCTCAGGGTCCTGGGATCGAGCCCCATGTTGGGCTCCACGCTCAGCTCGGAGTCTGCTTGTCCCTCTCCCTCTGCTCCTCCCTCCATGTGCATGTGCGCCCGCTAGAATAAATAAATGAAATCTTTAAATTAAGAAAAAAGTGGGCCTGGCCTCCTTCACTGCCACTGGCAGTTTCACATGAAGAAGACTGCATGAGCTAGGACTCATCCTGCCCCATCCTGTATAGGTGTGTGGTCCCAAAGGGTGAGGGTGAGGATGGAGTGACAGAAGACAGAAGAGAAAAAGTATGGGTCAGTGTGCACATACCTTGGGTGCTTGGAAAACTTCTGTGATGTGCACTAGCCTACTGATGGGGACACAGGGATGTCACCTCATGAAAGGAGGCCTCTTTGCCATTCTGTTTGAATGGTATGCACCTAGAAATTCCCATCCAGGGGTGCCTGGGTGGCTCAGTCGGCTAAGCGTCTGCCTTTGGCTCAGGTCACAATCTCGGGGTCCTGGGATTGCGGCCTGCATCGGGCTCCCTCTCCCTCTGCCCCTCCCTCCCCCAACTCATGCTCTCATTCTCTCTCTCTCAAATAAATAAATAAAATTAAAAAAAAAAATTCCCATCCAGGGGCACCTGGGTGGCTCAGTCATTAAGTGTCTGCCTTCGGCTCAGGTCATGATCCCAGGGTCCTGGGATCGAGTCCCGCATCGGGCTCCCTGCTCAGCGGGAAGCCTGCTTCTCCCTCTCCCACTCCTCGTGCTTGTGTTCCCTCTCTTGCTGTGTCTCTCTCTGTCAAATAAATAAATAAAATCTTAAAAAAAAAAAAGAAATTCCCATCCAGGGGTGCCTAGGTGGTTCAGTGGGTTAAGCATCTGACTTCAACTCAGGTCATGATCCCAGGGTCCTGGGATCGAGCCCCGCATGGGGCTCCCCGATCAGTGGGGAGCCTGTTTCTCCCTCTCTCTCGGCCCCTCCGCACCTCATGCTCTCTTTCTCTGTCTCTCTCTCAAATAAATAAATAAAATCTTAAAAAAAAGAAATTCCTATGCATACACTATTAAACCCATTTGATGCACAGAGACAAACATGCTGAGAATCTACCTCTTTACTGAAAAATACAAAAATGTGCCCTACTCAAAAACGGGGGCACCTGGGTGGCTCAGTTGGTTAAGCATCTGACTCTTGGTTTTGGCTCAGGTCATGATCTCAAGATCAGGAGATGGACCCCCCCATCAGGCTCCACACCCAGTATGGAGCCTGCCTGGGATTCTCTCTCTCCCTCTCCCAATGCCCCTCCAGCTTGTGTGCGCTCTCTCTCTCTCTCTCTCTCTCAAATAAATAAATAAATCTTTAAGACAACAACAAAGGGGACTGACTTTGTTCATGTGTTCACTCTTTTTTAAAAGATTTTATTTATTTATTTGACAGAGAGCACGAGTAGGCAGAGCAGGCAGGCAGAGGGAGAGAGAAAAACAGACTTCCCACGGAGCAGGGAGCCCAATGCAGGGGCTCGATCCCAGGACCCTGGGACCATGACCTGAGCTGAAGGCAGACACTTAACCGACTGAACCACCCAGGCATCCCTTTCTGTTTGCTCATTTAACAGGCATCTGAAGTGCTCTTGATGCTGTGCTATGCACAATTAGAATCTGGCAGAAAAATACATTGGAAAAACTGTCATGGAGACCATACCTTAATAAAGAGGGACTACAAAATGCCTGCGGCTACTGGGGGCCCATTCCATGCCAAATGAGGCCAGGCCAAAGGGAGGCATGGGCAGAGGAGGAACAGACAGTATAGGCTGCCCAGGCAACGGTGGCTCCAGAAAAACCCATTTCCAACTGGGCTCCAGAGCAAGGTTGGCATTACAGAGTCCATCCAAGATTATGCTCACAAGGTGGCCCAAGGTGATGGGGGCCATATTTCCATATATTAATGCCCTCTGACATCTCCTCCACTTGACCCTCCTATCCTTAAACCAAACCTTCAATCAGAGGGGAAAAAAGACTGATTTAGTATATCGAGCAATTAATTTCATTATAAAAAACAAACAAACCCTGGGGTGCCTGGCTGGCTCAGTCAGAGAAGCATGTGACTCTCAGGGTCAGGGATCATGAGTTTGAGCCCCATGTTGGGTGTAGAGATTACTAAAAAAAAATAAATAATAAACTTTAAAAAAAAACCCATGGGGCACCTGGGTGGCTCAGTCGGTTAAGCGTCTGCCTTCAGCTCAGGTCATGATCCCGGGGTCCTGGGATCGAGTCCCGCATCAGACTCTCTGCTCAGTGGGGAGCATGCGTCTCACTCTCCCTCTGCCTCTCCCCCTGCTTGTGCTCTCTCTCTCTCTCAAATAAATAAAATCTTAAAAAAAAAAACAACAAAAAACAGGGGGGCCTGGGTGGCTCAAGTTAAGCGTCTGCCTTTGGCTCAGGTCATGATCCTAAGGTCCTGGGATCTAGTCCCACATCAGGCTCTCTGCTCAGCGAGGAACCTGCTTTTCCCTCTCCTTCTGCCTGCCGCCCCCACCTTGTGCTCTCTCTCTCTCCCCCTCTGTCAAATACATGAATGAAATCTTTAAAAAACAAAAAAAGAAAACCCTACAACATACAACTCGTTATGCCATTGAGATATTAAACTCCAGTGGGAGAAGCTATTTTTTTAATAGTAAAATATTCTAGGAGAGTTATCACCACAGCCCCTGCCCTTCGGTTTACCCTTAGTGAGCATCTACTGTGTGCTAAGCTTTGGACTAGACTTCCTGCTTTGTCTCTCTCCTCCCACCTTTAATATTCTTTAATGGTTTTTCCAGCTCTTGGATGTGGATCTAGCTGATGAACTGCACGCACTACCTATTGCTGCTGCTAAGCCTGGTAACAAGATGAAGAAATGTCGGTATCTTGACTGCAGATCATCAGTGTCCAGCTGCCTCTGTCCCCGACTCTCTAGGGATAGTGTTGCCCCGGTTGTGGGGGAAACTGAACATGGTAAAATTCCTGGAGTCTAAAGTAAATATTCAATAGGAGCAGGTTGGATTTTTAAACGGGTTTCCCTCAAAGATGTTTAAGGGGTTATTCATCCTCTGAAACCTCTTGAGAGTTAAAAAAGATGATCTGACAAGGAAAGCCTGGGCATTGTGGCTTTTAACTAGAACATAAGAGTTGCTGGTGCCCTGAACACTGCCTTGGTATTTTAGCCTGTAGAGTCAAGGAAAATTTAGACAAACTGGGTCTAAAGTCACCAAAACTCAATACTACTAGATCTGCTTCCCATTTCCATGACTGCACTCACAATACATACCATGGAACAAAGCTAACTAACTCAGCCTGGATTTTGGTTTTCACCAATACTCTCTTAATATAACATGATTTTCTCTGGTCTCAAATGGTAATATTTTGACCTACAGATTAGACATCACTGCCTGAATGAAAAAAGTATTTCAAATTAACACAGGTAAGAATCTGGCTTAAATTGAAAGCCTCTCCATCAACACCAAATTCCATAAAACCCATCTCTTCAAAATAGTACCATCAAAAAAATGTATCCTTAGAGGCTAGAAATTCCTTGAGAATATTCACTCATAAATTTCAATTTGTGCCATATCTGCAAGGTATATGTTTGCATGCAGTTCTTCTCTAACCTTTCACCCTTCTTAGCTCAGTGAAACTTTTTTCAAAATTGTTCTTATTTCCCAGGTTTTAGCACCAAAACTGTCCTTGTTTGCTTCAATTTTTAGACAAATGTCCGATTTCCTCCAGCCCTCCACTATAATGTGAGTATTCTAAGCAATGCTTTCAGGCTGACACATGAAACTATTTCAGAAAATTAAAAGGTAGGGTCTACAGTGTCTACAGTGCTTTACCCAGGCTAAAACAACAGGAGAACCAGGCACTTGGACTTTAAAAGCTATCTCCCTGTGGGGCACCTGGGTGGCTCATTCAGTTAGAGTCTTGACTATTGGTTGAATCTTGGTTTCCGCTCAGGTCATGATCTCAGGGTTGTGAGATGGAGCCCCACATTGGGCTCCAAACTCAGCAGGGAGTCTGTTTGAGATTCTCTCTCACTCTCCCTGTTCACGTGTTCTCTCAAATAAAGTCTTTATGGGGCGCCTGGGTGGCTTGGTCAGTTGGGCATCTGCCTTCAGCTCAGGTCATGATCCTGGAGTTCCAGGATCCCTGGATCAAGCCCCTCGTCGGGCTCTCTGCTCAGCGGGGAGTCTGCTTCTCCCTCTGACCTTCCCCCATCTCGGGCTCTTTCTCAAATGAGTAAATAAAATCTTTTAAAATATAGGAAATAAAAGCTATCTCCCTGCATCAGTCTTGGTGGGAATGAACAGACATTACTCATATAGTGTGTTCTCTAAGGGGTAATTCCCTTACCCCAAGGCCTGAATATTTATAAATCCACTTTTTTTGTGTGGATTTAGCTAAGAACTTATGCCTGGTTTTAAATATTTAAAATAACAATAGAGGGGCACCTGGGTGGCTCAGTCCATGGGGACTTAAGCTCTGGACTTGATCTCAGCATCCTGAGATCAAGGCCTCCCCCCAATCAGGCTCTGGCACTCAGTGGGAAGTCTGCTTCTCCCTTTCCCTCTGCTCCCCCCCCTCTCAAATGAATAAAATCTTTAAAAAAATTAAAAATTAAAAATAAGAATATAGTCTAATACTCTCCTAACCTAGATCTTCCATGTGTTAATGTGCATACTTCCCAGATTTGACCCAGCCCCAACATGACTCCACCCAGAAATGCTCCCTAAATGACACAGGTTAGGAGTTGAACTTTATTTATATTTAATTTTGTACAGGAAACAGGACATGCAGTTTGATTCACTTTTATTATTTTTCTTTAAGAAAGCAAAATCCTTCTGGTAATGGGCAATTTCCATAAAGTGGGGTTTACTTGTCCCATTTTCCACTCACGAAAGCCCTAAAATTCAAAACTTATTTCCCAAACATGGAAAAGGCAACCAAAACAACAACTTGAGAATGTCTAGAACAAAAGTGTGTTAACTCCTGAAGCAGGTTTTAGAATGGTTCCTCAGCCAAATTGCTTTTTTCAGGTTTACTGACTTCCATCACATCCATGGGTATGGAAAGCTCCTTTCTGAGGGAAGAAAATTGCAAATATTTAGTATCTGGAGTTGTAGATGAAATGAAATATACAATGTACATTTCATGTTTGTTTTTAAATTTATATTTTCCCCCAATTCCCCAGGACACATTTCTTTAATATCCAAGTCCAGGCTTGCTTTAGGGACAATCTTCCTTTGTGTACAAAACTTAAGGGTACCTTGAAAAACTCAGAATTCAAGATTAACAATTTTAACGGAGTATTTAAAAGTCAAGACTAATGCACAAAAAATTCCGGGACGACCAAATTATCAAAACGTTAAATAAAGGCAAGATCCACCCCGGACTCTCCATCCTGATATCACTCCTAATGCTGATCGCAATCCTGATCCAATAGAACGTTATTTACAAAAACAGGGGCCCGGTCCGAGTTTCCTGACGATTCGTTTATGTACTGCATGAAAATATTTACCTTGATGCCCATCAGGCATCGCCCCCACCTTGGACGGAGCTCGAGCCCCCCTAGGCAGCTTTGGCTCTGGAGGGGAGGGAGAGAGACCTGGGAGAGAGCCCAAGGCGTCCCGGCCTGCTGGCAGCGCCCAAGCTCGAAGTATCCTAGAGATCGCGGCGCCCCCAGAGCAAGCCACTCACCGCGCGAACACGTCGGGGTATTGAGAGCGTTGGAAGATGCTCTCCAGCTCCTTCAGTTGCAACGGGATGAACGTGCTGCGGAGGAGGCCTTGCTGCCTGTCCTGGGGCTGCTGCCCCTCGGCGGCCGCCTGGGCCTCGTCCTGCTGCTGCTGCAGGGGCTCCTCCCCCCCGCCGCCGCCGCCGCCGCCCCCGCCCTTCTGGTTCTCGTCGTCCACAGGGTCGCCAGCTCCCGCGCCACCGTGGCTTTCTTCTCCTCCTGCCGCTGCTCCCTGCTCAGGCTCGGCCCAGAGCTCCTTCTCGACGTCTCCTCCCGTTTCGGAGACCACGGCAGGCTTCGTATCTGGAAAAGAAGAGAGCAGGGCGTTGGAGCCCAGGGTGCGTGCGACGGCGACCTGAGAGCAGTGACGTCGGCTGCGCCGCTGCGGCGTCCCGTCCACTCGCCTCCCCCGGGGAAAGGCCGTTTCCTAGACTTCGCCAAACTCGCGTCCTGGTTCGGACACTCACCCGACGGTTCTCCTCGAAGCTCATCGACTCCCAGGCTGGGGTAAGCGGGGCCTTCTTGGCTGCTCTCGGGCGGAGGCTCCATGTCCAGAGCGCCTCCACAGACTCTGCGCTGCGGCTCGCGGCGACTCCCTGGTCCGGTCCTGTTTCTGTGCAGGGCCTGGGTTACGGCGCGTCTACCCTCCGCTTCAACGTCTGCATGTTCCGACTTGGACGCCGTCGACCCTCATTACTTCGGCAGCCGGGGTGTGGTGGGCGGGACTTGCCGGGGCGAGCACGCGGCCGGGGCGTGGCCACGAAGTAGGCGGAGCGTTTGCCGGAAGGGTGCTGTCGGTAGGGGGCGCGCGCGCGCGCCCGGAGGGTGTGTGTTTATAACTCGCCGCTTAGCACCGCTTTGGGGAAGGGGCTTTGGTGGGTGGTGGCAGCCCGCCGGGAGCGGGGAAGGGGTGGGGAGTGAAACTTCCCACCACTCCCCCGGAGCCCTGGGAGACGTGTTGGGAGAACGCCTCACCGCTTGCCCTCGCTGCTCGCGGGCCGGTGCAGGGCTGTCGCCCTAAGCCTCTCCAGGGCGAGAGCCGCAGAGATAGGGCTGGAGAAGGCGCGGGGACCCTGGCAGCCCCGGCACCGGAGCGACGGTATCCCCCTCGCCGTGTGGGCTCTGAGCACGACTCTCCCCTCCGGCAAGTCGGTAACTAATGGTTGGGACTCTGGTTGGGTTCCGTTCGCACCCAGAGTCCACAAGCCGGGCTAGTGATCCTGACGAAACGATTAGCTTGGGGGCTGCTTGCTCTGGGTTTTTGCCAGAACGCGCTGAAAGCGGAGCCCATCAAGCTCCCCAGGGCGCTCGGGAGCGGGAGCTTGAGGCTGGGTTTGCAGAGCACTGTAGGTGCTCGGATGCACGCTCTAAGAAACCCAAACCCCTCTCTTGCGAAAGGAACAAATACTCCAGATTTGTAATAAGGAACTCACATCAAGAGTACAAGTGTAGAACCCTGCTCACTGTTGTGTGCATCCAAGAATGCTTACGTTGCACGTGCTGGACGCGACTGTGGGGCTTACGACCTCTGCATGCTGAGCTCGGCTACCGCGCCTCCCGATGCAGGTCCTCGGCAAAAGCGCACGTGTTTCTGTGCTGGGCGGGTGCCGGGGACTTGGGTTAGTTCCCACTTTTTTATTCTCCTCCCCCTCCTCCTCTTCGTCTTCCTCCATCTCCCTTTGTCTAGAACTATCTTCCAGAGCTCTTGCTCTCCACTGATAAATATCAAATAAAAAAGAGCCAGGGCATATTGAGGGTTCTGTTTCTCCCTTAAAGAGATGTTTTGCTTAGTGTTGAAAACCGCTAAATGACAGCCCGGGCGCGCCCTGCTACTTCCTTCTGGCTATAGTTAGAAAAAAACATATATGTGTATACCCAGTGCCCAATAACTTGCTGAACCTCGTGCGAAGGAAAGCTAACTTACACCCTGGTGAAAGATCAGCAGTCACGTAATGATCCATATCAGAAAGACGGCAGCATCCTAGTCCCTCAAGGAACATATTAACTATTCAGTGCTGTCCTTTTGGATGAGAAGATCCAGAGTCATCGACTTCTCATAAATACCTTCCACTCATACAACCCAATTTTTAAGAAGTGCAATTATTTTGATGGTTTTTAATTTTACCCATTTCTCAAGGATGGGTAAAGAATTCATAGAATTTCGAGGATGATAAAAGTCATGTTTTTAATTGTGTTCCTATGATTTCTCTTTACTTTTCATCAAGCCCCAGCAATCAGAGCTCTGGTCTCTGGAATTAAACACTGTCAAGCTCTCCTATTAATATATTTAATTTAGATTCCTCCCCGCAAAGAAACATTTTGCAGGTGGGAACATGTTAATATCCTGAGTATTGAGAATAGCTTCTAATAATGGGCCCCATGTTTGACAATGCACATGATTTATCCTACTTTTACCTTCACAAGCACCATTGTCATCAGACCCATTTAATAAAATAAACCATTTTCATAGGCCCCTAGAAGTGGGGGGAGCTTATTCACCTCACCTTATTATTATAATTAATAATAATTATCACCTACTGTGCATGACAAATAAGGATACATTCTCAGTGCCTTTTGTTCCCCCGAGGGTGAGTAGAAAACCAGTTACTTGGTAATAGCAAGTGGTTGAATTCACTTTGAAAAATCTGTCAAGGGATTTCATTCCCACAGCCTCTCCCTAACTAATCCAGCCTCCTCAGGCCAGCTCTTGCTAGATTCTGCAGGCCTCCCCCTCTTCTGGCTAGATAGCCTGTGATCAGTTTTGGCTTGGGATCAATTGTAACATGAGAGAGCTACGGTGGTTAGGATCGTGGTGTGTTAGCCTGGCCAGAACATCCATTACAACTTGGGTGATGTGGTCTCTCACATTTGCGATTTCCACGATTTATTCCAGTGCTTTCTAAACTTGAGTCATTTATGTGCCCCTTTGGTGAGCGTTGCCTATCTAGGCATCGGGCAAGGTAGTATTTACTTAAAACTTTCAGTTAAGTTGATCAACTTCCTGGTAACCTTACATACCTAATTGAGCCTCATCTAAGTAAAAATAGGCAAGAATTTTGGGTTTGCTGTACCAAATTTATGAGGGCAGAGACCCTTGGATTCAGAATGTTGGCATCTGTATACCAGCTTTACTTTGCTTTTGCTAGCTAGCTAAGTGGTGAGTTGCTTTTTCTTTCTATGCCTCAGTTTCCTCATCTGTAAAATTGAGTAATAATAGTACCTACCTCAAAGAGTTGTGAGGATTAATTGAGTTAAAAGCAATAGCTCACACTTAGCTGGTTCTGACTGTGTTCCAGGCAATGGTCTAAGTGATTTATTTGTATTAACACATTTAATTCTCTTAACAACCCTATGGACTTAGAGCTGCTATTATCTTCACTTTACAGGGGATGTTATTGGGTCACAGAGACATTAAATAACCCGCTTAAAGTCACTCACTCAGGAAATGTCCCAGCTGGGATTGGAACGTATCTCTGAATACCGTCCCTCACACAAGGGACGTGCTCCATAACATTTGCTATTATGCTATATCCTATTATTGTACTTTTGTAGTTAATGAGAGATAATCAGAGATGTTAATGAGAGAGAATCGGAGATAGGATCATCTTTCAACTCAAAATTCTCTTTCCTTGTTTAACTAATGAATTAGTACCTTCCTGAATTAAACCACTTTTCTTTAGCATCCTGGTTTCAACTCAACCCTGGTTTCTTTTTTTTTTTTTAAGATTTTATTTATTTATTTGACAGAGAGAGACACAGCGAGAGAGGGAACACAAGCAGGGGGAGTGGGAGAGGGAGAAGCAGGCCTCCTGCCGAGCAGGGAGCCCGATGCGGGGCTCGATCCCAGGACCCTGGGATCATGACCTGAGCCGAAGGCAGACACTTAACGACTGAGCCACCCAGGCGCCCCATCCCTGGTTTCATTTTTAAGATTTTATTTATTGGGTGCCTGGATGGTTCAGTCGGTTAAGAGTCTGCCTTCGGTTCAGGTCATGATCCTAGGGTGCTAGGATGGAGGCCTGCATCGGGCTCCCTGCTCAGCAGGGAGTCTGCTTCTACCCTTTCCCCCTGTTCATGCACTCTGTCTCTCTCTCTGTCTCTGTCTCTCTCACAAATAAATAAAAAACTTTTTTTTCATTTATTTGAGAAGAGAGAGAGAGTACGAGCAGGGGGAGGGGCGGAGGGAGAGAAAGAGGGACAAGCAGACTCCCCACTGAGTGGGGAGACCGACACAGGGCTCCATCCCAGGACCCCGAGATCATGACCTGAGCCAAAGTCAGATGCTTAACCAACTGAGACACCCATGAGCCCCAAGCATGCAACTCCTGATCTCAGGGTCGTGAGTTCAAGCCCCATGTTGGACGTAGAGCTTAATTAAAAAAAAAAAAAATCATTCTTCACCACTCCAACTTCTTATCTCTTCTAAAAAAATGAGTTAGTAGCATATATCTCCAGTGATACCTGTTTCATTAGTTGACTAGAATAAACATGAGGTAATTAGAACAAGTATTTGAAACATGCAAGCTAAAACCAGTCTTATAATACTGGGTTTTTATTCCTTGTTGGAATTTTGCCTTAAAACTCTAGATAAGTGCTGATACTTAAAAAAAAACTAGATATCTAGAGAAAACTTAGTATATTGATGAGCGTAAGCCAGGAAGCCAAAACTCATTCTTCTGAACTCTGAAATCATATTTCTTGATGGCATAATGAGTTAATATCATAGATAATTCAGGATTCCTAAGGAATGAGTGAAAAATGACTGTACTAAGTAGAATAATTAGTTGAATCCAGGAAGCTGAAAACCATATTCTTCTCACCTCTACCTTCTTATTTCTCGTTGAAACAAACAGGTTAATACTACAGTTAACTAAGTGTCCCTAGGGCACTAGATACCTAGAAATAAGCAGAGATAAGGAAGAAAAACTTGTAGACATCCAGAACCTAGAAAACATTTTTTTTTCAAATCTAAATTCAAATTACTGGGGTGCCTGGCTGCCTCAGTTGGAGGAATAAGCGACTCTTGATCTCGGGGTTATGAGTTCAAGCCCCATGTTGGGTATAGAGATTAAAGAAACAAACTTAAAATTTTAGGGGTGCCTGGGTGGCTCAGTCATTAAGATATGGAATAAATCGTGGAAATCTCAAATGTGAGAGACCACATCACCCAAGTTGTAATGGATGTTCTGGCCAGGCTAACGCACACCACGATCCTAACCACTGTAGCTCTCTCATGTTATAATTGATCCCAAGCCAAAACTGATCACAGGCTATCTAGCCAGGAGAGGGGGAGGCCTGCAGAATCTAGCAAGAGCTGGCCTGAGGAGGCTGGGTTAGTTAGGGAGAGGCTGTGGGAATGAAATCGCTTGATACCATTTCACACCTAGCAAGATGGCTATTATCAACAAAACAGAAAACAAGAAGTGTTGGTAAGGATGTGGAGAAATTGGAACCCTGTGCGTTACTGGTAGGGATGTAAATGGTGTAGTCACTGTAGAAAATGGTATGGCAGTTCCTCAAAAACTTAGTCAGAATAACCGTATGATCCAGCAATTCCACTTCTGGGTATACAGCCCAAAAAACTGAGAGCAGGGACTTAAACAGATATTTGTACACCCATGTTCAGAGCAGCATTATTCACAATAGCCAAAAGATGGAAACAACCCAAATGTCCACTGATGGAGGAATGGGTAAATAAAATGTGGTACATACATACAATAAAATATTATTCAGCCTTAAAAAGGAATGAAATTCTGACACATGCTACAACATGAATGAACCTTGAAGGCATCAAGCTAAGTGAAATAAGCCAGACACAAAAAGACAAATATTGTATGATTCCATTTATCTGTGATACCTGGAGTAGTTCAATTTATAGAAACAGAAAGTAGGGGCACTTGGGTGGCTCAGTCAGTTGGGCATCTGCCTTTGGCTCAGGTCATGACCCCGGAGTCCCGGGATTGAGCCCCACATCAGGCTCCCCACTCAGTGGAGAGTCTGCTTCTCCCTCTGCCCCCCTTGCTTGTGCTCACTCTCTCTCTCTCAAATAAATAAAATCTTTAAAAAGAAAGAAACAAAGTAGAATGGTAAGGGCACCTGGCTGGCTCAGTCAGTGGGGTATGGAACTCTTGATTTTGGGGTTGTGAATTTGAGCTCCGTGTTAGATGTAGAGATTACTTAAAAATAAAATCTTCAAAAAACAACAACAAAAAAAAAAGGAAAAGAAAGAAAGAAAGAAAATAGAATGGTAGTTCCTAGGGGCTGGAGAAGTGGTCCCGGGGAGCTATTGTTTAATGGGTATGGAGTTTCAGTTTGAGAAGATGAAAAAGTTCTGGAGATGGATGGAGGTGATGGTTGGACAACAATGTGAATGCACTTAATGTCACAAAACTGTACCCATAAAAATGGTTAAGATGGAAATTTGCTTTATCTGTATTTTATAACAATAAAATAATATTAATATTAATTCTTTTTTTAAAGATTTTATTTATTTGAGAGAGAGAGAGAGCAGGCACAAGCAAGGGGAGCAGCAGAGGGAGAGGGAGCAGACTCCCTGCTGAGCAGGGAGCCCGATGTGGGGCTAAATCACAGGACCCTGGGATCATGACCTGAACCAAAGGCAGACGCTTAACTGACTGAGCCACCCGGCACCCCTTTTAGTCTTAATTCTTGTTGGAATAATGATTCTGTACTATGGATATTGGCACTAGCTGTCTAGTTACTTAGAGATAGGAAGAGATATCTAGAATAAGTAGTTGAAGTTAGGAGCTTAAATGTAGGTTCTCTGGACTTTATTATTTTTATTTTTTATAAGATTTTATTTATTTGACACACACACACACACACACACACAGAGCGCACACGAGCAGGGGGTGGGGGGCAGAGGGAGAATCAGGCTCCCACCAAGGAGGGAGCCAGATGCGGGGCTTGATCCCAGGACCCAGGGATCATGACTCAAACCAAAGGCAGACACTCAACCAGCTGAGCCACCCAGGCATCCCTCTTCTGAACTTTAAATTCCTTTTTTTTTCCTCGTGATGGATTAATGAGTTAATAATGCAGATGCATAATGGTACTTAGGTAATTAATTACCTGAAGAATATTAGTATAAGGAGTTGAAGCCTTGAATTGGAAAATATTTCCTTCTTACTCTAACTTCATATTTCTTGTTTTTCTAACTTTATATTTCATGTTGAAAGAACTCATAAATCTGAGATGAATAGTGGTTCATAGGTAACTAGTTTACAGGAGATATCTAGAAATAGCTAGTATGTCAGGAAGCTAAAAAAGACATTCTTCTTGAATCTAAACTCTTATTTTCTTTTGGAATAATGAGTTAGTACCACAGATACCTAGGGGGACCTAGGTGATTAGTTAACAATAGATAACTAGTGGTAACTAAAATAACCGGTCCAAACCACAATCATTTCATTTCTAAAAACCACAGTGGGGCACCTGGGTGGCTCAGTCAGTTACCTTCGGCTGGGGTCATGATGCCAGGGTCCTGGGATCGAGTCCCACATCAGGCTCCCTGCCCTGCGGGGAGCCTGCTTCTCCCTCTCCCACTCCCCCTGCTTGTGTGCTCTGTCAAATAAATAAATAAAATCTTAAAGAAAAATAAAAACCACAATCATTTCATGTCTAAATTCTTTTTTTTTTTTGAAGCAGTTTCCACACCCAACATGGGGCTTGAACTCACGACCCCGGGATCAAGAGTCAGCTAGATGTTCCACCGACTGAGCTAGCCAGGAGCCCCGCATGTCTAAATTCTTATTCCTCGTTCTAAAAATGAATTAATTGGGGGCACCTGGCTGGCTCAGTCAGAAGAGCATGGAACTCTTGATCTCAGGGTCGTGAGTTAGAGCCCCACGTTGGGTGTAGAGATTACTAAAAATAAATAAATAAACTTAAAAAAATGAGCTAATTGTGTAGCATCCAGTGTGATCTAGGTAAACCAGAAAAAATGAGTTATAAATGTTCAAGAGATTTCTGGGCTGACGAAAGAAAACTATATGACCACAAGATGGCAGTAAGATACACAAGATTTACGTGGGTGGGTTTAGGTGATGTTATTTAGCAGCACACTGGAGAGTGTCCGGGTCAAAAAGCACCAAAGGGCAGCAGTTGTTGTGGTCTTTATGGCCCAGAGCTTATTTTATCTATAAGTTGGGCCCATTTTCATGGAGTATGTAAAGCAGCCAGGTTATAAATAGCTAAAAATGTGGTTATGGGGGTGCCTGGCTGGCTCAGTGAGTAGAGTGAGCGACTCTTGTTATCAGGGTAATGAGTTTGAGCCCCATGTTGGGGGTAGAGCTTATTTAAAAATATATATATGGTCATGGTTATTTCAGATAGGTTTAAAGCAATTGGGTGTGTAAAAATTTGAGTTTGGCTCCAGCAGGCTTTTGAAGTAATGGCTCTCAGCCTGCAGTAAAGAAATAACACAACCTAGGGGTCAATAGACTGAGGCTATTTTTGGCTCATTTGTATGATATAAATTGAAGTCACCAAGCCAGAAAAACATCATCTTCTGAACCGAAATTCGTATTTCCTGTTGGAATAAAATATTAGTACTGGAAATAACTAGTAATGCTTAAGCAACTACTTTACCAGAGTTAACTAGAGGTGACTAAGGAACTTGGCAAATCCAGGAAATTGTAAAATCACTCTTCTCAACACTGAATCCAGGAAATTGTAAAATCACTCTTCTCATCACTAGCTTCTTATCTCGTTTGAATAATGAGTTAATACAAGAGATAGTTAATGGTATCTAGGTAACAAGTTAAGCAGAGATAATAAGGTGATCGTGACATGAGACCAGGAAATGGAAAACAAATTATCCTCACATCTGAATTCTTCTATGTTGTTGAATCAGTGCATTAGTCCAAGAGGAAATTAATCATACCTAGGTATCTATTTTATCAGAGATATCTAGATATAACAAGATGCACTGGTATATTGTGATATTGAAAGAAAACATTCTTCTTACATCTAAATTTTCATATCTTTTTAGAATGTGGAAGTAGTACTATAATTAGCTAGATTTATCGCGTTTGGATTATATAGAGAATATATACTATCTGAATGATGAGGTGAAGGCAGGGAGCTGAAAAACAGATATTTCTCAATTTCTCTTTTCTCACTGAAATGCAATAGTAATATAATTAGTGGTAATTGGATAATTGTTTATCTAAAGACAACTGGAAAAAAACTAGAAAAGTAATTGAAATCAGGATGCTGAAAAGCAGATTCTTCTGAAGTGCAACTTATTTCTTCTCGAAATAAGATATTGGAAAGTTAGGTAAACAGTAAATAAGTGAGTAAGGCGTGGAATGGTAGATAAAATTTAACTAGAGATAACTAGATATAACTGGAAAACTTCTTGAAAGCCAAATGCTGAAAAACACACACATCTCATCTCTAAAATCTTTTTTTAAAGGAAGAATGAGTTATTGCTAGTAATAATTAGTGGTATATAACTATACAGTGTAAACTATGGCTATCTAGAGATAAGAATAACTACTGAAGGGATGCCTGGGTGGCTCAGTCGGTTAAGCGGCCGACTCTTGATTTTGGCTCAGGTCATGATCTCAGGGCTCTTGGGAGCCCTGCATCGGGCTCCCTGATCAGCAGGGAGTCCGCTTGAGGATTCTCTCTCTCTCCCTCTCTCTCTCTGCCCCTCCCCCTGCTCTTGCTCTCTCTCTCAATAAATAAATAAATAAACCTTTTTAAAAAAGAATAACTAGTTAAATCTGTGGATGTGAAAAACACAGCCTTATCACCTACAAATTCTCTTCCTGGAAAAATGAGTTACTTCTACAGATTTCCATTGTACTTTTGTAAATAATTAGAGACAACCAGAGATAATAAGAATAACTAGTTGAAGGCAGGCAGCTAAAAATCAAGTTCTTTGCAACTCTAAATTCTCTTTACATGTTAGTGCTCTATATATCTAGTGGTAGCTTAATCTTTTGTAACCTAGGGATAAATGATGATATTCAGAATAATGAGTCAAAACCAGGATACTGAAGAAAAGTGGCTGAATCCAAGAATTTGATTATAATTCCTCTCAAAACTACATTCTTATCTAGAGTGTGAATAATGAGTTAGTACTTGTACCCAGGAAACTAGTTAATTGGAGATAACTAGAGAGAGATATGTAGATGAACCCAATGAGTGAAAACACATTCTTTTTTTTTAAGATTTTATTTATTTATTCATAAGGGACAGAGAGAGAGAGAGGCAGAGGGAGAAGCAGGCTCCCCGCTGAGCAGGGAGCCCCATGTGAGGCTTGATCCCAGGACCCTGGGATCATGACCTGAGCCAAAGGCAGATGCTTAACCATCTGAGCCACCCAGGCGCCCGTGAAAACACATTCTTGTTATAACTAACTTCTTTCTTCTTAGCTTAATCAGTTAGTTCTATATAACTAGTTATACCTAGGTAACTACCAAACTGGGGACAACTAAAGATAACTAGAAAAACTGAGAGAAGCCCAGAAGCTAGAAAACACATCCTTCACAACAATTCTAAATCCATACTTAACGAAAAAATGAATGTGTACTCTAGATCAAATATCTATAGTGGTACCTAGGTGGGTGATAAAGTTAATGGGAAATTACCAGAGGGAATATTTAAAACCAAAAAATTGGGGGCACCTGGCTGGCTCAGTTGGTAGAGCATGTGATTCTTGATCTCAGGGTCATGAGTTTGAGCCCCATGTTGAGGGTAGAGTGTACTTTAAAAAAATTATATTAAATTATGGGGCACCTGGGTGGCTCAGTCATTAAACGTCTGCCTTCGGCTCAGGTCATGATCCCAGAGTCCTGGGATCGAGCCCCCATCGGGCTCCCTGCTCCTCGGGGAGCCTGCTTCTCCCTCTCCCTCTCCCCCTGCTTGTGTTCCCTCTCTCGCTGTGTCTCTGTCAAGTAAATAAATAAAATATTTTTTAAAAATTATATTAAATTAAAATAAATAAATAAAATGAGAAATTGAAAATTCATGACTCACCACTCTAAGTTCTTATCCTTTGGTATAATAATGAGATAGTACTATAGATAGCTGCTGTACTTATTTCATCAGTTAACTAGAGGTAGCTGGATATAATTAGAACAAGTACTTGAAGCCTGAAAGCTGAAAAACACAGCCTTATAATACTTTGTTCTAATTCCTTGCTGTAACACTGCCTTAGAACTATAGAGCCTAGAACTGAGACTATAGAACTAGCACCTAAAAAACTAGATATCTAGGGAGAACTGGAGATAACTAGAATGACTAGAGTAAGCCAAGAAGTAAAAAAAGCATTCTCGGGGAGCCTGGGTGGCTCAGTCATTAAGCATCTGCCTTTGGCTCAGGTCATGATCAAGGGGTCCTGGGATCAGGCCCTGCATGGGGCTCCCTGCTCCGCGGGAGGCCTGCTTCTCCCTCTGCCACTCCCCCTGCTTGTGTTCTCTCTCTCTCTCTGTGTCTCCCTCTGTCAAATAAATAAATAAAATCTTTAAAAAAAAGCATTCTCAACTCTAATCATATTTCTTGTTGGCATAATGCATTAGTACTTTGATAACTCATGACACCTGGGGAATGAGTAAACTACAGTTTGTGATGATTAAAATAATTATTTGAATCCAGCAAGTTGAAAACATTCTACTCAACTCTTTCTTCTTGTTTCTCTTTGGGATAATGAGTTACTACTACAGATAACCAGGTTATCAAGGGAACTAGTTATGTATAGAAATAAGTGGAGAGAAGTAGAAAAATTGGTAGAAGCCAATAACCTAAAAAACATTTTCTTCAAATTTAAATTCTCATTACCAGTGGAATAATGAGTGAGTAGTATGGTTATCTAGTGGTACCTAGGTAATTAGTTAAATAGAGCTAAGTAAAAATAACCAGAATAAATATTTGAGACCAGGAAGTTAATCAAGGCATTATTCTCAAATCCAACTTTTATTTCTTTTGATGATATTGAGTTAGTATTATTGATAATAGTAGAAACTATTTACTAAGAGGTAGCTAGATATATACTGAGGAGAATAATCGAAGCAGGAAGTTGAAAAAACATTCTTATCACTAGTATATATTAATTCTTACTATTTTATTTATTTATTTTTAAAGATTTTATTCATTTATTTAACAGAGAGACACACAGCGAGAGAGGGAACACAAGCAGGGGGAGTGGGAGAGGGAGAAGCAGGCTTGCGGAGGAGCAGAGAGCCCGATGTGGGGCTCGATCCCACTGGGATCATGACCTGAGCCGAAGGCAGATGCTTAACGACTGAGCCACTCAGGCGCCCCACTATTTTATTTTTTAAAGATTGATTGATTGATTGATTGATTATTTATTTATTATTTATTTATTTATTTATTTATTTGAGAGAGAGAGAGAGAGAGAGGGAACACAAGCAGGGGGAGGAGCAGAGGGAGAAACAGGCTTCCCACCGAGCAGGGAGCCCGATGTGGCCTCAATCCTAGGACTCCAGGATCATGACCTGAGCTGAAGGCAGATGCTCAACAACTGAGCCACCCAGGCGCCCCTAATTCTTACTATTTTTTTAAAGATTTATTTATTTATTTATTTTAATTGCCTTTTGAATTTTTCATTTATTCATTTGAGGGGCACCTGGGTGGCTCAGTTGGTTGGGCGGCGGACTCTTGATTTCAGCACAGGTCATGATCTTGGGGTCCTGG
The DNA here is from genome assembly GCF_003265705.2 of Callorhinus ursinus. Lineage (NCBI taxonomy): Eukaryota > Metazoa > Chordata > Mammalia > Carnivora > Otariidae > Callorhinus > Callorhinus ursinus. The sequence continues at coordinate 13,774,529 of NW_027397095.1, read as the reverse complement.
GATGGAGCCTGGCGTCGGGCTCTGCGCTCAGAGGGGAGTCTGCTTGAGGATTCTCTCTCCCTCTCCCGCTGCCCCTCCTGCTGCTTACACACACTCTTTCTCTTAGATCACCAGTTCCTTATAAAAGGATGTAACTGAGGAACAACCAGATGGAGGAGCTTCATAGGATGAGGTCCTGGGGTGCAGAGCTTCCGTGCCCTCTCCAGTGCCACTCTCCCAGCACTTCCACGGGTGCTCACCGACCTGGAAACTCTCTGACCCCGCCATTTTGGTTTTTATGGAGGCTACATTGCACAGGCATAACAGATTAAAATGATTTATTTATTTTAGAGAGAGAGAGCAGGAGCGGGAGGGGCAGAGGGAGAGAGAATCTCATATGGACTCCATAACAAGCACAGAGCCCAATGTGGGGCTCGATCTCACCACCCTGAAGTCATGACCTGAGCAGAAACCAAGAGTCAGTCACTCAACTGTGCCACCCAAGCACCCCAATTCTTACTATTTTATTTATATTTATCTATCCATCCAGTCATTCTTGCTGTTATTTGTTTATTCTTGCCATTATTTTTTTAGCTTTTAGAAATGCATCTTTAATGCAGAATAAATACATTTTAATATGTAACTTCAATGAATCACATTTTATATATCATAAAATTCACCCATTGCAAGTATAGAATTCAATGATTTTTTAAAGTAAATTTACAAGTTGTATAACCATCACAGTAAATCAGTTTCATAACATCTCCATCACCCCAGTAAATTCCCTTGTATCCACTAACTATAAAACTCTGTACCCCACACCCCCTACCCCTGCCACCTCAGGCTACCATTAATCTTTTATTTATCTCTGTAGGTTTATCTTTTGTGGAAATTTCCCATAAAAACAATAATGTAATATATGTTCTCTTGTGTCTGGCTTCTTTCACTCAGCACAAGGTTTTTTCTTTTTTAAAGAACTTTTTTTTTTTAAAGATTTTATTTATTTATTTGATAGAGAGAGCGAGAGAGCACAAGCAGGGGGAACAGTAGAGGGAGAGGGAGAAGCAGGCTCCCTGCTCGATACGGGGCTCGATCCCAGGACCCTGGGATCATGACCTGAGCTGAAGGCAGATGCTTAACCATCTGAGCCACCCAGGCGCCCCTCAGCACAAGGTTTTTTGTTGTTGTTGCTTTTTGTTTTTACTTTTGTTATTAATTTTAATACATTTGTTAATGTAAAATATATAAATGTTCAATTAAAGGTATGTTCCTGAGCAGTTGCTATTGAGCACTATCATCTGTATCTGTAGGTGGGTAACAGATTCAGAGGATTTAACAATTGAACTAGTAGAACCCTGGGTTCAAACTGGATCTTTTTTTTTTTTTTGCCTCAGATTTTTTTTGCCATTATTTATTTATTTAACACAATAAATAACTGTTGTACCTGGGCAACTAGTTTACTAGGGTTAGCTAAAGATACCAGGAAATTTGTTTGAAAAACCATTTCTCGGGCGCCTGGGTGGCTCAGTCGTTAAGCGTCTGCCTTCGGCTCAGGTCATGATCCCAGGGTCCTGGAATCGAGTCCCGCATCAGGCTCTCTGCTCGGCAGGAAGCCTGCTTCTCCCTCTCCCACTCCCCCTGCTTGTGTTCCTGCTCTCGCTATCTCTCTCTGTCAAATAAATAAATAAAATCTTTAAAAAAAAAAAAAGAAAAACCATTTCTCATAATCCTGATTCTTTTCTCTTATGGTCATGATTTAGTACTATAGATTACTTAGCACTGGGCAACTAGTTAAACTATAATAACTATAGATAAATAGTTGAAGCTAGTGTGTAGAAACCATAGTATACTCAGCCAAAAATTCTTATTTACCATTGAAATAATACATTAGTTCTTCAATTTCCCAAGACCGGTTAGGGAAAAAGTCATCAGGTAGCTGATGCAGGGCTCGATCCCAGGACCCGGGAATCATGACCTGAGTGGAAAGCAGACGCTTAACTGACTGAGCCACCCAGGTGCCCCAAAGGGCAGTTTATTAAAAAATTCTGGTTCAAGGCTGCCTGGATGGCTCAGTCGGTTAAGCATCTGACTCTTTAATTTGGCTCAGGTCCTGATCTCATGGATGGAGAGATGGAGCCCACATCTGGCTCTAAGCTCAGTGGGGAGTCGGCTTGAGATTCTCTCTCTCCCTCTCCTTCTGCCCCTCCCCCGAGCACACGAGTTCCCCCCTTCTCTCTCAAATAATAAATGAATCTTTAAAAAAAAACATTAAAAAATTCTGGTTCAGCATGGGAGGTGTTAAGTGTTCTTTCATTTCAGCACACTTCCTCCATCAACCTAGGTTGCTGGAGTTTACATTAAAATTGTCCTTACTCAATGAAAGTAGAACCAGATAAAGGACTAGCTGGGTGATAGGGCAGTAGCAAATGGAAGTCACCTTGAAGGGGCGCCTGGGTGGCTCAGTTGTTAAGCCTCTGCCTTTGGCTCAGGTCATGATCCTGGAGTCCTGGGATCGAGTCCGGCATCAGGCTCCCTGGTCGTCTGCTTCTCCCTCTCCCACTCCCCCTGCTTGTGTTCCCTCTCTCGCTGTGTCTCTCTCTCTGTCAAATAAATAAATAAATAAAATCTTTAAAAAAAGTCACCTTGAAATCTAAACTAGATCACTCAGGAAAGGGACAGGGCTTCTGTGACATTGTCCTGAGCCTATACATCCATCTAGATGCTATATTTGGCTCAAAATCAATGGACTCCATTATTGATACATATCAGGTGACCCACAAATCATTCTTGGTATTAAAATTAGCAATATAAGTGAACCTGAGAAAACAAAGTACATGCAAAGCAGAAGCTCAAAATGTCCTGGTCCTTCTAACCGGCCAGAGTAAACCCATGTCTCCAGGAGAATTAGGCAGAAATTAAAAATGGAAGGAATGTGATTAATATGGAGGCAATGGAATCTGATCTTCAGAGAAAATAATAAAACAATTCCTAGCACAATTTTAATAAGGCTTCCACCTTTCCATTCCAGTTGTAAAGAGTACTCCCAGAGGATTCTAACACAGATAGTTTTTTTTTTAAAGATTTTATTTATTTATTTGAGAGAGAGAGCATGTGCGTGTGTATGCACGAGTGGGGTTGGGGGAGCATATAGAGAAGGGCAAGCCAACTCTGAGCTAAGCAGGGAGCCCGACGTGGGGCTGGATCCCAGGACCTGGAGATCATGATCTGAGCCCAAGTCATACACTTCACCAACTGAGCCACCCAGGCGCCCCCCAACAGAGATAGTTTTGATTTGATATCTTGAAATGTGGTGTTGCTTGAAGATAGAAGGGACTTCAAGTTTAACCCTAGACCCCCTAGCTTAAGTAAGACTTGGAGGGAAGAAATAAATATTGAGTATTTGACTTTTAGAGTCTGGAATATGTTACAATAATTAATATTTTCTTGTATTCAGTTTCTAAATCTTATAATTTGTTCAATTTATGTTATATCAGAATATGTACAAAAATGTCTTAAGTAGTAGGACTGAGAGCCACATTCTTATACCTTCTTTATGGAAAGAGTGAGAAAATAGAGCTTTTAACTTTTGGCAAGTTTACACTTTGTGTACTCCTTAAAAGATGAGGGAAAACCATTTTATTTCCATATCTTGAGCAGCCAGGAGGGTTAACTCCATTTTAATATAATCTTCCCAGATGCTGTCAAGAACATAGGTACCTGAGAACAACCATGAAGATCATACAACGTGGTGCATTTTTTTACACCTGGACAAAAGAGAGCATTTTCACTTCTTTTTCTAAAGTCCTACCATCTCTCCTTTCCTGATGACTCCTCTGCATAGCTTTGTTTCTTCTCCACTCCACTAAAATGATGTGAATCCAGCTCTGCTGTGAGTAAGCTGGCCTGAAATTTATTCAGAACAGCCCTTCTCAGATCCAGGCAACTCCTCTGGCTCGAGGAGGAAAGATTACATGGGGGCAACGTCACACAAGTGATACCTGGTGTACCCAGTGGGTGCAGTGACAGGTCGGGGATATTAGTCAATTTAAGAGAGGATAAACTCTCAAACCACCATAACCTGGGGCGCCTGGGTGGCTCAGTCAGTGAAGCATCTGTCTTCGGCTCAGGTCATGATCCCAGAGTCCTTGGATCAAATCCCCCTGCTTGTGCTCTCTCTCTGACAAATAAATAAATAAAATAAAAGATTTAAAAATCTTTAAAAAGATTTTATTTATTTATTTGTCAGAGAGAGAATGAGAGAGAGAGAGCACGAGAGGGAAGAGGGTCAGAGGGAGAAGCAGACTCACTGCTGAGCAGGGAGCCCGATGCGGGACTCGATCCGGGGACTCCAGGATCATGACCTGAGCCGAAGGCAGTTGCTTAACCAACTGAGCCACCCAGGCGCCCTAAATAAATAAAATCTTAAAAAAAAAAAACCCACCATAACCCTATTAAGTGTCCATTTCTCTTCCTATTCTTTGTATTGTCTCAGTCTGTTCCTTTTTTTTAAGGTTTTATTTATCTATTTGACAGAGAGAGAGAGAAAACAAGGAGGAGCAGTGGCAGAGGGAGAGGGAGAAGCAGGCTCCCCGCTGAGCAAGGCTTCCCCAAGTGGAACTCGATCCCAGGACCCTGGAATCAGGACTTGCACCAAAGGCAGATGCTTAACCAAATAAGCTACCCAGGCACCACTGTCTCAGTCGGTTCTGGAACTCTCCTTTTGTAGAATATTACTTTGAAGTTGCCAAAACACCAGCTTCCTATTATACTACCTAAAATGTATGCTATCCCCCACACTGGACTTCCAGTACTTCATGGCAGGGCTTGTTGGCTCAAACTCTCTCATATTGCCCCTGTCCTCCAAGAGATAATATTGCAGAGGCTCTATACATACCTGTTAATTTATCCAGTGTCACCACAGCATGGCAGTTCAGAGCAGGAACTTGATGTCAGGCAGACATGAGGTGAAGATTCAGCTCTGTCACTTGCAGGCACAGGGACCTTGGGCAAGTCACTTACCCTCTCTAACGCTCAGTTTTGTCATCTGTAGGCTGGGAATAATTACAGTAGATAAGATGTTTAAAGAACAAGAGATATTGTCCTATCCTCACTTCTCTGTCCCAGGAATGAGATGTAACGTGGGCCAGATCATAATTCCTACCAAAATAAGCTACATACAGAAAGCTTATAAAATTATCTTAAGCTATTTTCTCCAGGTATCAGCCTTAAAATGGGAGCGGACTATAATTTAAAAAACAGGATTAATGATATCTAGTACCTTCAAGATCGGCCACATGCCACATAGATTAGGTATTTTATTTATTTCAACTACTCTAAATCATAGATTTAGAACACATGACCAAGGAAACGAAAAGCTTGAGTAAATGAAGAATAATGCTGTTACAACTGCAGTGCTGTAGGGGTCACTGTGTGATTTGGTTTCACAATACATACCTTTAAAATAAGAATACTGGGGCTCCTGGCTGCCTGAGTTGAAAGAGCATGCAACTCTTGATCTCCAGGTTGTGAGTTTGAGCCCACGTTGGGTACAGAAATTTAAAAAAGAACTTTAAAAAATAAATATGAGTACTGACATGTTCTAAAATAATATATTTCGGCCAAGATCTTGGTTTCAAGATACTATTTCTTGTTAAGGAATCAGAGTTCCGGGACACCTGGGTGGCTCAGTCGGTTAAGCGTCTGCCTTAGGTCAGACGCTGCTCAGGTCATATCTGAGGCATGTCATGAAATGATTAAATATAATGAGAATTTCCTCAGTTAGGTAATTATCACTAGGTTCAGTTTAGTCACAAACACAAAGGACAATAAAATCTAAAGCAAACATCATTATATGTCTATTGTAAATGTTAAGATTCTTCTTTTATGCAGCAAAAGATTTACCTACTCAGGTTAGTAGAAAAATGTCTACATTTCCAAAGCCCTACATCAGGGGTGCTGTATCCCAGGATAAGCAGGTCTGAGAACAAAATTAGAAGTGTGTGTGTGTGTGTGTGTGTGTGTGTGTTTGCACATACGCGTGCAGTTTGGTCTTATAAGCCATTTGACTTTGAATGGGTGTGATGTTCAGAACAGTCAATGTGAAATTAACAGTTTTGAAAGCACTTTGAAAAGTGAAGCCCTCACACACTTTGGGTACAAAAATTTTATTTAGGGGCACCTGGGTGGCTCAGTTGGTTGGGCGTCTGCTTTTGGCTCAGGTTATGATCCCAGGGTCCTGGGATCGAGCCCCACATCGGGCTCCCTGCTCAGCGGGGAGCCGTTTCTCCCTTTCCTCCCTGCTTGTGCTCCCTTTCTCTCTGTCAAATAAATAAATAAAATAATAAAATAATTTATTTAGTGGCAATTTTCATTTTCCAAGTAAGAAGTCTTTGACAGAGAGAGAGAGCGAGCACACAGCAGGGGGAGCGGCAGGCAGAGGGAGAGGGAGAAGTAGGCTCCCTGCTGAGCAGGGAGCCCGATGTGGGGCTCGATCTCAGGACCCTGGGATCATAACCTGAGCTGAAGGCAGATGCTTAACCGACTGAGCCCCCAAGTGCCCCCCAGGGAAGAAGTCTTTGCAAAAACCCAGAGTTTTCTAAAGAATTCATCAAACTGACTGTTATGGATAGACCCTATGGTGGCCCCTCTGTTCATACACTGTAACATCCCCACCTTGAGGGTGAGTGGGACCTGTGATTTGCTTCTCACTGACAGAATAGGGCAAGGGTGATGGGATGTCACTGCCGTGATTATGTTACCTTATATAAGACTATGTGTTAGCAGACTGGAGAGAGAGACTCCCCTAGCCGGCTCTGAGAAAATAAGCTACAGTCATGTGAGATTGCCTATGGTCAGGGCCCCACGGCAAGGAATTTCAGGCAGCTTCCAGAAGCTGAGAGTGGCCTTTGGCAGATAGGCAGCTAGCAAATAGGGACCTCAGTCCTAAAACCACAAGGAAATGAATTCTGCCAACAACCCAAATGAGTTTGGGAGTGGATGCTTCCCAGGTCAAGGCTCCAGATAAAAACATGGCCTGACTGACACCTTGATGACAGGCTGTGAGACCCTGAATAGGGGACCTAGTGAAGCTATGCCCAGACTCCTGACACAAACTATGATATAATAACTTTCTGTTGGTTTAAGCCACTAAGTTTCTGATAATTTGTTAACATGGCAATAGAAAACTAACACAGGTTGTAATGGGCTGAGCCAAAGTCTAGATGTGTGGATGTGAAAGGCTTGAATTTCCCTGTCATTATCTGGATCAGGGATGGCAAACAAGTTTCATCCCCTCTTCCTGTGTTTGCTAATGATAGCTCTCGGGATTGTCATGGGGTAGATGGAATAGTTCACCAGAGGTGTCCATGCCCAAATCCCTACATCCTGTGAATATGTTACATTATATACTAAAAAAGGACTTGGCAGGGGCACCTGGGTGGCTCAGTTGTTTAAGCTTCTGACTTCAGCTCAGGTTGTGATCTTGGGGTCCTGGGATGGAGCCCTGCATCGGGCTCCATGCTCAGTGGGGAGTCTGCTTGAGATTCTCTCTCCCTCTCCCTCTGCCCCTACCCCCCCCCACTCGTGCTCTCTCGCAAATAAATAAATAAAATCTTAAAAAAAAAAAAAGAGGACTTGGGTGCCTGGGTGGCCCAGTCGGTTGGGCATCTGCCTTCAGCTCAGGTCATGATCCTGGGGTCCCGGGATTGAGTCCCTCGTTGGGCTCCCTGTGCAACAGGGAGTCTGCTTCTCCCTCTTCCTCTGCTGCGTTCTCTCTGTCAAATAAATAAATAAATAAAAGGACTTGGACTTGGCAGATATAATTAAGGTTATGGACCTTAACATAGGGAGATTATCCTGGGTTAGGTGGGTGGGACAAATCTAATCACACAAGCATCTTAAAAGCAGAGAACTTCACCTGGCTAGAGGCAACAGACTTTAGGCAAAAGGAACAGTTGGAGAGATTCAGATTGTGAGAGGGACTCCATCAGCTGTTGCGGAAGGAAGGCCACACAGAAAGCATGAGAAGGAGGTTTCTAGAAGCAAAAACTACCTCCCAGCTGACAGACAACAAGGAAATGAGGTCCTCGGTCCCCAAACTACAAGGAACCGAATTTACCTAAAAACCTTGAATGAGCTTGGTAGTGAATTCATCCCCAAAGCCTCCAGAAAGAAATACAGCCCTGCTCACACCTTGATTTCAGTCCTGTCACATTGTAAACAGGATCCAGCAAAGCTACATATTACCTAGACTGCTGATCTACAGAACCAGGAGATGAGAAATTTGTGTTAAGTGACGAAGTTTGTGGTCATTTGTTATTGCAGCAATGGCAAATTCATACATGCTGTGTTGGGGAGGATTCTGAGCCTAGATCTGGGGACTATGGGAAAGCACTCATTGACTGAGCAAAGATATGTGCCATGGAACCAACATAGAGGTGGCTTATAGGGTTCTTCATTTGTCACTCATGATCTACATGTGCTCAGGGGTGGAAATTACCTAGCTCTTCCTTCTGTCTGGAAAGCCCTGTGGCCGCCCTCCCCCCCACCCCCCGCCCAGATATCTGTAAAGGCTTGTTCTCTTTCTTCTGGCCTACACTCAAAACCAATTCACCCGGGGGGGGGGGGCTTTACTGCCCACCCTCACTAAAATTTCATCTCTTGCCCTTCTGGAAACATTTTACACCATGTCCCTGCTCCATTTTTTCCCTTTAGCTCTTGTCACCTTATTGTACCCTTATTTACTTGGCTTACCGCCTTTGTCCCTACCAGGAGAAGCAAGCTCCATGCAGTTGGAGTTTTTTGTGTCTTTTGTTTGACAATTTATTCCCAGAACCTAGAACAGTGCCTAGAGCCTAAATACCTGTTGAAATCAGCATTAAAATGAAGAGACATTTTTTTCTGGTTTGTCAAGGTCACACATCCCGGCATACTACGGTCATCTTATATGGAGGGACTGGAAGGGAGGTCGGTCGGCACAGAGTACAGTAGGCATAACCGTGGCGAACACACTTCCCAGGGTGGAGCTTGGCTCTTCCATCACAGCTGCCTGCCTGGATGGGAGCAAGTCACCACACCCCCATCGGGTCCAAGGAGGACTGGAGGAGAATGTGGTCATAATATGCAAATGATTCCTCTTGCACTAATTCCTTCACCTGGAAGGAAGCAGAACACACACGACCAAGTTGGATGTTTTCCCATCCAGTTGTACCCCTGATGCTATAACACAAGGAAATCCTTCGGATTCTGGGCCAATTTAGGTGTTTCAATATGTAAAACCTTCTCACTTCAAGAGCCAACCACGTGTGGCTCTCCTTTGCTTACATGCTATAAATAACCAAATTAACCCATCTAGAGGATGTGGGCCGCAGACACCAAGCTCGCAAAAAGAAAGGCTAGAACATTCCCAAGGATGATGGGATTTTAGCAGGTTTACAAGGTAAATGGCCAGCATTCCAAAATAGCACTTGCCCTGCCGAGGACTACGGATTTCAGGGTCAGCAGAGGTGGGTTTCGATCTGCTTAACCCTAAAGTGAGACACAAGCAGCATTCTTGTTGGATAGAGAACATGTGCATTCTTTGTATAGATTTTCTAAGTGCTTGCAGAGAGCAATTAGCTGTGGGAAATAAGGACACTGGGAAGTTTGAGGGGGGGAAGAATATGTTCCTTTCAATGCCTTAGAACTTTAAAAACATTATTAGTTATTCCTGAAACTCTTCTAAAATGGACTTTGTCACTTCTGTGACATACTGTGCTGCAGAAGGAACTAATCATCTTATACCTCTGCTTAGAAATGTCTGCCTCAATAGCACATAAAGTCAAATGATACAAGAAAGAAACACCATAAAAACAAGACAGGGTTGAAAGACTCTACAAGTGCAGATTTAGGACAATTTAGATAAGAACTAGAGCAATGAGGCATTTTTCTTTATTTCTTTGCTTTATTTTTTTTTAAAGATTTTATTTATTTATTTGAGAGAGAATGAGAGATAGAGAGCACGAGAGGGAAGAGGGTCAGAGGGTCAGAGGGAGAAGCAGACTCCCTGCTGGGCAGGGAGCCCGATGTGGGACTCGATCCCGGGACTCCAGGATCATGACCTGAGCCGAAGGCAGTCGCTTAACCAACTGAGCCACCCAGGCGCCCTTCTTTGCTTTATTTTAAAATGCCTCTTAGGGCGCCTGGGTGGCTCAGTTGGTTGGGCGACTGCCTTCGGCTCAGGTCATGATCCTGGAGTCCCGGGATCGAGTCCCGCGTCAGGCTCCCTGCTCGGCGGGGAGTCTGCTTCTCTCTCTGACCCTCTTCCCTCTTGTGCTATCTCTCATTCTCTCTCTCTCTCTCTCTCAAATAAATAAATAAAATCTTTAAAAAAAATGCCTCTTAGGGGGCAACTGGGTGGTTTAGTTGGTTAAGCATCTGACTCTTGATCTCAGGGTCGTGAGTTCAAGCCCTGCCTTGGGCTCTATGCTAGGCACGGAGTCTACTTAAAAAAAATAAATTAAAGGGCACCTGGGTGGCTCGGTTGGTTGAGCATCTTCCTTTGGCTCGGGTCATGATCTCGGGGTCCTGGGATGGAGCCCCGCATCATCGGGCTCCCTGCTCGGCGGGGAGTCTACTTCTCCCTCTCACTCTTCCTCTGTGCTCTCTCTCAAATAAATAAATAAAACCTTTAAAAATAATTAATTTTAAAAATAATAAAATGCGTCTTAGGGAGGAAAAAGAACAGTGTTGCTGATTCTCTGCAAGCCTGTCCATCTAGATAGTCTGCAATAATTATTAGAAATAGAAAGGTAAAAAATACTGCTATGGTGCTTGCACCCATTACAAGCCCCCAAAAGAGTTTGACTATTGGAGGGAAAGCTCACATTCCTCAAGTTTAAGCAATCAAAGTATAAAGCATTTGATCGTTGGGGCGCCTGGGTGGCTCAGTCAGTTAAGCATCTGCCTTCCGCTCAGGTCATGATCCCAGGGTTCTGGGATCGAGCCTCACATGGGGCTCCCTGATCAGGGGGGAGCCTGCTTCTCCCTCTCCCTCTGCAGCTTCCCCTGCTTGTGCTCTCTCACTCTCCCTGTCAAATAAATAAATAAAATCTTTTTAAAAAATAAAGCATTTCATCCTTTCTTCCTTCTAAGCAGTCTGATCAATTTAATTTGGAAAGGAAATAAGGAGGATTTTCCACTGGAGATTTATTTTTTTAAGTTTTTTTTTATTCATTTATTTGACAGAGAGAGACAGGGAGAGATAGAACACAAGCAGGGGGAGTGGGAGAGGGAGAAGCAGGCCTCCCGCCGAGCAGGGAGCCCAACACAGGGCTCATTCCAGGACCCCGGGATCACGACCCAAGCCGAAGGCAGACGCTTAACGACAGAGCCACCCAGGCGCCCCTCCACTGGAGATTTAAAATATTTCTCAACAAAACAACTGTGATTAGAAAATGTTTTTTTTTAAAGATTTTATTTATTTATTTGAGAGAGAGAGAATGAGAGACAGAGAGCACGAGAGGGAAGAGGGTCAGAGGGAGAAGCAGACTCCCCCGCTGAGCAGGGAGCCCGATGTGGGACTCGATCCCGGGACTCCAGGATCATGACCTGAGCCGAAGGCAGTCGCTTAACCAACTGAGCCACCCAGGCGCCCTAGAAAATGTTTTTTTAAGCTAAATGTATAAAAACATACCTCCCACAGGACAACTTCTTTAAAAATCTGATGATTTAAGATTAAGAAGGAATAAAAAAGAACAAAGGGGATAATCGTGGACTAGATTATATCCAACTAACCTGTTTGCCAAAAACAATGATAAATTCTGGCAAAAATGAAAAACTGCGGGCATTGGAGAGTGGCCTACAGGAGGTAGAAATTGAAGGGGATCAGGCCATTGGAAGAAGGGAAACATTATAGGTCACATCCACATTTAGCAGGTTTGTTGCCCTGAACTAACCCCCAGGCTGTACGGCATGTGGCCACAGAAAGTGAGCAGAAGCTGCGGTCTCTATGGCCTTTGCAGGCAGAGGACAGCATTCAGGGTAAGATTGGCTGTAAACGTAGAGAAAAAAATAGGAAAGGGAGGTTCCATGGGGAGTTCTCAAATCTGCATATAAACTTTTCTCAAATTCTTGAAAGACTCTAAAATTGTACATGTGTGGGGTTAAAATCCAAAGAGCACAGGGGCAAAGCAACAACTGGAAGGTTAAAAGATAGGAGCCAAGAGCCCAACAGTGCCCACCGCCATGGAGACAGACACAGGAGTTTATTCAACCCAAGTTAGGGGCTCCAGACAAGACATCAGAATTCCCAGGGAAACCACAGAAAGGCCGCATTTTAGGATAAAAGAGCACATACGACGACCGAGAGATTCTCCCTAGAAAGAAAGGGAAAACTGAAACAGACATGTGCTAAAAAAATGATAAAATCTGTCAGTAATATAACTACTTGCTAGAACAACCCATAACATGGTTTAGGGGAAAATAATAGAAAATCCAGACTATCGAACAATAGTTTCCACAATGGTCAGGGAATGAATGAATGAATGACTAATGAAAGTAAAACAATAACCCCCAAATTCCCCTAAATTGATCTGTATATTAAAATGCAAGTCCTATAAAAAATCCCAGCAATGTTTGTTGCAGACGGAGGCTACCACATTCTAAAATTTATATGGAAGGGATGCCTGCGTGGCTCAGTCGGTTAAGCGTCTCTTTTCAGCTCAGGTCATGATCCCAGGGTCCTGGGATCGAGTCCTACGTCGGGCTCCCTGCTCATCGGGAAGCCTGCTTCTCCCTCTTCCTCTGCTTGTGTGCTCTTGCTCTCTCCCTCTCTTTCTCTCTCTGACAAATAAATATATAAAATCTTTAAAATAGATAAATAAAATTTATATGGAAAAGCAATTGACCTAGAAGAGCTAAAATAACTTTTTTTCTTAAGTAGCCTCCATGCCCAACGTGGGCTTGGACTCATGACCCTGAGATCAAGAGTTGTGCGTTCTGCCAACCAACCCAGCCAGGCACCGCAGAGCTAAAAGAATTTTGGAAAAGAAAATGAAAAGGGGTGGAATTATTCTACCAGATGTTAAGTTTCATTATATACTGAATGAAATTTAGAAAGTATGGTATTGGCAGAAGGAAAGAAACATACATCAATAGAACAGAATTGAGAGCCCAAACACAGACCCACACAAATATGCTCAAATGATTTTTGTCAAAGCTGCAAAAGCAATTAGAGGAAAGACAGACTTTTTTTTTTTAAGATTTTATTTATTTACTTGACAGAGAGAGATCGCAAGTAGGCAGAGTGGTAGGCAGAGGGAGAGGGAGAAGCAGACTCCCCGCTGAGCAGGGAGGCCAACATGGGGCTCGATCCCAGGACCCTGGGATCATGACCTGAGTCGAAGGCAGACACTTAACTGACTGAGCCACCCAGGCACCCCCAAGATAGACTTTTTAAAAAAAAGATTTTATCCATTTATTTGTCAGAGAGGGAGGGAGAGAGAGAGAGCGCAAGCACAAGCAGGGGGAGAAGCAGGCTCCCTGCTGAGCAAGGAGCTCAATGGGGGACTTGATTCCAGGACCCCAAGCCAAAGGCAAACACTTAACTGACTGAGACACCCAGGTATCCCAGAAAGATAGACTTTTAAACAAATGATGCTGGAACAATTGGACACCCATAGACAAAAAACTGACCTTGAACTAGACCTCATATCTTATGCAACAATCAACTCAAAATGCATCATGGACTTAAATGTAAAATTTAAACACTTTAGGAACAAAACCATAGAATAGAATATTTGGAATTTAGGGCTGGGGAAAAAAGACCTTCCCACTGTCTAAAAGAATTTAGATAGAGGACCAGATCCAGGAAGGGCACGTCACCATAGACAACTACATTATAACATGAACTACGGGCCTGCGATAGGGAGGAAGTTAGCAAAGTCCGTTACAATTCTTCTCTTTGTCCCATTGTTTCTCTAGGACCCATAAAGACTTATTTACCAAACATTTACTCTTTCTATTCTTCCTGTGAATTGTCTTCCTTCCCTTTGAAGCCCCAGACTCCTAACTCCTCCTCCTTAGTCCAGAAAGACATTAATACCTCATTTTGCCTGACTTTGGAATCTCTTACACTTATGTGGGTTCTCCCTATATATGTAATTTTGATTCTCCTGTTAATCTGTCTCATGTCAATTTAATTCTTAAGATAGCGAAAAGTACCTTGAAGATTAGAGGAAACAGACTATAAAAACAATTTCAAAGTTCCACACACCTCACAAAGGTGGAAATGTTAGGTGATAATTAATTTTGCCTCGGGGATATCACACACATTCAAAATTCTTTAACTACCAAATGCCTTAGTCAATGTTCTATTGAGACATTTCTAAAACCTCAGATTTTTATCTTCCTTTTTGTGGTCCTATTATGAAGACGTTGTATGGAATTTGTCACTAGTGGGGAGATGACTTTAACCTCAGGCTGGATTCTTCCATGTGGTAATTCGAAAGACTTTTTCACTGGCGCAGTCAGTGATGGCTAATTTGTGGGTCAATAAGATCAAGGGGTGATTGTTTGAGATCATAGAAAAGCCTAAATTGTACCAAAGGATAATTTGAAAATAACAAAACAAGAAAAGAATAAGAAAAAGGGCACCTGGGTGGCTCAGTCAGTTAAGCGACCAACTCTTGATTTTGGCTCAGGTCATGATCTCAGGGTCCTGGGATAGAGCCCCACATGGGGCTCCTCATTCAGTGGGGAGCCTGTTCCAGATTTTCTCTCTTTCCCTCTGCTCACCCCCCCCCCATGCAAATGTGCATGCTCTCTCTCCTTGTCTCTCAATAAATAAATAAATCTTTTTTAAAAAGAATGAGAAAAGAAAAAAAGAGAAAAAGAAAACTCAGGGTGGGATTATTAGCTTCGCTGCACACATGGAAGGTAATTTGTGATGGAAAGGGGGTGCAGAAGAGAGGTGGGGAGGCCAGAGAGGCAGCGCCTACAAAGCAGGCCCCCGAGACCAGGGGCTGGGCTTGCAGCCAGGGGTGCCCAGACCTGGGGAGGCCCAGGTCTCTCTGCCTTGTGGAGCAGGCCAGGCAAGCTCAGAGGAACAGATACCCTGAAGTTTGGGTGAGTTGATGTTACCCTCCTTGGGCTTGCATTGTGCTCTCTCAGTCGGGCTCTGAAGGGAAAAGGAGCCACAAGACACAAATGCGGGAAAACACATCATGTTCTCACCCATTTACAAACTCTAAGCATGAATTTTGGAAGAAAAATTTCCCCATTTTTATTAAGATATAAGTGATACGCGGCCCTGTATAAATTTAATGAGTACAGCGTGATCATCTGACTTATATCTATTGTGAAATGTTTACCATGGTCAGTTCAGTTACGTCCATCATGTCCTAGAGAGACAGACAAAAACAGAAAAAGGAAAAATGTTCTTTTCTTTGTGACTCCAAGTCTTAGGATTGACCCTTTTACCCGCTTCCGTATACACCCTACAGCAGTGGGGCCTATAGGCATGTTGTGTATTATATCCTCAGTACTTACTTTTTCTTTTTTTTTTAAGATTTTATTTATTTATCTGAGAGAGAGAATGAGAGAGAGAGCACATGAGAGGAGGGAGGGTCAGAGGGAGAAGCAGACTCCCTGCTGAGCAGGGAGCCCGATGCGGGACTCGATCCCGGGACTCCAGGATCATGACCTGAGCAGAAGGCAGTCGCTTAACCAACTGAGCCACCCAGGCGCCCCAGTACTTATTTTTTCTTAAGTGCAAATTTGTACCTTTTGACCACCTTCATCCACTTCCCCCTCCCCACCCCCTCTGGTAAGCATAAATTTCATCACTTTTTCTATGAGTCTGATTTTTTTTTTTAAGATTCCACCTAGAACTGAGACCTTAGCGTGTTTGTCTGAAGAAAATATTAATGGCGCCCTCTCTCTACTTTGCAACTACGGTTAAGAGTTGTTTTATGAAACCAGTACTGGAAATAGGGAACTGGCATCAGCCTGTACCTCAGTTGGCCCGCTTTGTGCTTTGGCTTATGTTGATGCAGATTTGACCTCCGGTAAACCTGGGTCCCCCCAGAATGAGCTCCGAGACACTGGCTTTTACAGCCGACATGCTCATGAAGCGAAGATGGGAGAGGGGAAATGAGGCGACAGACAGGGAGAGGCCTCCGCGAACAAACGCTCTCCTTTGAGTCGGCCTGGGTCAGCATGAGGCCTGCCTTCGGTTGGGCTGCCCTCCGCACCCAAACATCCCCGTCACCAAAGTCCGTGGGAACCAGGGGAAAGCCTGCTCTGGGGAGAATTCCTTCCTCGCACACCGCTTGTGAGGGGTCCTGTTTGCTTCCTGTACTATGGCAGCAGGTTGTTTCAGTTCAGCCCCCAGTAAGTGGAGCTAACTCCCCAGCACATGCACCTCACGGAGCCAGGCAGCCCCCTTTCCACCTGGCTCCTGGATCAGGTCCTCAAGGAGAGCCTGGGCGTGTGTGTGTGTGTGTGTGTGTAGGGGGGATGGCCGGGCCCTCCTCCGCACCTTGTGTGTGTGTTTTGGGGGCTCGCCAGGCCCTCCTCGGCACTGTGTGTGTTGGGGGGAATGGTCGGGCCCTCCTCCCCACCTTGTGTGTGCGCATGTGTGCGCGCGTGTGTTGGGGGGTGGCCGGGCCCTCCTCGGCACTGTGTGTGTGTGTGCGCGCACACGCGTGCGTGTTGGGGGGCTGGCCGGGCCCTCCCGGCACCGTGTGTGTGCGCGTCCGTGTTGGGGGGGCTGGCGGGGCCCTCTCAGCATCGTGTGTGTGCGTGTGCGTGTTGGGGGGCTGGCCGGGCCCTCCCGGCACCGTGTGTGTGCGCGTGCGTGTTGGGGGGCTGGCCGGGCCCTCCCGGCACCGTGTGTGTGCGCGTGCGTGTTGGGGGGGGCCTGGCTGGGCCCTCCTGGCACTGCCAGTTTAGCTTCTCTGTCTTTAGTGCCGCTGGTTAGCAGCGAAGCGGAGGGCCCGTTTTCCTCCTCGCGGTCACCCAGGGTGACAGTGCTGCCTTCCCCCGGGGCGCACCAGTCCTCCAGCTCCGCGGATCCTCTCTGATTTGTCTCCCGCAGGCGCCGAAGCTTCTACCTTCTTTCCAGGCAGTGTCCTTACCGGGTGTCCTGCCGGGAGGGAAGCAGCCGGGTGGGGGCCGAGCCCAGCGCGTGTGGTGGTTTGAAGCCCCTGCTCGGGAGGATGGCCGCCGCCTTCCTGGGAGGGACAAGAATGTCAGCTTCCCTGGCTTTAGTCACTTCAAGGGACACCAGCCAGCTCAGCCCAAGGGTTGGGGGTCTCCGTACCCCTCTGGGTCGAGGCTTGAGCGATGTCTTCAGTAGGATTGTCTTAGGTAGTTACTTTTAAGAAACAGAAGACTTATTTTTGCCTCCCTGCTAACTGCCTAAAAGAATTTCGATAGAGGACCTGTTCCAGGAAGGGAGCTATTACCATACATAAATATAATATTATATGAACTAGATATCATAGACAAGGGAGAAATCTTGCAAGGTATGTTTCATTGTTTCTGGATAGCTCAGCAAACATTTTGTTTACCAAACATTTACTCTTTCCATTCTTTCTGTGATTCACCTTCCTTCCCTTGAAAACCCCAGACCCCTACCCCCGTTCTATTTAGTTTCCCATGACTTATATACCTCATTTTGCCGCTCTTTGGAATCACTCGTGTTTATGTGTCTTCCCTGTATGTACATAATTAAATTTCATTTTCTTGTTAATCTATCTGATGTCAATTTCATTCTTAGACCATCCAGAAGGATCTTCCAGGATAGAGAAAAAAACCTTCCTTCCTAACACAGTGTATAATATAAATGCAGTGTGTTATAGATTGCTACATTTTTTTAAAAATTAGGGACACCTGGGTGGCTCAGTCAGTTAAACATCTGCCTTTGGCTCGGGTCATGATCCCAGGGTCCTGGGATCAAGCCCCACATCGGGCTCCCTGCTCAGCGGGGAGCCTGCTTCTCCCTCTGCCGTCTGCCCGCAGCCCCCCCTGCTTGTGTGCTCTCTCTGACAAATAAATAAATAAAACATAATAAAATAAAAAATAAAATAAATAAAAATTAAAATGAGGGGTACCTGGCTGGCTCAGTTGGTAGAGCATGGACTCCTGATCTCAGAGTTGTGAGTTCAAGCCCCACACTGGGCGCAGAGACTACTCAAAAAAAATTAAGATGAAGGGGCGCCTGGGTGGCTCAGTCCCTTAAGCGTCCGACTCTTGGTGTCAGCTGAGGTCCCAGGGTCGTGAGTTTGGACCCAGTGTTGGGCTCCACACTGGGCATGGAGAATACTTGAAAAGAAAAAAAAAATTAATGGGGCGCCTGGGTGGCTCAGTCGTTAAGCGTCTGCCTTTGGCTCGGGTCATGATCCTAGGGTCCTGGGATCAAGCCCCGCTTCGGGCTCCCTGGTTGGCGGGAAGCCTGCTTCTCCCTCTCCCACCCCTGCTGCTTGTGTTCCTTCTCTCGCTGCGTCTCTCTCTGTCAAATAAATAAATAAAATCTTTAAAAAAAATTAAGATGAAAAAGAAAAATCAAAGTTTACTTATTTTAATAGTATTACACAAGATAAAAAAATACAACCAATGCACCTTTATCACTTAAAAAAAACTAGAACACAACTGAAGCTTATAATATTATAGACATAATGTATTTCAAGCACATATCACTGTGCTCAATGCTTAATATTTCATAAAAGGTAGATCACTGAGGGATACAGGAAAAGCTAAAGGATTGTTTCTAGTCCCTTTTCTGTGTGCAACCCATAATGTTTGTTTTCAGTTAGGATTCCTTTAAAACTGAGTTTGAACCTTCAGCTTTGAGGCATTCTGTATGATATATAACACGTAATACAAGCTTAAACATTGATGTTTATAGAACAGGAACAACCACAACCATAAAACAACCACAGGCACAACCAAAAACCATTTTCAAATGTTTATTAAAAGTAGATTGTAGTGGACAATTCAAATAAAGTGTTTCATGTCCAGCCCTAAATGGAACCATATAACATCTGTAAAAGCGTAACTCCTCCATCTGTATACATCAACATCACAGGTGACATCCGTATCTGTAAGTGAAAAACAAAATAGTGTATCATGATCTTTTATGCAATCTAACTTTTGATCTGATAATGACCTTAAAAACATCTGCACTGTGTGATCTGCACTGACCTCATCATATAGGGCAGAGTTTATGGAAGGAAGCAGGTGGTATTCCTGCTTAGAGTAATAATTTATACTGTGCCATCCTGACGGTAAGGTAATGATGTTTTACTGTTAAGGGAAAGGTGTACAAGCTTCATGTACTACAGTCTCTAGTGTTTATTAAGTGTTTCACAGACATGATTTAGTTGACTGTTAAGGTAACTGGCTCTGTAAAGGGAGAAAGAAGACAGGTGTTGCCATGGAGATGATATTACTAAGTCTAATTCTGAATCTACTGATGCTGAAGTCTATTTCTCTCTTTTTTTTAAAAGATTTTATTTATTCATTTTTTTGAGAGAGAGAGACAGAGAGAGCATGAGTGGAGAGAGGGGCAGAGGGAGAAGGAGAATCAGGCTCCCCGCTGAGCAGGGAGCCCGATGCAGGGCTCCATCCCAGGACCCTGAGATCATGACCTGAGCCGAAGGCGGACGCTTAACCGACTGAGTCACCCAGACACCCCATCTCTCTACTTTTCTTATAGCAGCTCTGACTGATGTGGTCCAGTGAATATGTCATCTGCTCTTTTTTTTAAATGATTTTTCTGAGGTTCACATCCACATTGTAGCATATTTTTATTTATTTGTTTGTTTGTTTATTTATTTATTTATTTATTATAAGTTCTACAACCAATGTGGGGCTTGAACTCACGACTGCGAGATCAAGACTTGCATGCGGGGGCACCTGGTTGGCTCAGTCGTTAAGCGTCTGCCTTTGGCTCAGGTCATGATCCCAGGGTCCTGGGATCGAGCCCCACATTGGGCTCCCTGCTCGGCGGGAAGCCTGCTTCTCCCTCTCCCACTCCCCCTGCTTGTGTTCCCTCTCTCACTGTGTCTCTCTCTGTCAAATAAATAAAATCTTAAAAAAAAAAAAAAAGACTTGCATGCGCTACAGACTGAGCCAGCCAGGTGCCTCAATATGTCATCTTCTCTTAAGGCCTGAAGGCCTGTTGAAATGCTACTTGGACCATACCATTCATTTGGCTTCATTTACTATCTTTAATTCTTTGAAATGATATCATAATGATACAGCTCAAAAATCCCAAAATATAACACGTTCAGTGAAAGGAATCGCTTAACTCCCCTGCCCCACACATGCCCACTTATCATCCAGTGTATTATTTATGCAAATATAAATACAAAAACATGTTCTTGTGTCTCCCCTTTGTTATACAAAGGTAGAAGTGTACACATGCTCTTCACCTTTATGTCACTTCTTTAGAAAAATGGTTTGCCTAACAACAAGGAGTCTCTTTGTACGGATAGAAGAGTTCTGTATCCTAATTGAGGTGATGGTTCTGTGCATTTACACATGTGATAAAATTTCATAGAGCTATAGAGCACAAACAAAAACAAGAACCAACCAAACAAAACCCCCCAAACAATTAAAAACTACATGTGAAAACAGGTTAAATCTAAATATGTTCAGAATTTGAGTTAATACAGCGGATCTCAATCTGGAATGAGTTTTCACCTGGGTGACATTAGTGAATGTTTGTGGAGACATTTTTGCTTCTCATCACTGAGGGAGGGTATTAGAAACTACTCCTTGAAGAAAATTTTTCTGAGAAGTAAAGGAGAGATGTTGGGGAGTGCAGAGTCAAGAGGAATTTTGTTTAGTATTAAAGAAATTTAGGGCGCCTGGGTGGCTCAGTTGGTTAAGCGACTGCCTTCGGCTCAGGTCATGATCCTGGAGTCCCGCGATCGAGTCCCACATCGGGCTCCCTGCTCGGCAGGGAGTCTGCTTCTCCCTCTGACCCTCTTCCCTCTCTCGTGCTCTCTATCTCTCATTCTCTCTCTCTCAAATAAATAAATAAAATCTTTTAAAAAAAGAAATTTAAATATATTCATATACAGAGGGAAAAGAGACCATGAAGGAGAGGTTGAAGTTATAATCGAATGGAAAGCAGTGGAGTGGGGAACTCCAGGGCTCCATCTCTCCTGAAGCAACTGAGCAGGCAAAAGCTGTCAGAATCAATTTTTGGTGGATTCCAGCTAAGAACTCACAACAGCCAGATAAGGCTTGGTGTAAAAAGAATCTGCTGCTTTGTGGTATTGGGGCTCAAGGTGGGCCGCCCCAAGCTAAGCCACAGTGCCATACCGATTATTTTGAATTCAAGTTAATAAAGAAACAGCCAGTGCAGGAACAACACTCTGATCCACCTCTGTCTCCAGAAAGTAGGGAATACATCTTCCATGTGAAAGGCACCCTCCCTGCACCAGGAGGCAGGCAAACATCTTGGACACCAAAGACAGGGAATTCAGGGCCCAAGAAGCCTATGTAAACAAACCTTTTAACTTTTACTAACTTACTACCCCAGCCCAAATTTTATTTAGAATTCCTTACTAACTGAAGTTCCCAAACATAAGTTTTCTTTGTCCTGTCAATTTCTCCAAGATTTATTGTTTCTTTGTGTAAAAAGTATAAATACTGCCTGCCTCGATCATTTCTTAGGTCCTGTATCTTTGAGGCCTCCATACATATGAATTAAATTTGATTTTCTCCTGTTAATCTGTCTCCTGTCATTTTAACTCTTAGACTACCCAGAAGACTTTGGAAGTCTAGAGGCAAATTTCTCCTCCCCAACAGTGGTAAGAGAACACTTCGGTGTTTCGAACTGTCTGCCTACCATACCTCACACCCCAGGCCTCTAGTGGCCTTGAGGAAGGGAAGCCTGCACTCCTGGTACTAGAAGGAGCAATATGGACCTTATTCTCAAAGAACTGTGGTTCTTTTTTTTTTCTTTTAAGATTTTATTTATTTATTTCAGACAGAGAGAGCACGAGCTGGGCAGGGGAGGGGCAGAGAGAGAAGCAGGCTCCTGGCTGAGCAGGGAACCCAATGTGGGGCTTGATCCCAGGACCCCGGGATTACGACCTGAGCCGAAGGCAGACGCTTAACCAACCGAAGCACTCAGGCGCCCCAAGGATTGTGGCTCTGGGTCTTTTCCGCTCTGCCAGCTCCCTCAAGGACTGGCACAACGGTTTGCCTTTGTTTTGTCTGGCAAGGAGTGAACCCTGGGCTGAGGCCACTTCCTGGGTACCTTTGGCCAAAGCATTTAAAGGCGCACATACTGGCCACAGCATCCTGGGGCAAGAGACAACAGTCCGGACAAGCAATAGACAAGTGAGAAGGGTGGGAAACACACGACTGAGAAGAGAGATATGTGGAAGAATAAAGGCTTTTTAAAAGGTCTTATGTATACAGAGGAATCAAGAAGGCCATGTGCGGGCGCCTGGGTGGCTCAGTTGGTTAAGCGACTGCCTTCGGCTCAGGTCATGATCCTGGAGTCCCGGGATCGAGTCCCGCATCGGGCTCCCTGCTCAGCAGGGAGTCTGCTTCTCCCTCTGACTCTCTTCCCTCTCGTGCTCTCTGTCTCTCATTCTCTCTCTCTCTCAAATAAACAAATAAAATCTTAAAAAAAAAAAAAAGAAGGCCATGTGCTAGACGCATGCTCAGAAACAGCTGAGAATACCACAAGCTTTCATGTCTGGATGGCTCTCAGGCTCTGTGTAAGCAGGAAAAAGATAAGGCAGAGCTGTCAAAAGTCTGGCTAAGCATTAAAGGAGTGCGTAATACAGAGACAATCTCCCAGCACTGGGACAGTATTAGGTCTTCTTCTTTTTCTTTTTCAATCTTACCTTTTGAGGTATAGTTGACATAAAATATGGTATTAGTTTCAGGTATACAACACAGTGATTCAACATTATATATATATTATGAAATGCTTACCATGATAAGTGTAGTTACCATCTGTCACCATACAATGTTAGTACAATATCATTGCCTGTATGCCCCGTGCTGTACTTTTCATCACCCTGAATTACTTGTTTTGTAACTGGAAGTTTGTACGTTTGAATCCCCTTCGCCTATTCTGTCCATCCCATCTCATCTTCCTCCCTTCCTTCCTTCTGGCAACCACCAGTCTGCTCTGTTTCTACTTTTGTGTGTGTGTTGTTTGTTTTGTTTTTTTTAAGATTCCACATATAAGTGAAATCAGACAGTATTTGTCTTTCTATGTCTGACTTATTTAATTTAGCATAATATTCTCTAGGTCCATCCACGTTATTGCAAATGGCAAGATTTCATTCTTTTTATGGCTGGGTCATATTCCAGTGTGTGTGTGTGTGAGACATCTTCTTTATCCATTTATCTATTGACGGGCACTTGGGTAACTTCCTTATCTTAGCTATTATAAAAAATGCTACAATAAACATGGGAGTGCAGGTATCATATATCTTACAATAAATATAGGGGTGGGGTGTCTGGGTGGCTCAGTCAGTTAAGCATCTGCCTTCAGCTCAGGTCATGATCCTAGGGTTGTGGGATGGAGCCCTACGTCGGGCTCCCTGCTTAGCCGGGAGTCTACTTCTCCCTCTCCCTCTGCTTGTGTGCTCCTGTGTGCTCTCTCTCTCTCTCTCTCAAATAAGTAACATATAAAATCTTTCAAAAATAAAATACAAAACACAAAAACATAGGGATGCATACATCTTTCGAATTAGTGTTTTTGTTTTCTTCAGCTAAATATCCAGTAGTGGAATTACTGGATTATACGGCAGTTCTATTTTTAATTTTTAGAGGAAACTCCACACCGTTTCCCACAGTGGCTGCATCAGTTTACACTCCCACCAACATGTTCAAGGATTCCCTTTTCTCCACATCTTATTTCTTGTCTTTTTGATACTAGCCATTCCGACTGATGTGAGGTGATATTGTGGTTTTGATTTGCATTTCCCTGATGATTACTAATGTTTCATGTGTCTATTGGCCATCTATATGTCTTCTTTGGAAATGTGTCTAATTAGGGCCTCTGCTCATTTATTAATTTGGTTTTTTAGTGTTGAGTTATATGAGTTATTTTTATATTTTGGATATTAACCCCTTATCAAATATATCATTTGCAAGTATCTTTCTCCCATTCAGTAAGTTGCTTTTTTGTTTTGTTGATCTTTATTTGTTTTCGAATCCAGGAATTGATGGTAAGTATTTCAAAACACTAGCTGACCACTAAGCTAATGGAACATAGACTTCAGTGGCTATACATGACAAAGAGTGCAGATGTTATGGAAACCAGTATGGAGGTTCCTCAAAGAATTAAAAATAGAAATACCATACAACCAGTAATTCCACTACTGGGTATCTACCCAATGAAAATGAAACACTAGGGGCGCCTGGGTGGCTCAGTCTTTAAGCGTCTGCCTTCAGCTCAGGTCATGATCCCAGGGTCCTGGGATCGAGCCCCGCATCGGGTTCCCTGCTCCACGGGAAGCCTGCTTCGCCCTCTCCCACTCCCCCTGCTTGTGTTCCCTCTCTCGCTGTGTCTCTCTCTGTCAGATAAATAAATAAAATCTTAAAAAAAAAGAAAATGAAACACTAATTTGCAAAGATATATATATTCCTGTTTACTGCAGCATTATTTATAATATCCAAGATATAGAAGTAATTTCAGTGTCCATCGATAGCTAAATGGGTAAGGAAGATGTGGTATACACATACACACACACAGGAATATTACTCAACCATAAAAAAGAATGAAATCTTTCCATTTGCAACAACATGGATGGACCTAGAGGGTATTACATTAAGTGAAATACATCAGACAAAGACAAATGCCATGTGGTTTTACTTATATGTGGAATCAAAAAAACAAAGCAAACAAACCAGAAACAGACTCATAAATACAGAGAACAAATTGTTGGTGACCAGAGGGGAGAGGAGTGGGGGCATGGGCAAAACAGATGAATGGGGATTAAGAGCTACAAATTTCCAGTTATAAAATAAATGAGTCAGGGCACTTGGCTGGCTCAGTTGGTAGAGCATATGACTCTTGAACTCAAGGTCATGGGTTCAAGCCCTACACTGGGGATCGAGTTTACTTAAAAATAAATAAGTAAAATGAAATGAGTCATGGAGATGAAAAGTACAGCATAGGGTATATAGTCAATCATATTGTAGTAACTTTGTGTGGTAAACAGGTGATAATTACACTTATTGTGGTGAGCATTTCATAATGTATGTAATTGTCAAATCACTATGTTGTATGCCTGAAACTCATAACATATCCTATGTCAACTATGCTGAAAATTTATTCTTTTATTTTATTTTTATTTATTTTTCATCTTTTTATACTGAAGTTTTAAAAAAATGAATGCAGATATTACAAAAATAGCTTAGAAAGTCACTTAATAGGCAAACCTGGATTATATGGTATTTCTATTCTGTTCAACCAAACAGGAACAACAAGCCTCGGAGAGGGGAGAAAATGTGATTTCCAAAGTTGTCACACTCTAATATTCAGAATGTCTGGTTTTCAACAAAAAAATACAAGGAAAAAGAATTCTAAAAATCATATGGAATTATAAGGGAATCTAGCCAAAACAATCTTTATTTTTTATTTTTTTTAAGATTTTATTTATTATTTATTTGACAGAGAGAGAGAACACAAGCAGGGGGAGCAGTAGGCAGAGAAAGGGAGAAGCAGGCTCCCCACTGAGCAAGGAGCCGGATGCGGGACTTGATCTCAAGATCCTGGGATCATGACCTGAGCCAAAGGCAGACACTCAACCGACTGAGCCACCCAGGCATCCTTTAATAGCCAAAACAATCTTTAAAAAGAAGAAAATAAAAGTTGTAGAAGCCAGATTTCTAAATTTCAAAACTTACCACAAAGCTACAGTAATCAAAACAGTATTGTACTGGCATAAGGACAGACATACAGATCAATGGACTAGAAGTGAGAAACCAGGGGTGCCTGGATGGCTCAGTCGTTAAGTGTCTGCCTTCGGCTTGGGTCATGATCCCACGGTCCTGGGATCCAGCCCTGCATTGGGCTTCCTGCTCAGCGGGAAGCCTGCTTCTCCCTCTCCCACTCCCCCTGTTTGTGTTCCCTCTCTTGCTGTGTCTCCCTCTGTCAAATAAATAAATAAAATCTTAAAAAAAAAAAAGAAGTAAGAAACCAGAAATCAACCCATACATCTATGGTCAAGTGATTTTGGATAAGGGTGCCAAGCCCATTCAGTTGGGAAATAATTGTCTCTTAAGGAAATGATGGACAACTAGATATCTATATGCAAAAGAATCAAGTTGGAAACATACCTCACATCATATACAAAAATTAACTCAGAATGGAAAAAATACTTAAATATAAGAATTAAGATTATAAAACTCTCATTTATATATAGTTACATAAAACTCATATACAGAGAGAGAGAGATAGAAAGAGTTATAAAACTATAAAATTCCTTCTCTTCAGGAGAAAACAAGGGAAAACTCATGATCTTGGATTTGGCAATGGATTCCTCATTATGACACCAAAGCATAAGCAACAAAAGAAAAATTACATAAATCGGATTTCATCAAAATCAAAGACTTTTTGTGCATCAAAGGACACTATTAAGAAACTGAAAAGACAATCTATACAATGAGATAAAATATTTACAAATCATGTATCTGGTAAGACCTTTAGTTTCCAGAATACTTAAAGAACGCTTACAACTCAGGAATGAATAGATAAACCACCAAATTAAAAACAGGCAAACGATTAGATGTTTTTTCCCAAGAATATGTACAAATGGCCAACAAAGCATGAAAAGATACTCAGTATCATTAGTCATTAGGGAAATGCAAATCAAAACCTCAACAAGATAATACCTCACACCCATTAGGATGGCTATAATAAAAAAATGGAAGGGCTGGCTCAATTGGGGGAGCATGCAACTCTTGATCTTGGGGATGTGAGTTTGAGGCCCACGTCGGGATTAGAGATCACTTAAAAAAATGGAATATAATAAGTTTGGTAAGGATGTGAAGAGACTGGACCACTCACACATTACTAATGGGAATGTAAAATGATGCAGTTGCTATATTTGGCAGTTCTTCAAAAAATTAAACAGAGAATTACCCTATGACCCAGGAATTCCACTTCTACGTATATACCTGAAAGAATTAAAAATGGGTGTTCAGGGGCACCTGGGTGGCTCAGTCGGTTAAGCGTCTGCTTTTGGCTCAGGTCATGATCCCAGGGTCCTGGGATTGAGCCCCACATCGGGCTCCCTGCTCAGCAGGGAGTCTGCTTCTCCCTCTCCCACTCCCCCTGCTTGTGTTCCCTCTCTGTCTCTCTCTGTCAAATAAATAAATAAAATCTTTTTTAAAAATGGGTATTCAAACAAATAATTATACATAAATGTAGATAGAAGCACTATTCACAACAGCCAAAGTAGAAATAACCCAAATTTCCATCAACTGAGAAATGGATAAACAAAATGTGGCATATTCATATAAAGGGATATTATTCAACTCAAAAAAGGAATGAAGTATTAATGGTTGTTCCAAAGTGGATGAACCCGGAAAACATGATGCTAAGTGAAAGAAGCCAGACACTAAAGGCCACCTATTGTATGATTCCATAAATATTAAATATCCAGAAGAGGCAAATCCATACAGACAGAAAGCACATGAGTGGTTGCCAAGGGAGGGATGGGGAGTGATTGCTGAATGAATAAGGGGGTTTCATTTTGGGGTGATGAATATGCTTTGAATGTAGATGGTAGTGATGGTGGAGAACATTGTGAATGTATTTAATGCCACTGAATTGTATATTTTAAAATGGGTAATTTTATTTGAATTTTACCACAATTTAAAAAAATGATATAAGGGAGAAAGAATCATTATGGAAAGACGGTGATAAAGGGCACAAGTGGAGTAAGATGTGGGACAACCCATCAGTTTGAATGTCTTAAGCCTCTTTTATGTACAGTGTTCCCCCAATCCAATCCCACTCTCATTAAATCTACATTGTTGTTTGTTTGGGTACATAAGGATGAAATTGGCAATTTCAGAATAAATATTGAGATGAAAAGCCTTAAGGTATAAAGGAGTTAAATCTAAAATTTGGTAATTAATCCTTTTATGATTTTCCTTCTTCCTAAAATTTGTTTCAAATTTTGAATTGTGGAAGGCTTCTTGATATTTTTTTCCCTGTGGAAAAATAAGATCTAATATCCAGATTTCAGGATCAGGTAGAGTCTAAAATCATATGCTACATTTGGCCTTAAGCTTTTTATATTGAAATTAATGCAGATAATGCAAGTAAGACTTTAAGCACTAAAAACATGACCTGCATCAAGTCACCATTCCCTCTGAGGTCTCTTGGTAGTTAAATCTCTTAGGATAGTGATGACACAATCAAAGCCAGAGGGCCCATGAATCCAGATATTACAATTAAGAACAGCCAGTTTCTCTGCACAGAATATATAATTATCGAATCACTATACTGTGCACCTGAAACTAATATAACATTGTATATCCACTATATTTTGAGAATAATAATTTTTAAAAAATTAAATTAAATTTAAAATACCCAGTTTAACTCTGGTATCTGACACTATTAAAATACACAAAGAAAAAGAATACATTAATTTCCATCAAGGAACATACCAAGAAGTGGTTTCAAAAACTGCTATTTAGGCTCCAGATCTAGACAGTAGCCTACTGAGTCTGAAACCCTCCAGTTTGAGAAGGTGGCTAATCTTTGGCAGGAATGCACAGATTATGTAGTAACCTTCCCAAGGCAGGCTGGAGAGGTGGTTCTTGAAGCTCTGAAAAATGAAACCGGATGTTATGGTTAAAAGTTTTCCATTGATTTGCTAACTGAAACTGACCAAAAAGTAGAAAAAGAGAAGTGCTTATCTGTTTCTTACCAAATTCCCTATTTAATTTCATAGCCACTGGATTATATTCAGGTTCTAAATAGTCCTTGAGAGTGTTTGGCTTATCAAACTCAAAAAGGAAATTGTTCTGGTTTAATAACTTAAAAATATTAATTTATTGCTTGTCCTTGTCCCTTGGCACGTGAACAGATTATTAAGTTTCATTATTCTCTCATGTGAGCCTTGTATTTGATGACATAAAAAATGAATCCGTATTTTTTCAAGGTAGGGGGTTATTTTATTGTTGTGTATATTTAATATATTAAATATATATATGATACAGAGATTTGCCTATTGTGATTACTGGTTTGTACTATTAGTCAAGTGTAGTGAAAACATTTCAAACTGTTTTTAAAAAAATTGCTATTTACAAGCAAACGTCCCGGAATCAGACGCGAAGAT
>NW_027397095.1:13690078-13725229 GCF_003265705.2 Callorhinus ursinus | reverse complement strand
AGCTTCCCTGGCTTTAGTCACTTCAAGGGACACCAGCCAGCTCAGCCTAAGTGTTGGGGGTCTCCGTACCCCTCTGGGTCGAGGCTTGAGCGATGTCTTCAGTAGCCGATCCGAGTGTGCCGGCAGCAGAGGCAGGCTTGCTGTTTACGGAGGTGATTGTTCCCCGTGTGCTTAGCCCTCTGGCCGCAACCCGCCTGCTCTGCCTTGGGAGCTCCTTTACCTGCCGCAGGGGCCCCGCAGGGAAAAGGTCGTCCTGGGGACGCGGAGGAAAAATACCTTTCCCTTTAGCCTTCTAGGTTTGGCTGTACCGGGGAGCAATATTTGCCCCTCTCCATGTGTCTCCTTGGTATGTGAATCAGTTTTGGTAATTTTTTTTTTAACTTTTTTTTTTTTGAGAGAGAGTGCACAACTGGGGGTGGGGCAGAGGGCAGAGGAAGAAGCAGACGCCCCGCTGAGCAGGGGGCCTAAGGATCCCAGGACCCTGAGATCATGACCCCAGCTGAAGGCAGCCGCTTAACCCGACTTAGCCACCCAGGCGCCCCTTAGTAATTATTTTTAAGAAATAGGAGACTCAAATTTTTTTGGGTTTCCCCTCTAATTGCCTAAAAGAATTTTTTTAAAGATTTTATTTTTAAGTAATCCCTAGACCCAAGGTGGGGCTCGAACTCACAACCCCGAGATCTAGAGTTGCACACTCTACTGACTGAGCCAGCCAAGTGTCCCTAACTGCCTAAGAGAATTTAGATTGAGCATCTGCTCAGGAAAGAGAGCTATCAGCATAGATAAGGACAGTATCATGTAAACTTGGTGTGGTTGCCCCTCTGGCAACCTCCAGTGTGTGTTTCTGCTTCTGTTTCTGTAGTTTGTGCTCTACTGCCCACCAGGCCCCGAGGATGTTGGCTGACCATGCTAGGGACTAATGCTGAGTGCAGGGATGCTCGTCCTCAGTATCTGGAAGGGACTGAAAATGTGGACGCTCAAAACCTATGCCAGCAACCCAGATCCCAAACCACAGCCAATGGCTCCTGGTGTCAAAGATTCCAAATACAACTGAGCAACTGTCAAATCGTATCTTTATGTAAAGGGAGAAAGGCGCTGGTGTTTGGTGAGCAAGAGTGAACACCAGGACTCTGTGCCTTAAGTGGCGGGTGGCTTAGTGCTGAGACAGAGTGAGAAAGCTTGATTTAAGAGCCCTTTGAAGAAGAGCTCTGTGTAGGAAGGTGGTGGTAAGTGCTGAAGCATTCAACCTGGGTGAGCCCTGTCCCCACCTGGAAGGTCCGGGCCTGGCGCAGGGCATGGCTCCTTAGAGGCTGGACTTCTGTGGGATGAACTCGGCACATTCTCTCTTGCAGGTCACCCGCTGCTCTGGGCTCGTGTTCCTTCATCTGTAATATGAAGAGAATGGACTGGATGCCTGCAAAAGTCCCTTACAGAACAGAGAGATGACAGTGATTTCTTCCTTTAACCTGGGTGACCCCCAGAAGACAAAGAGGTACTTTTTTTTTGGAAAAGGAGCATGAGATGATGAGGCTGGTTCTCTGTTGTTGCTGACCTTTTCCTACAGGGCCTGTGAACACTTGTCTCACTTGCCCAACGCAAGTGAACTTGTGTGAGAGTCCCGCAAAGGAAAATGAGCACCAGTTTGCCGAGAGGAAGTGGCTGAGGCAAGGATTGGCTCTCACTGGGACACCTTGCTGCCTTGGCTTAATGGGAGTGAGCAGAAGTCTCAAATGAATCCCCAAGTAAAAGTAACGGCATGCAGCATTCCTAGGACCAGGGGTCTGTTACCATAGCAACTGACTCCGGAGGTGTCCACTCAAGGTTTTGAGAACCCCAGGCCCCATCCTGGGCTACAGCAAGTCGTATGAGACCAAGTTCGCCTTACCTACCAGGAAAGGCAGTGAAGGACTCTATTTTCGCTCCATTATTCCACGTCCAGGATTCCAACCTTCCCTAGAGATGTCACATCGGCACCAAACGACTGCATGTTATGCATACAGGTGCGCAGAGCGAGCCCAATGATAAGCACAGCACCCCATGGTCAGAACTCTGGCAAATGTATTTCTGTTCTTGTGAAGACAACTCAGAACAAACTCCATTCTTCTGTTTTGTATACATTTATAGTAATTATTATCTTTATTTAAAAAGTCACTTCTCACATCTGTTTAGAGGGACCACTTTTTTTTTTTTTTAAATTAAGAGTCACATGCTCTACCAACAGAGTCAGCCCGGTGCACCTGAAGGACCACACTCTTGTACTGTTTTTTGTTGTTTTTTTTTTTTTAAGTAATCTCTATGCCCAACATGGGGCTCGAACTCAGGACCCTGAGATGAAGAGTTGCATGCTCTCCCGAGTCAGTCAGGCACCCCCACACTCTTGTATTGAGATAAAGAATTGCTTCTGGTCCCTTCCTTTGCCCCTGGCCCTTTGTTTCTAAGTACTTTTAGCCAAAATTTTTGTCTGGAATTTTGATTGTTAGGTACTTCCAAGTTAAATCTCCAAGGTTCTGATCATATTTGTTTGAATCAAGATCCAGGTTACATCAATCTAATCTTTTTTTTTTTTTTTAAAGATTTTATTTATTTATTTGAGAGAGAGAGAGCACACGAAAGGGGGACGGTGAGAAGGAGAAGCAGACTCCCCGCTGAGCAGGGAGCCCGATGCGGGACTCGATCCCGGGACTCCAGGATCATGACCTGAGCCGAAGGCAGTCGCTCAACCAACTGAGCCACCCAGGCGCCCACATCAATCTAATCTTAATCAAAAAAAGTTTTTCCCCCAAATAGTTCACGCCTTCTTCCTACTTAATTTTACCGTCAACCTTACCATTTTGAAAGTTAGCTGGCATGTGTTGTTTATTGTGGAAAACTGTAGAAAGCAAGACTACCTCGAGAACTATCACATTACCATAAAATGCTGAATCTGCTGTACTCTTTAAAGATTGTACTTAACAACTTTACAGCCAAAACCATCTATAGGGGCGCCTGGCTGGCTCAGTCAGTAGGGCATGCAACTCTTGATCTTGGGGTTGTTTAAGTTCAAACCCCATGGTGGGTATAGGGATTACTTAAAAAAAAATTTTTTTTTAATCTACAAAACAACCCATCTCAGGTCAGTGAAGTTGTTGGCTGCTACTTTCTTTTTCCTTTTTTTTTTTTTTTTACGATTTTATTTTGGGGGCGCTTGGGTGGCTCAGTCATTAAGCGTCTGCCTTCGGCTCAGGTCATGATCCCAGGGTGCTGGGATGGAGCCCCACATCGGGCTCCCTGCTCAACGGGAAGCCTGCTTCTCCCTCTCCCACTCCCCCTGCTTGTGTTCCCTCTCTCACTGTGTATCTCTCTATCAAATAAATAAAATCTTTTTAAAAAATTAAAAAAAAAAACAACTAACATCTACAAGATGATCCATCTCAGGTCAATGATGTTGTTGGTTGCTAGTTTCTTTTTCCTTTTTTTTTTTAAGATTTTATTTTGGGGGCACCTGGGTGGCTCAGCCGGTTAAGCATCTGCCTCCGGCTCAGGTAATGATCTCAGGATCCTGGGATTGAGCCCCACATCGGGCTCCCTGCTCAGCAGGGAGTCTGCTTCTCCCTCTCCCTCTGCCTGCAGCTCCCCCTGCTTGTGCGCTCTCTCTGTCAAATAAATAAATAAAATCTTTAAAAAATATATTTTATTTTTAAGTAATCTCTACACCGAACGTGGGGCTCAAACTTACAACCCCGAGATCAAGAGTCACATGCTCCACCAACTGAGCCAGCCAGGTGCCCCATTGATAGCCAGTTTCTAAGGATTTTTTTTTAATAAATCAAAGTTATTCCCTTATATTAGAATAATTAATTCCTGATCCATGCATTTGGGATATTTGAAATGTACATTAAGAGAAATTCTGTTGGAGCACCTGGGTGTCTCAGTCGGTTAAGCATCTGCCTTTGGCTCCGGTGGTGATCCTCGGGTCCTGGGATTGAGCCCCATCTGAGCTCCACGCCCAGTGGGGAGTCTGTTTCTCCCTCCCCCTCACTTGTGCTCTTGCTTTAGCTTGCTCTCTCTCTCTCAAGTAAATAAAATCTTTTAAAAAAAAAAGAAATTCTCTTCGGGGCATTCATTAATTTGGGGGATTAATGAAGGCCTCTCTCTCTTTGTAAACTTAGACTAAGTGTAAATTATAATCTGCAGCCACATTCTGCGTATTTCTTAGGCCTCAAGCCACCACTCTGCCTTCATACATCTGGGATCTGAAAGGAAAGACAAGTTTAAAAACATAGTGTATATGACAAAAATGCCATGCACTTACAGGAAAGATATTGTTTGTTGTTGTTGTTGTTTGTTTGTTTCTTCTGGGTAGCCTGAGCTTCAAAAAGGAATATTCTTTGTTAGCGTGTGTCAGACTGGATGTGAGCGTTAACTGAGGGATTCTTGCTGAGTGTTCTCTGGCTTTCGGTCTCAGGGTGGGAAAGCTGAATATGCTTCTTCCAGCTGTGGCCAGAGCAGAGAAGGGGTCAGGACTGGGTCTGACAATACCTGGAGCTTACTGGTACAGACCCCGCAGTTCTGAAGGTACTTAAAGCATTGAGAAACTTAATGCTTAAAAAAGGACAGTGGTCAACACTAGGAAATAATTTTTGGTTTCAAAATCATCTGGTGAGAATGGCAATGGGCATGTATGCACAGGAACGTTCTTGAATTTCCCTCACTCCCAATAAGGCCTGGGCTCTCTGGGTAACAGTAACGTCCTCTTTGTGGAAAGCTGACATTGCAGACGCTTCTCTGACATCTGTCACTTACGAGGGAAGAAGGAATAAAACATTGGTGGCCACCATGGCCAAGAGCATATGCTTCCCCAAGAAAACAGAGCCTCCCACGCTGGGAACATGCAAGTGCTGTGAAACTGGTCTCCGATGAACTCCCATGAGAGGAAATTCTCATGTGACCATGGCACCTTATCTGTGGTTTCTTGCAATCACTTCATAGGACTATGGCGGCCACAGCTGATCACTTTTAACGCAGAACTCTGTTAAAGGAGCCTCACATTTCTACAGATTCCTCAAAAACAAAGGTTGAACTGAGAAGAAAGTAATGCTTAAAAAAAAAAAGTGGGCCTGTGCTGGCTTCAGCAGCACGTATCCTAAAACTGGAATGACACAGAGGTTAGCACGGCCTCTGCACAAGGATGAGGTGCAAATTCCTGAAGCATTCCTTATTAAAAAAAAAAAAAAAAAGTGGGCCTGGCCTCTTCATTTCACTAACCGTTACTTGTTTTTTTCTACACTGGCATTTGCACACAAAGAAGACAGCGTGAACAAAGCAAAGGTATGACTGCTTCTTCACAGTGTGTGATTATTCTAGAACCCTGCTCAGGAGGCCGTCTCCTTACTCTTGCTTTGAGCAGCAGTAAACCAACAGGTCTCCTTTCAGTGTTTAACAACAGGAATTGGGGTCCTCTCAAGGATGTTGAAGGTGACAAAGTACTTTTGAAAGTGTGATGGTCAGCTTCTGAGTTGCAGAAAGATCGATAATATGCTTTCCTGGGCTGGTGGGTGGGGGAGGGGTGGAAGGAAAGGGAGAAGAGCTTCTTTTTGACCCTGATGGAATCGCTTCTCATTTTTCTGTTGAAGCAACAGAACCTGTGTGCCAGAATGGCTTCAATCCCCCGATTTCCTCCACAAAAAGGGAGGGTCGTGAACAGAATTTGAAACATACTGGTTGAATGTTTGGCGGTCACCTTCCCATAAATCCCTGTGAGGAGTCTCTTAGGAGGCTTCCCCTAGAGTCCAGTATTCAGCCTGCACGTGTCAGCATGAGTGGAGCTCGTCTCCGGAAATGACACTGTTCTCTCACTAGGGACACACCCCACTCCATCTTGCACATATTTGTGGTCCCAAAGGGGTAAGGTGGGGATGAAGATGGGCTGAGGGATGGAAGAGAATATATGGGCCAGTGCAAGCTCATCATGGGCACCCAGCGAGTTTCTGTGACAAGCAGGGCCTACAGAGAGTGACTCCAGGATGTCGCCTCATGAAAGGAAGCCTCCTTGTCATTCTCTTTCAATGGCATTTCCTTATCACTTTATGTAAAGACCCTACTTGCCCCCATTTGGTACACAAAGACAAATGCATGCAGAATTTACCTCTTT
Source organism: Callorhinus ursinus (assembly GCF_003265705.2). NCBI lineage: Eukaryota > Metazoa > Chordata > Mammalia > Carnivora > Otariidae > Callorhinus > Callorhinus ursinus. Next base: position 13,719,099 of record NW_027397095.1, on the reverse strand, counting down.
ATTGATAATACATCTACAGGGGAGGTAAGCGTGGCAGGGTGTCAGTGGCACCAAAAGAACCCATCTCCAATCTGGCTTCTGAACACGACGGCATATTAGACCCATCCAACATGAAGACGAAAATGTGGTCCAGGTTAGCAGGTGGTGCATTTCTGAGCTTTGATGCTCTCTCATCTCTCCTACATTTGGCCCTCTTGTTCTTAAACCACACCTATAGTCAGAGGGAAAAAGGGATCGGTTTAGCATATCGAACACTTAATGTCATCATAGAAAAAAAATGCTACGTGCCACTGTATATGCCATGGAGATTTTACGAACCACACCAAGAGAAGTTATTTACTCAGGAAAGTTAACACCACACCCCGCTCCCTTTAGCTCATCCTTAGTGAGCACCATCTATGTGCCCAGTTCCGGAATAGGCTTATTGCTTTGTCTCTCTCCTCCCAGTTTTAATATTCAAATGGTTTTTTCAGGTATTGGATGCAGGTCTAGCTTATGAGTTGCCCTGGGTCCTTGTTGATCCAATGCCTGGTAATAGGATAAAGAAAGGTCTGTATCCTGACAGCTGATCATCCACCATCCAGTTACCACCTGCCCCCTCCTCACTAGAGAAAGAGTCACCTTGTTTTGAGGCGCAATCTGGGCATTGTAAATAGTGGGCCCTATTTAAAGTCCTATTGACGGGACCGGCTCCCTATTTGAATGGCTTATCTGCAGTACGACGTAAATAATTAATAGGAGGAAATACGTTGGGTTTTTAGACAGATTTCCTTCAAGGATGTCTAAGGGGTCATTAGTCCTCTGAAACCTCTTGAGAGTTAAAAAGTAGTCTGGCAAAGGAAGGACTAGTCATGGGACCCCACGGAATCTGTGGCTTGTCTAGCTGGGACACGAGAGTTGCTGAAGCCACGAACACGGCCTTGATTTTAGCCTGTAGTGTTAAGGAAAGTGGAGACCAACTTGACCCAAATTAATGAAATGCTCACCGATCTTTGGCCACCCAGGAGTTGAGAGGAAAGAGGCACACCATTATGGCTATTGTCGGTTCTGCATGCTCCAAGCTGCCCCACCCTACAAACCTTCCTGGGCTCAGGACCAGGTCAGCTCACTCTGCTCTGGCTACAGTTCTGGGATCCTGGACCGGAGCCGCTGTTGCCCCGCAGGGCAGCTTATCCCACGCGCTGCTACTCAACCAGGAGGTCCTAATCCTATCCCTTATTTTTAAGGCAAGAAGGCGGAACATGCATTTTAGGAAGATAGTCAACAACAACGAGAGTAAGGGATCATAAAATGGCTCCTTCCTACAACTCCGTCAACCATTTTTGCAAACAAACACACAAACAAAACTGTCAGTTAGACTTCACCGTCTTCTCGGTATCCTAGTTGATGGGGTTAACATTATATTTAAAGCCTTTCATAAGTTTCCAAACTGCACAAAGGGCTTTTTCTCCTTGCCTGAGGCCTCATGTTTGCTCTCCTATTTTAAGATTGGTGGTATTCTGGGACGCCTGGGTGGCTCAGTCGGTTTAGCTTCTGCCTCCGGCTCAGATCATGACCCCAGGGTCCTGGGATCGAGCCCCACGGCAGGGTCCCTGCTCAGAGGGGAACCTGCTTCTCCCTCTGCCTGCCGCTCCCCTTGCTTGTGCTCTCTCTGACAAATAAATAAAGAAAATCTTAAAAAAAAAAAAAGATTGGTGGTATTTCTGCAGCATGAATACATAGTTTCAACAAGGCCAGTGTAATAGAGCCCGTTTTGGGGGGACCCAAGCGCACCAGTGGTCAGATCTCCGTGAACATAAGCTAACCGAGGCCCACAGCTAGCTATGCTCTCAGTGCTGTTCTCACAGAAACAGTTCTATTTGCAAAACAAAGGAGAAAACGTCTATTAAGTTCCTGGAGGAAATTCATACTGTGTGGTTTGGAAATATATGGGAACACTAAGCTTTTTCCCTGACTTGTTTCTTGTGGTTTATGTCCCCTTCAGAATGCCATGGAGAGAGCACTACATAAACCTGGGAAGGAGAAAAAGCTAGTCACCAAACCTTACATTTTTCTTTTCCTCTGCACATGTCTTGTCAGCCTGAAAAAGTGTTCCCAACCTCCTCCCATCTTTTCCAATCTGAGCCAGGCCTGGGGCCCCAGTCTCTGGTGTTGGGATGCTATTACTCAATGGTCAGCTTTGTTCGGCTGCTTTTCAGATACTCCCACCACCAGATACGCAACTTCTTCTCTTTAAGAAAAATTTTTTTAAGTTTATTTATTTATTTATTTATTTAGTGATCTCTACACCCAATGTGGGGCTCTAACCCACGACCCTGAGATCAAGAGTCGCTCACTCCTCCAACCGAGCCAGCCAGGTGTCCCTGCAACTCCTCACATGCATTCTGCAGCAAAAGCCCATATACCCATCCTGATTTCCTTTCCTTTCTTTTTTGGGCAAATATCACTTTGAAATAATGTAAATGGGTTTGGGGGTTGTTTTTCTTTTTTTGGTCACCTTTTTATCCCATGATCTACAAATTAGTCAACATTGCCTGAGGGAATAAAAGTATTTAAAAATAACACTATGAATCTACCCCAAAATAAGATCCACCCAAACCCCAAACAAATTCCATAAAACTCAACTCTTCAAAATAGTATCACCAAAATGAAAAAAAATCCCTAAATGTTAGAAATCTTCAAGAGAATATTCACGGGGCGCCTGGGTGGCTCAGTCGTCAAGCGTCTGCCTTCGGCTCAGGTCATGATCCCGGGTCCTGGGATCGAGCCCCGCATCGGGTTCCTGCTCGGCAGGAAGCCTGCTTCTCCCTCTCCCACTCCCCCTGCTTGTGTTCCCTCTCTCGCTGTGTCTCTCTCTGTCAAAAAACAAATAAAATCTTAAAAAAAGAGAGAGAATATTCACTTACACGTTCAGCAGCTTTGTAACACTGAATTTGTGTAGTGTCTGTAGGTCTATTTTGGCTATATGTAATTCTTCTCTAACCTTTTTGCCCTTCTCAGGTCAATTAATATTCATTCAATGTTGGGTTTTTTGACTTGTTTCTTCCATTCTTTAGACAAATGTCCAAGGCCTGCAAACTATCTCCCCATTCTCACACATAACGGAACTATTCTAGCCATGTTTTCAGGTTGATACATCAAAGTATTCCAGAAAATTAAAACTTAGAGCTGCCACTCTCTACACTGCTTTACCAAACACTTAAAAACAGCAGTAGGAGGACCAGGTACTTGGACTTTGAAGCTGTCTTCTGCCATCAGTCTCAGCACCACTAAACAGACACATTAGTTACTTATACAGTGTGTTCTGAGGATACCTTTCTCCCTCACCCCAATGTTTATAAATTCACCCATTTGGCTAAGAGTTTATGCTTGGCTTTAATTTAGTACACCTGAACCTTCTCATAACTGGCCCCTCTGTGCATTAATTTGAATACTTCCACAGTCAGCCTGAGCCCCAATATGACTCCACACAGAAGTATTCTCTAAAGGATATCTGTTTGAAGGAGTTGAACTTTATCGAATACACACATATACATGTATCTATGTGCTATATAGATATGTGGATACACCTCTCTATATGTTTGCAAATATATATATATTTAATTTTGTATAAAGAATAGGAGAAGCAATTCATTTCTTCTTTTCCTTTAAGAAACCATGTTCCCTCAGGTAATGGGAAATATCCATAAGCTGGAGTTCACACATCCCATTTTCTACCCACAGAGACTCCTAAAGTCAACTTATTTGCCAATGTTAAAAAAGACAACTAAACACACCAACTTGAGAATGTCTAGGACAAAAGTGTCCGAGTCCTAAAGCCGGTTTTTAGAATGCCCCGCCATCCAGGTTTACTGACCTGCACTCGGATTTCAGTCACATTCATGCGTCTGGCAAGTTCCCGTCTGAGAAGAGAAAACCACACATGTTTACTATTTGGAGTTGTGGATAAAATAAATGTATGGAGATACACTTTATGCTTGTTTTAAAATGTGTACCCTCCCCCTCAAGAACCTCCCCAAGTAAACTTTTCTGTCATTCCCAGCTCCAGGCTTTCCTTATCAATGGTTTCCCCTCAAAATTTAAGGTGGCTTCAACAACTTGGAGGTCAAGATAATTTTATGCGCTATTTAAAAAAATAAAAATTGATGCAAAAAAACCTATGATGAACAAATCATCACAATTTTATTTTTTAATTATTTTTTAAGTAAGCTCTACACCCAACATGGAGCTTAAACTCACAACCTGGAGATCAAAAGTTGTATGCTCTACTGACTGTGTCAGCCAGGTGCCCTTCCCTCTAAATTTTATTTATTTATTTATTTACTTATTATTATTAAGTAGACTCTATGCCCTATGTGGGTCTCAAACTCACAACCCTAAGATCAGGAGTCACATGCTCTTCCGACTGAGCCATCCAGGCACCCCCTCCCTCAAGATTTTATTTTATAATTTTTTTTAAAGATTGTATTTATTTATTTGTCAGAGAGAGAGAGCCAAGCAGGGGGAGCAGCAGGCAGAGGGAGAAGCAGGCTTCCCACTGAGCAGGGAGCACGATGTGGGACTCGATCCCAGGACCCTGGGATCATGACCTGAGCTGAGGGCAGATGCTTAACCGACTGGCCACCCAGGCGCCCTGTCCCTCAAGATTTTAAATGAAAGGATCCAGAACTGCAGATGCACGAGAGTACCTTATTCTCCTTACCCTATTCCAATAAAATTTTATTTACAGAAAGCCACCAACACAGACAATAAAAGAAAAAATGCATAAATTAGACTACATCAAAATTAAAAACCTGTGGGGCGCCTGGGTGGTTCAGTTGGCTAAGCATCTGCCTTTGGCTCAGGTCATGGTCCCAGGGTCCTGGGATCGAGCCCCGTATCGGGCTCCCTGCTCGGCAGGAAGCCTGTTTCTCCTTCTCCCTCTCCCCCTGCTTGTGTTCTCTCTCTTGCTGTCTCTCTCTCTGTCAAAAAATAAATAAAATCTTTTAAAAAAATTAAAAACTTCTGTAGATTAAAGTGCAAAATCACTAGAGCAAAAAGGCAACCCACGCAATGGGAGAAAATATTTGCATATCATGTATCTGATAAGGAGTTAATATCTAAAATATATTAAGGACTAAAACTCAATAAATAAACATTCAAATTAAAAAATGGGCAAAGGACTCGAATAGACATTTCTCCAAAGATGATATACAAATGGCCATGAAAAGACATTCAACGTCACTAATTAATCATTAAGTTCTTGCCTCTCAAAACCACACTGAGGGGTACCTGGGTGGCTCAGTTGGTTAAGCGTCTGCCTTCAGCTCAGATCATGATCTCAGGGTCCTGGGATTGAGCCCCGTGTCGGGATCCCTGCTCAGCAGGGGGGGGTCTGCTTCTCCCTCTCCCTCTGCTACTCCCCCCACACTCATGTGTGCTCTCTCTCTCTCTCTCAAATAAATAAATAAATAAATAAATAAATAAATAAATAAAATCTTTAAAAAAAACCCACACTGATACCATCTCATACCATTAGAATGGGTACTATCAAAAAAACAGAAAAGAACAAGTGTTGGTGAGGATGTGGAGAAATTAGAACCCTTGTGCACTGTTGGTGGGAATAAAGAATAGTGCAGCTGCTAAGGAAAACAGTAGAATAGTGGCTCAAAAAATTAAACATAGAATTACCATATGATCCAACAGTTCCATTTCTGAGTATATGCCCCCAAAAATTGAAAACAGGGTCTTAGAAAGCTATTTTCACAGCAGTATGATTCACAATAGCCAAAAGGTGGAAGCAACCCAAGTGCTCATTAATAACAAGTGGGTAAATAAAATATGGTATACACATGCAATGGAATATTATTCAGTCTTAAAAAGGAAGGAAATTGGGCGCCTGGGTGGCTCAGTTGTTAAGCGTCTGCCTTCGGCTCAGGTCATGGTCCCGGGATCCTGGGATCGAGCCCCGCCTCGGGCTCCCTGCTCGGCGGGAAGTCTGCTTCTCCCTCTGCCTCTGCCTCTCTCTTTCTCTCTCTGACTCTCATGATTAAATAAATAAAACATTTAGGAAAAAAAAGGAAGGAAATTATAACATAAGCTACCACACAGAGGAACGCTGAAGACTATGCTTGTGGAGTGGGAGGATGGGCAAAATGGGGGAAGGGGAGTGGGAGATACAGGCTTCCAGCTATGAAATCTATAAGTCACAGGAATAAGAGGCATAGAGAATGTAGTCAATGGTACTGCAATGGTGTCATATGACAGATGGGAGCTACACCTACAGTGCGCATAGCATAACACAGAGAAGTGGGATCACTATGTGGTACATTTAAAACTAATGCAATATTGTTTGTAAACTATACTCAAAAAATTTGTTTAAGATTTTATTTATTTATGAGAGAGAGAGAGAGGGAGAGGGAGGGGGGAGAGGGACAAGCAGACTCCATGCTGAGTGCAGAGCCCAAAGTGGGGCTTGATCCTCCCACCCTGAGATCATGACTGGAGTTGAAATTAAGAGTCAGAGGCTCCACTGAGCCACCACCCAGGGCCCCTAAAGATTTTTTTAAAAAGATGATACGGGGCGCCTGGGGGGCTCAGTCAGTTGAGTATCTGCCTTTGGCTCAGGTCATGATCCCGGGGTCCTGGGATGGAGCCCCGTGTCGTCAGGCTCCCTGCTCAGTGGGGAGCCTGCTTCTCCCTCTCCCTCTGCTCCCCCTGCTTGTGCTCTCTCTGTTTCTCTCTCTCTCACACATAAAGAAATAAAATCTTTAAATAAATCTCTCTCTCTCTCTCTCTCTCTCTCTCACACACACATACACACACACACATCACTCAGTCATAAAAAAATGAATGGGATCTTGCCATTTGCAACTACACAGATGGACCTAGAGGGTATAATGCTAAGTGAAATAAGTCAGAGAGAGAAAGACAAATACCATATGATTTCACTTATATGTGGAATCTAAGAAACAAAACAAAGGAAAAAACAGACTCCAATACGGAGAACAGACTGATGGTTGCCACAGGGAGATTGGGTCAGGGGACGGGTGAAAGAGAGGGGATTAAGGAGTACAATCTTGCAGTTATAAAATAAATACGTCATGGAAATGAAAATACAGCATAGGGAATATAGTCAATAATACTGTAATAACATTCTATGATGACAGATGGTGACTGCACTTATCATGGTGAGCACTGAGCAATGTATAGAATTGAATCATGGGACAACTGGGTGGCTCAGTCAGTTAAGCATCTGCCTTCAGCTCAGGTCCTGATCCCAGGTCCTGGGATCCAGCCCTTGTTGGGCTTCCTGCTCAGCGGGGAGTCTGCTTCTCCCTCTGCCCCTCTCCCTGCTTGCACTCTCTCTCGTGCTCTTACTTTCTCTCAAACAAATAAAAATAAATTTAAAAAATAAAAAATTGTTGAATCGTTGTACACCTAAAACTAATATAACACTGTATGTTAATTATACTTCAATAAAAAAACCAAAGTCTTATAAAAAATTAAAAGACTGTATGCCATATAAAATAAACCAGTCACAAAAACACAGATATTGGGGTGCCTGGGTGGCTCAGTTGGTTAAGCATCTGCCTTCAGCGCAGGTCATGATCCTAGAGTCCTGGGGTCGAGTCCCACATCAGGCTCCTTGCTCAGAGAGGAGCCTGCTTCTCCCTCTGCCTGTCGCTCCCCCTGCTTGTGCTCTCTCTCTCTGATAAACAAATAAATGAAATCTTTTTAAAAATTAAATAAGGTTTATCTTCTTAAAAAGAAAATCACAATGAGATACCACTTCACATCCATTGAGATGGCTAACATATGAAACAGGGGCACCTGCTGAGCCACCCAGGCACCCCGAGCGTACAACTCTTGATCTCGGAGTTGTGAGTTCAAGCCCCATGTTGGGTGTAAAGATTACTTAAAAATAAAATCTTAAAAAAACAAAAAACAAACAGAAAATAAGTGTTGGGGTGCCTGAGTGGCTCAGTCGGTTTAGCATCCAACTCTTGATTTTGGCTCAGGTCATGATCTCAGAGTTGTGAGATCAGGCCCTGCATCGGCTCCTGGTGAGTGTGGAGCCTGCTTAAGATTCTCTATCTCCCTCTGCCCCTCCCACCGTTCACACACACACTCTCTCACTGAAAAGAAAAGAAAAAGAAAATAACAAGTGTTAACAAGAATGTGAAGAAACTGAAGTCCTTATGCACTGCTAGTGAGAATGTAAAATGGTGTAGCCACTATGGAACACAGCAGGGCAGCTGCTTAAAAAATTAAAAACAGGATGACCAGGGTGCCTGGGTGGCTCAGTCGGTTAAGCGACTGCCTTCGGCTCAGGTCATGATCCTGGAGTCCCGGGATCGAGTCCCACATCGGGCTCCCTGCTCAGCAGGGAGTCTGCTTCTCCCTCTGACCCTCTTCCCTCTCGTGCTTTCTATCTCTCATTCTCTCTCTCTCTCAAATAAATAAATAAAATCTTTAAAAAAAATAAAAATAAAAACAGGATGACCATATGATCCAGCAATTCCACTAGAGTGGAATTAATTAATCCATTAATCCAGCAATTCCACTAGAGTGGAATTCAATTAATTTGGGTATATACCCAAAATAATTGAAAACAGGGACTGCAACTGCTATTTGCACACCCACGTTCACAGCAGCATTATTCACAATAGAAGCAACTCAAGTGCCCACTAATAAATGAATAGACAAATAAAATATGGTATTTACAAACAATGGAATATTACTCAGCCCTAAAAAGGAAGGAAATTCTGAGACATGCTACCTCATGGATGAACCCTGAGGCCATCATACTAAGTGAAATCCACCAGTCATAAAAAGAAAAGCACTGTGTCATTCCACTTAAAAGAGGCACCTACAGTAGTCAAATTCATTAAAACACAAAGTAAAAAGGTGATTGCCAGGGGCTGTGGGAAATGGGGGAATAGCGAGTTGTTCACTGTATTCTTCCAGTTTTGCAAGGTGAAAAGAGTTCTGGAGATTAGTTGTACAAAAATGCAAGTGTACTTACTACTACTGAACTGTACACTTAAAAATGGTTACGATCATAAATTTTATCTTTACGTATATTTCACCACAATTTATTGTGTTTAAAGTTTGTTAAATTTTTTTAGTAACCTCTACACCCAAAGTGGGACTCAAACTCACAACTCCAAGATCAAAAGCTGCACAATCCTCCGACTGAGCCAGGCAGGGGCCCCCTATTTTACCAGAATTTCTTAAAAGTCTTTTAAAAAATTTTTAATTAATTAATTAATTTAAGGAACCTCTACACCCAAGTGGGGCTCAAACTCATGACCCCCGAGATTAAGAGCTCCACGATCCTCCGACTGAGCCAGTCAGGAGCCCCTATTTTACCGCAAGTCTTTTAAGTCTTTTTTTTTTTTTTTTTTTTAAGATTTGATGTATTTATTTGACAGAGAGAGAAAGGGAAAGAGAGAGATCACAAGCAGGGGGAGAGGCAGAGGGAGAGGGAGAAGCAGACACCCGCGGAGCAGGGAGCCCGATGCGGGCTCGATCCCAGGATCCCGGGATCATGACTCTAGCGGAAGGCAGACGCTTAACCGACTGAGCGCCAAGTCTTTTTTTTTTTTCTTTAAGTTTATTTAAGTAATCTCTACTCCCAATGTGGGGCTCTTACGAGCGCCAGAGTCAAGAGTCGCAGGCTCTCTCAACTGAGCCAGCCAGGCGCCCCTACCACAATTTAAAAAACAAAACCAAAAAGACCACCCACCACAGTTTCCAGACTCGTTTCACGTAATTACCGTATAAAAATATTTTCCTTGATGCACAGAAGGCATTCTCCTTCCCTCAACCCTTGGCATTTTTGGTTTAGGAGGAAAGAAGGAGGCTGACGGGTAGGGGGAGAAACAAAGATGCCTGGAAATGAGCCCAAGGTCCCTGGAGAACCCGGCACCTCCGGGGCAAGCTTCTTACCTCGTGAGCGCATCTGGGTACTGGGTGTGCTGGAAAACGCTTTCCAGCTCCCGAACCTGCATCGGCGTGAACTTATGGCGCTGGACTCCTCGCTGCCTGCTCCGGGGCTGCGGAGCCTCAGCAGCCGCCACTTGGGGTAGCTCCTCAGGCTGCTGCTGCCCCAGCTCCTGGACGCCACTGCCGACCTCGTGGTTCCCTTCGGCCTCATGGTTCACGACGCCTTCACGGTTGATGTTGCCCTCATAGTTGACGTCGCCTTCAAAGTTGATGTCGCTTTCAAAGTTGATGCCTTCAAAGTTGATGCCTTCAAAGTCGATGCCTTCAAAGTTGATGTCTTCAAAGTTGAAGCCTTCAAAGTCGATGCCTTCAAAGTCGATGCCTTCAAAGTCGATGCCTTCAAAGTCCATGCCTTCCAAGTTGATGTCGCCGTCCAAGTTGATGTCGCCGCCATCCAAGTTGATGTCGCTTTCCAAGTTGATGTCGCCGTCCAAGTTGATGTCACCTTCCAAGTTGATGTTGCTTTCCAAGTTGATGTCGCCGTCCAAGTTGATGTCACCTTCGAAGTTGATGTTGCTTTCCAAGTTGATGTCGCCGTCCAAGTTGATGTCACCTTCCAAGTTGATGTTGTCTTCCAAGTTGATGTCGCCTTCATTGTTGATGCTTTCGTGGTTGATGTCGCCCACAAAGCCTGGATTTCCTTCATGAATGCGGCCGCCTTCAGCTTCTGGTGCTGCACCCTGCACAGGTTCAGATCTTATTTCCACTTCGTACATTCCCAGCCAGCAGTTGCTGGGGTCATAGTAGTCACCGGGGTCATAGTAGCTGCCTCTGGGCAGAGGCTCCATGGCCGGGGTGAGGTGAAAGTCCAGCGCTTCCACAAATCCTCTTGCGATTGAGGAGCAGAGCTGCAGGCAGAGGCGGAAGCTCGTCCTCTTTTGGCGCCTCCTGCAATTCCTCGGGGTTGGGGGTAGGTTCAACGCCCACACGCTCCCCCTGAGAGAATTGCTATTGGCTTTCCTTTTCCCGCCAATTGCGGTGGGCGGGACTTGCTTAGGCACGCAAGTGGACGGGGCGTGGCCAAAATACAGGCGCTAAGGGAAAGATGGGTGCCGGTAGGGGGCTTAGGTGTATGGAGAATGGGGGCTGTAATTTACATTTCAGTTTACCACTCCCCGACTTGACCAGAGTGTCAGCTCTGAGGAAGGGGCTGTAGTGGATTATGCAAACTGATTTGGGGGCAATGACTGGGGGAGGGGGTGTGGGGCGGAGAGATGGGGGCTTCACACTACCTACAGGAACTCTTTTGGAAAAGTTTGGAGAAAGTCTCTTGGTCCAGTTCTCTATATTTGGCAGCCTGCACACACCACAGGCTAGTAATTAAGCTAAAATGATTAACTGAGTTTCTGCAAGGACACAGAAAGCAGAGCCCGCCATGTTCCCGGGGGTGCCCAGAGTCCATCTTGGTGCCGGGCTTACGGAGCATTCTGGGCAAGATGCGTTCCACAAGAAATCCAATGTGCCCCTTGAAAAAGTTAAAGTATGGGCGCCTGGGTGGCTCAGTTGGTTAAGCGACTGCCTTCGGCTCAGGTCATGATCCTGGAGTCCCGGGATCGAGTCCCGCATCGGGCTCCCTGCTCAGCGGGGAGTCTGCTTCGCCCTCTGACCCTCCCCCCTCTCACGTGCTCTCTCTCTCTCCTTCTCTCTCTCTCTCTCAAATAAATGAATAAAATCTTAAAAAAAAAGAAAAAGTTAAAGTATTCCAGATTTTTAGTGATGAATCCACATCAGAGTGCAAGTGTAGACTAGACCCCCCCCCCCCAGTGCTTAGTGCACCCAAAAAACCTAGTGCATTTTACTAGCTTTGGACACCATAGTGGAGTATGCATCTTCTCTAGTGTTCCACTACAGTATCTGTGGTAGCAGGTCCCCAGTACGAGCTCAACCGGTTCCTGTACTGGGCTCCTGGCATGAATCCAAGTGACTTTCCACGTTTGTCCCCTGCTGCTCCCTCTTCCCCCCCTTCCTCTCCACCTCTTTTCCTAAAAATATCAACCTGATCTCTTGCTCAGCCTTTTTTTTTTTTCCCCCACCGTGTGCTTCAGTGTTATCTAACCTCCAGTCACTCATATACCCCGGCTGAGTGTTGCCCTAACTCCATACCAACCATGCTAGTATTTACTTAAATATTTTAAGCTAAATTTACTTTATTTTTTATTTTAAAATTCAAATGGAGCCCTATTCTAAGCAAAAGTAGCCAGGAAACTGCGGCACCTGGGTGGCTCAGTTAGATTGGGTCGACTTTTTTTTTTTTAAGATTTTATTTATTATTTATTTATTTATTTATTTATTTATCAGAGAGAGAGAGAGAGAGAGAGAGACAGAGAGCAAGCACAAGCAGGGGGAGCGGCAGGCAGAGGGACAAGCAGGCTCCCCGCGTAGCAAGGAGCCCGATGTGAGACTCGATCCCAGGAGTCCGGGATCGACCAGCCGCTTAACTGACTGAGCCACGCAGGCGTCCCATTTTTTTTTTTTTAAGATTTTATTTACTTGTCAGAGAGAGAGAGAGAGCACACAAGCAGGGAGAGCAGCAGGCAGAGGGAGAAGCAGATTCCCTGCTGCGCAGGGAGCCCGATGCGGGGCTCGATCGCAGGACCCTGGGATCATGACCTGAGCCGGAGCCAGACGCTTAACCAACTGAGCCACCCAGGCGCCCCTGCCTTGGTTTATTCATCTTTAAAATGGGAATAACAATTGTAACTACCAATTATAATGGGATGTTGTGAGGATTGATGGAGGTGATAATAACAGAACTTCACAAATGATCATTCACCAAGCGGACTCACATTTCCACTGAAGCCCTGTTCATCTATTTTTCTACATGAGCCCAAGAGGGGAGAGAGAGAGATTGTGCAATGTGTGCAATGAAAATAGGACATTTTCCTGTGAAAATAATACTCGTGTCTTTTTGCACATGTACGTGCTTCAGTCCATAAGCCTGTGTTGGCTGCTTCGTGTTCATTTCACTCAACAGATTCTCTTTCTAGACCTAAGACCTTGTATTCCTAGAAGCCAGAAAATAATAATGCAATAATAGTGACCATGTATTAAATGCCTATTCTAGGCCCAACAGAGGGATAAACACTATAAAAGTTATACTCACCAGCACAACAGTCTAATTCACATTTCACTTTCGGATTGTTCCGGCTTCCTAGTGTACAGTGGTCATGGGAGAGAAAAGATGAAAGCAGGGAGACAGAAAGCTAATGCAACATTCCACTTTCAGGTAAGAGTGAGGTTTAAGGCATATGGGAAAAGTGAAAGGTTTGGGGATGTGTTTTTGAGGTGGAGTTAAGAGGACTTGCTGATGGATTGGATGTTTGGAGTAGAAGAGGCTACATGCATTAACTCACTGAACCCTCATGAAAACCTAATGCAGGCACTGTTATGCCCATTTTTCAGGTGAGGAAGTTGAGAGACAGGTTCACACAACTGGCCCAGGACACACAGTGAGTCAGGCTTTGGACCCACACTTTTTTTTAGAAAAAGATTTTATTTATTCATTTGAGAGAGAGAGAGACAGAGAGAGCACAAGCAGGGGGAGAGGCAGAGGGAGAGGGAGGAGCAGACTCCCCACTGAGCCAGGAGCCTGACTTGGGGCTCGATTCCAGGACCTAGAGATCATGACTTGAGCCAAAGGTAGACACTCAACCATCTGAGCCACGCAAGCGCCCCTGGACCCACACACTCTTAACTTCCTCATTTTTTAAATTTAAATTCAATTTAATTAACCTATACTGTATTATTAGTTTCAGAGGTAGAATTTCGTGATTCATTAGTTGCATGTAACAGCCAGTGCTCATTACTTCAAGTGCCCTCCTTAACATCTGTCACCGTTACCCCATCCCCCCACCCACCGCCCCTCCAGCAACCCTCAGTTTGTTTCCTAGAGTTAGGAGTCTTGCCTCTTCCCGGGGCGCCTGGGTGGCTCAGTCGTTGGGCATCTGCCTTCCGCTCAGGTCATGATCCCAGTGTCCTGGGATCGAGCCCCGCATCGGGCTCCCTGCTCCGCGGGAAGCCTGCTCTCCCTCTCCCGCTCCCCCTGCTTGTGTTCCCTCTCTCGCTGTGTCTCTCTCTGTCAAATAAATAAATAAAATCTTTTAAAAAAAAAAGAGTCTTGCTTCTTCCCCATTATTAGTGGCCTTTTCCTGCTCCCCACCACGTACCTCTCTTCCTCTTTCCTTTTCTTCTTATGCTCTTTCATTATCTTTTTTCTCCTTTCTCCCTCTTCTTTGAGGATAAAACTCAAGGATCTCAGCCCAGTGAGTGTCAGTTAGTTAAAGATGCAAGTGACCGAGTCCTGCCTCTGTGGATTCCGTAGATGCTGTGAAGGGCTAAGGGCCTTTCCGTGTTCAGAATCACCGCGAAGACCATGGTCTCCAGTACTGCCCCTGTGGCGAGGCTACAAACCCAGTGGGTCTATCACTCTGTTTAATGTGCCAAAAACATAAAATGAAACAAAACAAAGCAAATAACCAATATTTGTAAATACATACAGAAAGTTTAAAAAAAATATAACATCACTTCAGAGCACAAACAATTTTCAGACAAATGAAGGGTTGTGGGGCACCTGGCTGGCTCAGTCGGCAGAGCATGCGACTTTTGATCTTGGAGTCATGAGTTCGAGCGCCATGTTGGGTATAGAAATTACTTTAAAAAATAAATCTTAAAAAAACTATTTAAAAAAAAAATGAATCAAGCCGGGAAATGTTAGCCTGATGCTAGTTAGATTTTTGTAAACAGTGTCTGACTGAAATCAGGGTGAGAAGAGGAAGGGGTGGCCAGTTGTGTAAGTGAAGGGTCAGATTCTGTCTCTCTTCAAAATTTTGATTATTTGGGGCACCTGGGTGGCTCAGTCGGTTAAGCGGCTGCCTGATCATGATCAGGTCATGATCTCAGGGTCCTGGGATCGGGCCCTGCGTGGGACTCCCTGCTCAGCGGGGAGCCTGCTTCTCCCTCTCCCTCTGCTCCCCTGCTCCTGCTCTCTCTCTCTCTCTCAAATAAATAAAGTCTTTAAAATTTTTTGATAATTTGTTCATAATAATTAATTTTGATTTTTAAAAAATTGCGCAAAAGGTATCGTCTATCAGGAATCTTGAGGTTTTGATGTCCCTTAAATTTAATGTAGAGAAAAAAACCATCCCTAAAGCAAGGCTCAATCTGAATATTACCAAACTATGTACTGGGGGAGAATGTGGTGGAAGGGGAATTTATTTATTTATTTACTTTTTAAAAAACAAACTATACCCCCCAACATGGAGCTCAAGCTCACGAACCCCAAGATCAAGAGTTGCATGCTCTACCGACTGAGCCAGCCAGGCTGGCTCCTATTTAAATTAATTAAATAATTAATTTCTTTATTTTAGAGAAAGAGAGAGCAGGGGGAGGGGCAGAAGGAAAGACTCTCAAGCAGAATCCACCCTGACCCCGACCCAGGGCTTGATGTCAATACCCTGAGATCATGAGCTGAGCTGAAATCAGGAGTCGGAGACTCAACCAACTGAGCCACCCAGGCACCCCGCCCCCTCCCAAGAATAGGTATTTAAAAGCGTGCATGAATTGAAGGTGATGTATTTCACTTCCCCTACAGTGCCAAATACTGAATATCTGTGGTTTGCGCACCTCAGAAAGGAGCTTGCCAAGATGCCTGCATGTGACTGAAGCCAGCACCCAGGCTAGTATATCTGAAAAAAACTATTTGGTGAGAAATAATTAGCCATGTTCGGAAAATAAGTTTTTTTGTTTTTTGTTTTTTTAAAGATTTTATTTTTATGGGGCATCTGGGTGGCTCAGTCAGTTAAGGTCTGACTTTGATTTCGGCTCAGGTCATGGTCTTAGGGTCATGAGATCAGGCCTGAGTCAGGCTCCACGCTCATTGCTCGTCGAGGAGTCTGCTGAGATTCTCTCCCTCTCTCTCTACCCCTCCCCCGACTTGTGTGTGCACTCTCTCTCTCTCTCTTTCTCTCAAATAAAGTCTTTAAAAAAAAAAGATTTTAGGGACGCCTGGGTGGCTCAGTCGGTTAAAGCGTCTGCCTTCGGCTCAGGTCATGATCCCAGGGTCCTGGGATCGAGTCCCATATCAGCCCCCTTGCTCAGTGGGAGCCTGCTTCTCCTTCTGCCTGCCGCTCCCCCTGCTTGTGCTCACTCTTCCTCTTCCTCTCTCTGACAAATAAATAAAATAAAATCTTTAAAAAAAGACTTTATTTTTAAGTAATCTCTACACCCATTGTGGGACTCAAACCCACAACCCTGAGATAAAGAGTTGCATGCTCCACCAATTGAGACAGGCAGACGCCCCTGGAAAATAAGTTTTGAACTTTGGGTCTTTGTGAGTGGAAAATGGGATATGCGAACCCCAGTTTATGGGAATTTAACATTACCAGAGGGAACATGATTTCCTTAAAAGAAAAAAGAAAAAACAACGAAACTACTTCTTCTAGTCTCTGTATACAGTTGTATATTATATATATAATAAATATATAAATTTATAAGTAAATAAAATTAAAATATTTATATAAGTATTTAAATTTTTATATGATATGGATAACATATTAGTAATATATAAATGTTATATATAAGTACATATTTTCATATGTATATGTATGTGTATATATATATTAGGGAGGACTTCTATGTGGAGACTCTCTATAAGATGGGAATAATAGCAATGTCTCTGTCATAGAATTGGTGAGAGGAAGAAATGACATAACATATGTAAGTACCTGGCACAATGTCTAGCCACCCTCAGAAATGTTCACTACTGGAGCACCTGGGTTGTTCAGTTGGTTGAGCAGCCGACTCTTGGTTTTCAGCTCAGGTCATGATCTCAGGGTCCTGGGATCGAGCCCTGTGTCGAGCTCCGAACTTGGTGGGGAGTCTGCTTGAGATTCTCTCCCTCTGCCCTTCCCCCCACTTGTGCTCTCTCTCAAATAAATAAATAAATCTTTTAAAAGATGTTCACTACTATTATTGCATAATATATCCTAGCACCACAGTATATAACCTGTGGCATATGTGGCATAATGGAAAGAGGCATGATTAGAATTACACACTGAAATATCTACAGATGGAACTATGTGATGTCTTGATTTGCATCAAAATAATCCAAGAGCATATGCAAGTATGTTAAATTGATTAGGGTATTGATGAAACAAGCCTGGCTAAGAATAATTGTTGAAACTGAGAGATGACTACATATGGTTGTGATTCTCTCTGCTTTTGTGTATGCCTGACATTTCACATAATAAAAAACATGTTTTGGGTTTTTTTTTAAGTTTTATTTATTTAAGTAATTTCTGCACCCAACGTGGGGCTTGAACTTATAACCCTGAGAGAGTCACATGCTCTTCTGAGTAAGCCAGCCAGGCACCCCTAAAAAACATGTTTTGTTTTGTTTTTAATTTTTTAAAAAGATTTATTTATTGATCTGAGAGAGAGACAGAGCGCAGCAGCGGGGCGGGCGGGGTGGGGGTGGGCAGAGAGGAGCAGAGGGAGAGGGAGAGAGAGAATCCCAGGCTGACTCTATGCTGAGCTTGGAGCCCAATCTCACGTCCCTGAGATCATGACCTCGGCCGAAACCAAGAATCCCACGCTTAAGGGACTGAGCCACCGAGGCGCCCAGAGCCATTCCTCTGTTATATGCACACACCTATATACACGACACAGTACACACCGTATATTATATAATATATGCTACACCTCCCCCCCCCCCATGCAAGCTGAATTGACTGTATTGTCCGACGGGGCTCTTCGCGAAATGTCTTGTGGCCCATCGCCCTTCCCGTCAGTCATCTCGGGCACCTGGCTGAGAAAAGCCCCGGTCTCCGGTTCAACTTGGACGCCACGAGGGTCCTGAGGAACCGGGCGGAAGCACGCACGGGTTTGCCTCCGCGGCTCATTTGCATGCACGCACACAGCCGCCCCGGCGCGGGCACGAGCCCCCTCGGCGCGGGCGGGGCTTTGTTGACTTCTCTGGCGCTAGTTGCAAGTCTCGGCTTTGGGCCGATGCGTGGCATAGCGTTCTGGAAGCCCAGGCACCCCTGGCGGCAACAGGGGCTCCAGCGGCGGGTTCGCACTGCCAGGGGCGGGAGGCCTCGGGCTCCGGAGGGAAGAGTCTAAGAGCCCGGAGCGCAGCAAATCCGCTCGCGCCCCCGCGGGGCCGCCGCTCTCCCTCGCGGTCTGGGAACTGGAATGGCCTGAGCCATCAGCGGCGTGGCCTCGATCAAGGATCCCCAAACCAGTCCTGCCGCTCCTGCACCCGACTGCGGCCCTCTGTGCCCCGCGGCACCCCCCTTCCCTTCTGTCGCGGCCGCTCCCCGCGCCCCGACGGGAGTCGGCCCCGGACTCGCCTTCCTGGGCTAGGAGAGGGAGGGGGTGAGTGAGACGGATGCACCTTCGCCCCGAGGAGCCCGCCTACCTTCAGAGTCCCCTTCATAGTTCATCCAGTTCCGGAATAATCCCATTTAAGCGTTTTCTGCCTTCTTGCACCCATTTTCATCCTTGTCTTCCACCCATCCACGTCAAGCCCTTATAAACCCTACTCCCTGAACTCAGGTCCCTTCATAAGGTGACCCGGCCTCCCACTCACGCTTCCACCTCCCGACTTGGAGAGGGTACGGCCAAGCACCTCCTGCCTACTGGAATTTACTTGTTTTAATTCAATTTTACTTTATTTTTTTTTTTCCCCAGCCAGATCAGGTGAATCAGCCCTGGCTATCAATGGGGTGACAGATGTTGCAGCCAGATCGCCCTCCCATCAGGAATTTACTTGTTTTATGTTATCTTCCCAGAGCATATTTTTTCGCCACTCGATTAAGTTCATGGAAGGAAGGAGCCCTATTTTTTCTTAACTTTTTTATTTTAATTCCAGTATCGTTAACATACAATGTTATATTAGTTTCAGGTGTACGAAATAGTGATTCAACAATTCAGTACATGACTCAGTGCTCATCACGATAAGTGTCCTCTAGGAGCCCTGCTTTATTCATCACAGAATTCGAAGTGCCTGGCACTAAGTAGGCACTCCACCACTGCTTCCGGAATGATAACACAGGGCTCCGGTTTGAGATAATAACACGATTTGTAAACGCAAATTCTTTGTTGGGAGTTGGGGAGGGTGGAGAATAAGGGCTAAGGTAGCAGAGAGAACAAAAAGACCTTCCTAAGTGCTCTATAAACCTAGCTGTTGTTCCTATGTAAAGGTTAGTTATTGTTTCTACTATTATTGTTGTCATGTTCTTTTAAATGTCCTCACGCGGTGTTATTTATCAGCTTCTTCCCTCTATTTCTGTGTCTATTTTATCTTAATTCTTTCAGCTTTATTGAGGTATAACAAATAAAAATTACAAATATTTAAGGTGTGCAACTTGATATTTTGATATATGTGTACATTGTGAAACAATTGCCAAAATCAAGATAATTAACAGACCTATCACCTCACTAGTTTGCCTTTTATTTCTGGTAAGAACACTTAAGATCCACTCTCTTAGCAAATTTCAAGTATCAAGATGGTATTGTTAACGTAATCACCATGGTGTACAATCTTCGGAACGTATTAATCTTGCATATATGAGATTCTCCAACATCTCCCCATTTCCCCTAAACTCCAGCTCCTGAAAACCACCCTTCTGCTCTCTGTTTCTATGAGTTGATTTCTTTTAGATTCCACATGTAAGTGAGATCATGCACTATTTGTCTTTTCTGTGTCTGGCTTATTTCATTCAACATAATGTCCTCCAGGTTCATCCAGGTTTTTGTAAATGGCATTTTCTAATTTTTTTAAGGCCAAATGATATTCCATTATATTTAAATATATTTAATTTAACTATTAAATATATACTTTATATTTAAATATATTTCACCACATGGAGGCATGAACAGTGGTGATTTTACAAGTTTCCTGGTCCTAATGGTCTAATATATCAGACACAATTTAAAGAAAAATCATGGAGGGACACCTGGGTGGCTCGGTTGGTTGAGCAACTGCCTTCGGCTCAGGTCATGATCCTGGAGTCCTAGGATCGAGTCCCGCATCAGGCTCCCTGCTCGGCAGGGAGTCGGCTTCTCCCTCTGACCCTCCCCCCTCTCACGCTCTCTCTCTCTCTCTCATTCTCTCTCAAATAAATACATAAAAATCTTTATGAAAAAAGAAAAATCATGGAATTTTACCCTTTACACCGGATTACAGGAGAGGAACCCGCTGTACCAGGCTCCAGACTGGGATTCAGTATGCAAATGATACAGCTTCCTGGAACAAACTTGAAGAGTCCATGGTGTCCTGAGATAGGGCAGAAAACATAAAATCCGCAGCGCTTTATTGCCACTTGCGACCATCAGCAGTAATAGTTAACTTGGGGCTATCTTTGATTTCCTCCTCCCCCTTCTAAGGCTAGAATTCTATATGCAAATGTCTCCCAAGAGTTCTCCCGTATTTCATCAGTACAGACGCAATAAAGCATAGGTTCTAACATTTTTTTAAAAAGATTTTATTAATGTGACAGAGAGAGAGCATGCTAGCACACTCAGGGGGAGCTGCAGAGGGAGAAGAAGCAGGCTCCCTACTGAGCTCCGCACTTGGCAGTGGAGTCTGCTTGAAATTCTCTGCCTCTCCCTCTCCATCTGTCCCTCCCCACAACTAGTGCTCACTCACACGCACACTCTACAATAAATTAAAAAATAAAAAAATTTCAAGGTATTAAATTGGCTCTTCTGCTATTTAACATAGAGACTTAGACTTCAGGGGTCTCCACAGCCAAAGCTGATGTTCCATTGATGAAAGCACTCTATAGTTTCAAAACTCCGTGTAACCTTCAGCTGAAAAAAGTGTTCAGTCCATTCATTCCAAGCAAGAAATAAGAAAGCTGGCCACAATCCTGGTTGAGATGGGGCTGTGAAAAGATAAGGAAAGAGAGTTCATGGTCATGAGGTAGCTGTCCAAGAGTAGCAACCAAATTCAAGGTCAGAGATCAAGGTCCATTAGCCTCACCCTGCTCCTTCTCACCATTCCTTCCCCTGAGAACCAGAAGAAGACCTTAACCCCTGGGCAATAGACAAATTATGTATATTTTAAGATTTATTTATTTATTATTTTTCAAGTTTTATTTATTTATTTGACAGAGAGAGACAGTGAGAGAGGGAACACAAGCAGGGGGAGTGAGAGAGAGATTCAGGCCTCCCGACGAGCAGGGAGCCCGATGCAGGGCTCGATCCCAGGACCCTGGGATCATGACCTGAGCCGAAGGCAGACGCTTAACGACTGAGCCACCCAGGCGCCCCTATTTATTAGCTTTAGAGAGAGAGAGAGAGAGCCTGCAAGTGGGGGGAGGGATGGAGGGAGAGTGAGAGAGAATTCCAAGCGGACTCCCCACTGAGTGCAGAGCCTGATGTGGAGCTTGATCCCAAGACCCTGAGAACATCACCTGAGCTGAAACCAAGACTTGGTCGCTCAGCTCAACCGACTGAGCCACCCAGGCACCCCGAAAAATGATATTGATTAAGTCTTAATACTCCTTTGACATTTCAGGGACCTTGCACAAGATTGCGTCTTCTACATTTTTTGTTTCCCCCAACACAGCTAGGCGGTGGTTCACATGTAACATGAATAGGCAGTAGTAAGAGCCACAGTTTTCTGAGGGCTTTTACTGTGAAGCAGTACTGAGCTAAGCAACATGCACGAATTACCCTGAACCTTTTCTGCAGACGGGGAAACTAGCACAGACAGAAGTTAAATAACATGCCCAAGATCACACAACTGACAAGTGGCTGTAATGAAATTCATTGAATTAAATATTCAATTCACATCAATAAAATCTTTGAATTTGAGAGAAAAATGTACTATTGCATGTTTTCCACATTTCTCTTCAATAGAAAAGATGGAAAGAAATAAAAAAACATAAAGGGCGCCTGGGTGGCTCAGTCGCTGAGCATCTGCCTTCTGCTCAGGTCATGGTCCCAGGGTCCTGGGATCGAGCCCCGCACCGCACTCCCTGCTCAGCGGGAAGCCTGCTTCTCCCTCTCCCACTCCCCCTGCTTGTGTTGCCCCTCTCGCTGTCTCTTTCTCTGTCAAATAACTAAAATCATTATTAAAAAAAAGAAATAAAAACGTAAGTCGTGTGTTCATTCTCAGTTCATCGTAACATTTTTTAATAAAAGATTTTATTTATTTGTCAGAGAGAAAGATCACCAACAGGGGGAGCAGCAGCCTCCCCACTAAGCAGAAAGCCCTACGTGGGACTTGATCCCAGGACCCTGGGATCATGACCTGAGCAGAAGGCAGACGCTTAACCGACTGAGCCACCCAGGCGTCCCCACCATAACATTTCATAAACCAAAATAACCCCATACCTTGGACATTCTGCTGAATGAAGGAGTCACATTAATATATCTTTATGCACTATTTCTGGATTAAAATTAAGCAGAATAAATCATTAGGTGTAAACCAGCTATTTCTCATTTCTTCTTGTAACTGCACCACTTAAAAGCATTCTCTTTTCTGGGCTTTAACTACCTTTTTGGTTATTTATTCATTCATCAATTTATTCTCTATTTTATGATTTAAGGCAACATATAGAAGATGTATACAGAAAAAAAGGAAAAGTTGCTTTTTAAAAAAGTGGATTAAGCTGTTATTTTTCAAAGAAAACACAATGTCACTTTCCCTACATGAATGGTAAGCAGTGTGTGAACGTACAGTATTATGGAAATACAGGACTCTCACAGTTTATTTATTATTTTTTAAAAATAATTTTATTTATTTATTTAAGAGAGAGACAGAGAGAGTCAGAGAGAGAAAGCAGGAGCAGGGTGAGGGGCAGAGGGAGAAGCTGACTCCCTGCTGACTCTGGGATCATGACCTGAGCCGAAGGCAGACGCTTAACCGACTGAGCCACCCAGTGCCCCTTATTTATTTATTTTTAAGTTTTCATTTATTCATTTGAGAGAGGGAGATATAGCACAAGCAGGGGAAGGGGCACAGGGAGAGGGAGAAACGGACTCCCTACTGAGCGAGTAGCCAGAGAGGGCTCAATCCCAGGACCCCAAGATCATGACCTGAGCTGAAGGCAGACGCTTAACCGACTGAGCCACCCAGGTACCCCTTAAGTTCTAAAATTACCAACTGTAAAACGTTATTTTTGAGGCAATCAGGGAAGTCTAAACGTAGGTGACTGGGCCATGATTCCAGCAGATTATTGTTGCTATTTAGCTGCTTGGATGGCACTGTGGTTATGCAGGTGAAATGTCTAAGTTTTTTGGAAATGCCATACACATAAAGATGTAGAAATAAACAGACATATTGTCTTGAGTTTATTTCATTTTTCTAAAAGTTCTTTTTTAATTTTTTTAACTAACCTCTATACCCAACAGGGGGCTCAAACTCACAACCCCAGATCAAAAGTCACATGCGCGGCCTACTAAGCCAGCCACGTGCCCTAGCATTGGGTTCCTTTTAAATTATGATAGCCATGAGGCGCCTGGGTGGCTCAGTCGGTTAAGCGTCTGCCTCAGGCTCAGATCATGATCCCAGCCTCCTGGGATAAGCCCCAGTCGTCATCAGTCATCTCCATCAGGCTCTCTGCTCAGCAGGGAGCCTGCTTCTCCTGCTCCGGCTCCCCTTGTGTGTTTGTGCTCCTTCGTGCGTGCTCTCTCTCTCTGTCAAATAAATAAAATCTTAAAAAAAAAATAAATTCTCACAGCCACAAGAGGAGAATGGATGGAGGAGAGGGGCATAAAAGTAAAGAATGGAGGAACGGAGGGAGGTAGAAGAGAGGAGAAGATGACGGAGGAAAGAGAGGAGAGGGAAGGAGAGAAGGAAGGAGAGACAAAAGGAGACCGGCTTTCCATACTTCGTTCTGACTTCATAAGAATTCTGGGAGATGACTATCGTCATTTGAGTGAGCGTTGGTAGGAACAGTGGTCGTTGCCCTATTTCCCGGGGGGGGGGGGGGAAACAGAGGCGTAGAGATAGTCAGGCTTGCCCCTGGCATGCAATGAGCAGAGGGCAGGAAAGAAGAAGAACCAGGCTGTGCCCTGAAACCAGATGCATGTGGCCAAGTCCACAGCCCGCATTCTACTCAATTCCCTGGTCTTTTCTATGATATTTCTTAAGCTGGGAGGGGGTGGTTAGGGACACTGTCCCCCCTCTAGTTGATGAAAGGCGCCCACATTACTGCAATGCCACCACACACGGAATTTTGCGTTCCAATTCGAGGGGACTCACGACGTACCTGGTGAAGAGCCGGGGCCTCTATGTGAGGACACAGGCTCTGGACCTTGCTCCCCACACCCACTGACTGCAATGAATGGAAGCAAGAGCCGGCTGAGACACCCCCCCCGACCCAGAAACTCATACTAAAACACTGCTTTCATGAAGAGCCAGCTCCCCCCAGCCCAAACCTCTTTCAGATTCCATCATCCGAAATATACACATTCCAACGCCTTCCTTGAACTCAGCCCCCACCAACCGTTTAAACCTTATTGGCCCCTCAATACAGAGTTCTCTGCAGAATCCTCTCTAGCCTCCTCTCCAGCTCACACTCCAGAGCCCCCTGGCTGCGTCTGGGTTCCCTGAGACAAGCCTTAGACTTCTTCCCTCCCTCCCGGGGTTGCTCACACTACCCCCTTTAACTGAAGTTCCACGCACAGCCTGCTTAGCCCGTACCCACCTCTGACTCCGTCTGAGGAGGAAGGGAAACCCCACAACTCCCCAGAAGCCAAATCTGCTTCGACCAGGGGCTGCTAGGAACAGTCTCTTCAGAGCTTTGGATCCTGGCCCCCTCCAGCAAGCTGTGTCGCCTGGTCAAAGTCACCGAACCTCTCCAAGCCTCCATGGCCTTGGTTAAGGAAAAAGCAAAAAACAGTGATGCCCCCTACCCACCCACCCAGGGGGGCCCCACAGCACCCCGTCCCGCACAAGGGACAGCGGTAAGGTGGATGAGCCAGGCCCTGGTGCACAGTGAGCACTCCCGGGAGGGCCCCAGCACGAGCAAGCATAGCTCCGTTCACTCCACAGGCTCTCCCATCTGCTCAGGAGCAGGGGCGAGGCACCCTGTCCGGCACCTTCGATCACGGTGAGGGCCCATGTCCAGCCTGACCCCACTCAGTCCTGACCCCTTAACTCCAGCATGGGCTCCACTTGTCCGAGCCCCCCGCCCCGGGCCTTACTTGCATCACTTCGAGTAGAAGCCACAGCTCGGGAGAGCAGGGGGCATCACGATCCCCGTTCTGCAGAGCTGGCCTGGGAGGCGCAGAGATCAGCCGGTTTACCTGGGCCACAGAGCCAGTTTGTGGTGCTGGGACTCCATCATTTCCAGCTTCTCGCTCTCACGTGGGCTGAGCTCTCTCCCCACACTGGGAGAACCAGGGCACGCGGGTGGCTGAGTCTGGACCGGACACCTGCCCCGCACCGCCTGGCAGAGGGCCCTGGCAACACAGCAGCCGACAAAGCTTTACTGACTGAGGCCTGTGTCGGTACAAAGAGGCATGTAGCGGAGCGCCTGGCTGGCTCAGATGGTGGAGCGTGTGACTCTTGATCTTGGAGTCAGGGGTCCCAGCCCCACATTGGGTCTAGAGATTACTTAAGCAAACAAACAAACAAGAAAACAAAAAGCCAAAAAAGAGGGAGAAAAAGACCCGAAGGACAGGTAGGGCTAGAGAGCTCAGAGTCTCAAGACAACCTTCTGTCCGCAGGCCAGCCGTGAGTGAGTGACCACCGCCTCTCTCCCGTCGTGGGCCCCTGCGACTAAAGAAACACAAAACGGACTGAAAGCGGAGCTGTGAGACCGCACGGTAGGGCCCGCGGGAATAGTGTATTTCTCTCACCTCAGTTACTCCGGCAGCACCCTGGTGAGGTAGTGGCTACTGCTAGCCCCCTCTTACAGATGAGGAGACCAGGGTAAAGTGAGAAGAAGCAACTCAGCAGGCCAGCCAGCTCGCAAGGGGTGAGCAAGCCGGCTGCAGATGGCAGCCCTCCGGCTCCAGAGCCCCCTCCCGTGAATGGGGCACATGGAACCATGTGCCACCCAATGTGGGGCTGGGACCCCTGACTCACGTTCCGTGCACATGGAACCATGATTCGGGGCTACTTTTGCCGGGGACGAGGCTCCGTTCGGTCGCTAAGGCGTGCAAGGTGTGAAGGTAGGGAAGGAAACATGTTCAGTGGATGCTGGCACGACTGGTGCCCAGGGAGGGCGAGATCTGTCAAGGGTCACGTGAGTGACCGAGGCGGAGCAGGCAGGACTGCTCCGCGGAGATCGGAGACAGGAAAGAACACGCAGAGACTGTAGGTGGTCTAACACGCAGCTGACGAGAACCCTTGTAGGGCTCTCACGCAATAACTAACCCCAAGTCAAAACTGTGCCTGGGCTATCTGGCCAACGGCGGTGGGGCGGGGGCCGGCTGCCCTCACCAAGGGCCAACCAGAGGAGGAAACATTTGGTTCAAGTCAGGAGGAGGTAGTCCCATTGTCATCCCTTACCACCTCTGTGAAAACGAACTGGTCCACAGACCTTTCTTAGTGTCTTACCCGTCCTCTGGGAGCACGAGGCTGGGGCACCTCTGTCCCTCAGGCGCAGTCGGTGAGGTGCCTAGGGCCCATGCTGCATTTAGGAGCCCACGGAAATGCTGTAGCTCCGGATTTCAAACGGGGCGGATGAGCACGGTAAACATGGGCTAAGTCAGGTACACTGTCCAGCACAGGACCCGTTCTTAGAAGCTATTTTCAATATTTAGGATATTACCAAGTGTCGGAGCATCTGTAAAACAGTTCTGGAAGGGAAACCCGCAGAGCCCTCAATCCGGCCCGCTCTCTTTTATTTGACAAGAAAGAAGCATGCGTACCATCAGGTTGAGTTCAGTATTTGCTCAGGGTTTTCTTCTTTGGACGTAAAATTTACATACAAAAGAATGCACGCCACCTTACATTTATTGAACTGGGACAAACTATATAGCCACTCGGTTTCATCGATTCCGTGCTATACCCCAAATCTCTTGGCCCTTGTCCTTTTATTGTATTCACCTGGAGAAACCAAACACCTGCTTAAACTCCACTCTCCAACCAATAAGAATGTATCCCCGGCTGCAAGAAACAAAAATAAGAAAGGAAACGAAAAAGAAAACAACAAAGAAATGAAATTTATTTATTCCTCAGCAAGGGCTCAGGAAGCCATTTCCAGGAAAACCGAGGGGAGGAGGGTGGGGGGGGTGGAGAAAGAGCGGCAGGAAAGTGGGTGATGACCCAGATCCAAAGGGTCCCACCCTAAGGGACATGCATGCTTGTATAGAGAATCTCGAGGCAGAGGCATAGACGCTGTGCCCAAAGGTGTTTCAAGATCCATGGTTGCAATGAGACGAACAAAACTTTGAAAAAGAGAAACTGAAAAAACCCAAACGAGCAGGAGCTCTGTCCAGTGGAAGCCGACCTGGAACGCTCGAACGCCCCGTGCAGGTTCGTAGCCCTGTACTGAGATGTGGCTTCATTACTAAAATCCCGGAGGCCCAGGGGGCGCCTGGGTGGCTCAGCCGGTTAAGCGTCTGCCTTCAGCTCAGGTCATGACCCCAGGGTCCTGGGATCGAGCCCCGCATCGGGCTCCCCGCTCGGCGGGAAGCCTGCATCTCCCTCTCGCACTTGTGTTCCCTCTCTCGCTCTCGCGCTCTCTCTCTCTCTCTCTCTCTCTCTGTCAGTTAAATAAATACAGAAAATCTTAAAAAAAATCAATAAAATCCCGGAGGCTCAGGACACTCTCAAGGGGGCAAGCGTGGTTTTATTTGCAGAGCGCATCTGAGCAAGAGGCGCGCTCAGAAGACCGCAGCCCAAGCTCCTGTTCCCGGGGACCCAGGGGTCTGGCGGGCTCTGACTTGAGCCGCCTCCCGGAAAAACCTCAGACGGTGCCACCTCGGAGCCCATCACTTTCCTTGCATTACTATTCCCCTCTAGCCCCGGCGGCGGGATTCGCAGGGCTGGCCCAAGAGACATTCTCCCAACACTTGGGCAGGGCCTCCAGAGCTAGGGTGAGGTCTGTGTCTCACCCTACCCACACGGGCTTGCGCCATGCAGCACAGCGCCTTCCTGTGGGGGAGACAGGCCACCCGTTCGGGGCGTGCGAGCCCAGCCCCGACTTGAAGACTCATCCCCTCTAGCTAGGCATTGCCGGCTCCGACGCCCTCGGCAAAGAGCGCCCTACCCGAGCTCCCCTTGCAAGTGCCCCCGCCTGGTTGGTGCCCAAGCCAGGACCGCATGCGCACGTCCGCGAGCCCAACCCCCAGCAGCGGGCGGTATATAGAGAGGGGGCGCCTACCCAGACACTCGGGAACCCGACAACGCCAGGACCGCTTTGCCGGAGCCCGTCCGCAGGCCACCGCTCTCGGCGTCGTCACCCATGGATCCAGAAGGATCCGACGGGGAGTCTGCAGAAGACGGCACCAGGGATGTGGAGCCTCCCGGCCCAGGCCAGGACGATGACCCCGGCTTCCTCAGCCTGGAAGTCGACGACGACCGCGAAGAGCCGCAGGGTCGGTGCCCGTTGGGACAGGCGCCTGCAGCAAGCCCCAGAAACCAACGTTCCCTGGGCGAGGGGAGCGGTCCCGACACCCCGCAGATGCTGTCCCTCGCGCCCTCCTTCCCACAGCCTGGGCACCGATGCCCTGATCTTTCTGTCTGGATCTCCTCCTCTGCAGAAACCCGGCCTACGGCGATGTCGCTTACCGAAGACACCGAAGACACCGGAGACGGAGCGGCGGCGGAAGCGGGGGCCGAGGTCGCACCGGGGCAGGACCCTAGGGCCGCTGAAGTCGAGGAGGAAGCGGACGGCGACGGCGACGGCGACGGCGCCGCAGAATCTCCACCGCCTGGGCCAGGGCAGCCGGGGCCGGGGGCACTGCCGCTCCAGGCCCCCGTCACGGGTCCGGCGCCGGCACAGGGGCAGCCGACGACCCTGCGCGTCATGTTCAGCCTGTTGCAGCTGCGCGAGCTGGAGAACTTGTTCCAGCGCACCCAGTATCCCAACGCGTTCATGCGGTAAGCGGGCTGCGGCGCCGGG